>NC_139600.1:986312-1431312 GCF_946808225.1 Silurus aristotelis | reverse complement strand
AGTAAATTAATTAGTTAATTAATACCTACAATTATTCCCAGGATGAGGGTTTCTATTAATATTTTAATTACAATATCACAGCTAGTTGTTTAAGTTGTTTTATAAATAATAATAATAATAATAATAATAATAATAATAATAATAATAATGTTGTTCAGTGAACTTGAGTGAGAAATGAGACTCGTTAACCTGTTTAGCTCGCTAACTAACTAACTAGTCAGTCTATAACACGAGTTCACTCAGGGCTGGAAAGAATATAATTACGTTTAATGTGACTTAAAATATGAATGTATTATAAATATAAAATCATTTCCACTTTCGATATTCCATAAAAGTGACACCGGTGCTCTTAGCCTAGCTTAGGCCTTTTTCCCGCCCGTATTTCCGCACATCCCGCCTCCTGTGCAGTGATTGGCCAGCTCCTCATGCTCGTACGCGCTCATTGGACACTCTGATTGTATGTAAAAACAACTAACCAATCAGATACTACGATACGAGATTTGCCTGAAAACGGGTAGTGGAAAAAAATAAGCAAGGCCTTTACGCAGGGCCTTAGCCGGTCCTGTCGGTAAACAATGACATGGAGACGAGCTCGCGCGCCCGACAAAACGTCTCCGGTTCGCTCGCGCGGATCAGGAAAAAAAAAAAAACTCCCTGCAGATTAAACCGAAAACATGGAAATTAAAAAAGTGTTCTTTACCTGAAAACGGAACATGTATGGGGTCTAAAGGAGGTGTTCGCAAGCTCGATTCCCCCCCGCGCGCATGTTACGCAGCTCTCAGACTCTCCGCGTGAATGCGCGCGCCACCGCCAGCTCGGGAGCGCGCCCTGCGCCGCCATTTTTCTACGTCACGCTCTCAGATCGTCAAACGCACAGGACTGTACCAAATAATAGGACTGTACCAAAACAAAGTCTATTAGCTTATTCTTTATACATCTTTATACTACACACGTTTGTAACATGAACATTTACATAAATTACATAAAAATTACACTGTTTATATAAGAAATATACTCAATCCTACCTCAAGGGAAAAAAATCTGTGTATAAAAAATAATCCAGTTATAAAAATTCATTTATTTTCCTAATTCAGTTCCAGTATTTGAACATCTACCTTCTGATGTGCTTCCAAAATCCAGTCCACCTTTTTTTTTTCCTTTGCATCGACCCAATGCTGATATTAATACTGATACTGATAATGGACACCTAGGCTCTGGAGAAGATCATCAGGTTCCTCCATTAAACCCAGCATCAGGTCATTCTGAACTGTGCACCCAACAAAAGGTCCAGCAGGAGCTCTGGTGCCTGTTTCAGCCAATGTGCACTTCAGCATCAGCCACCAGACCATACAATAAAATATATATGTTTTCAAAATATATTTTATCATTTCATCTTCTCCCGCTTATTCGTAATTCTTAATTCTTTGACTGCTGCCCAATCCTCTCAGCACCAGTCCCTTACGGTCCCTCCTGCAGGTGGTGAGCCCACGGGAAGGCGGCCCCACTTTGCTCCGACGTCACGGTCCTTGATTTATTTTTCTCGTAAGGGTCCCCTGGAGCATAGAGAGTTAAGGGCCTTGCTCAAGGGCCCAAGAATGGCAGCTTGGCGATACCGGGGCTTTATATTTTCAAAATATATTTACATAAATATTTTCTAGAAATATTTTTTTTCCCCATTTTTTGTATATTTTTTAAAATATATTTTAAAATTATAAAAAAGATTTTGCCCTCCATATATTTCAATCCAAAAAAAATACATTCACATTTCAAGAAAATCTTTATTTTATGTCTAAAACATGTACATTTACAGTAACACACTTCACAAATCAAGCAAGGAACATTAAATATTATATATATATATATATATATATATATATAAAATCTAAAAAAAAAATTATCTCCATTCTCTAAGGTTGGAAATGTATTTTTTTTGCCCCTAAAATATATTTTGAAATGTTTCATTATTTTTGGTTTTGGTTTAAATGAAATATATTTTCGACATTCAACATATTTTTAACATATATTTTAAATATATTTTGCCAAAAAACATTTTACCGTATGGGATGGCCGTGCCTTACATCACATTGTCTGCAGGACAACCCAGGAGCGTTCATGGGAGCTCTTAGAAGATGCCCCAGAAGCATGGGACTGGACCAAATCCCAGTGGGCAATCCACCTGCTGTTCCCCACGTTCTGGTGAAGCCCAGCTTTCGTTTGCAGACCTGCTGAAGTCCCTGAACCAGCTCTCAATTCTGGGTATTGATAAACTAATAAAACAAAAGGTCTCATGGAGCTTTTTAATAGAATCTTTGAAATGCATGATTTGTAGGTTTGTTCAGGGTGAACAGAGGAATTTGGATGTTCACCTCAAGGATTATTTAAAGGTTGAAAGGTCCCACAAGCCTCCACAGGGTCTCCCTCGTCCGAATCATTGTACAGACACGTGCTTGGTGATGTTTTGAAAATTGTGACCTTAAAACAGCAAAAGCAAAATTCATTCCGAAAACCTAAGACCAACATCACAGAGCCCAGTGTGTGTTTTTGTTGTCAAAGCAACTAATGAAACTGAAAGTGACAGTGGATGGATAAAAGCCTGCCTACCACCTCCACATTTCCCTACAAGCTATACACTGATATTCATACCCTCACCTGTTCCCCCCATCCCTGTCTGTCTGATCATGGTCATGCTTCTATCTTATCCATAAAAAGACAAACTCGTGCTAATCATAATATACAAACCTCATGAAGGACTCCATGCACATGAGAAAGAAGAAACCAGATGGGCGTCACATGATCACAGTATACAACCACACTGACCCGAGAGACAGATGGCAAGTGAGCTTTAATCATCAGAGCCATGCAGGTAATCGAGTGCGACGACAAGTCCGAGAACATCTACGCCAACGTAGAGGAGGCTGAGAGAACTTCAAATCAGAGCGAAATCTTTGACAACATCTACCTGAATACAATCACTAAGATTCCAGGTAAAAAAAATTATTATTTAAAAATTCTTTTAAAAAAAAAACCCAAACACATGTACAATTATTTTAATATTTAAAATGCAATAAAAAATATTCAAACGATTAAATAAATATTGAATAATTATTTAAAAGTGAATTGTAATAAAAGGGGAAAAAAAGCAATCGTTTATTTCACCGTCAAAAAGAACACAAAGTTTGTATAATAATTTAATGCTATTACGAAAGAATATATTGTTCTATATTAATAATATTTTATTTATACAGTACCAGTAGTTTTGACACCTTCTCCTTCAGTGTTTTTTTCTTTATTTTTTATTCTTTTCAACATTGTACATTAATACTGAAGAATTCAAACTAAGAACACGTATGGAATTAAATAGTGAACAACGACGTGTTGAAGATACAAGAATATGTTTAATATTTTCGATTTTTCAAAGGTTTTGCTTTGATGGCACACTTGAGATTCTCTTGATCAGATTCAAAAGTTCCCAGAGATGTTTTGTGCTTGTTGGCTGCTTTTCCTTCACTTTTCGGTCCAACTCCTCCCAAACCATCTCACCTGGATTTAGATGGGGTGATTATTAAGGCCAGGTCATCTGATGCATCACTCCATCACTCTCCTTCTTAAACAAATAGCTCCTACAGAACCTAGAGGTCTGTAAGTCAAACAAATGTTGGTCTACACTAAAGTTCTGTAGACATGTTCTGTCAGACTTTAGATTATTTTTGTTTTTCTGCCCGGGTTTCACATGGAGTTATTTTTGTCGGATGATCAATCATAAAAATATAACAAAACACCACAAAAGCAGTAGTGAGATTGTAACCAGATCCCTTTCGCAGGTCCTGCAGGTGCATGTGAGAGAAGAAAATCGTTCCCCAGCCTGGCTGCAAGGCGTCTGGGGTTCCTGTGTGTTCTCCTGCTGACTGCAATCATTATACTGTGTATAAAACACAGCATTGACACGCATCAAATGTGGAGAGATCATGAGAACATGACTGTACAGAGAGACCAGTTACTGACCAGGTATAACATCGTGACTATAGACAAGAACATTCTACAGAGCAGTTATGACACCATAAACATGGAGAAAAACAGGTTACTGGACCTGAACAACAACCTGACATTGGTGAGAGATGCACTGCAGAAGAAACTCAGTGAAATAAGTGAGTCGTAACTTCTAAAGATATCAAACTAACCGAGAACCCCAATCATTCCTCCACCAGTTTAAAGCTCTGATGTTATTGTTCCTGCAGGTTTTTGTTGGTATCCATGGAAGAGTTTCTCATCCAGCTGTTATTTATTGTTCTCCAAGAAACAAAGCTGGGAGCAGAGCAGAAAGGAGTGTAAGAATGTAGGTGCAGATCTGGTGATCATCAACAGCAGGGAGGAACAGGTGAGTGGAACCCAGGGAAGAGATTGGAAATCAATCCAGATTTGTTAAGACATCATTTATTTTTCCAGCTGTAGCAATTTGTTTCAGATTTTAAAATGAAAATGTGGATTGGACTGACTGACCAGGACCAGGAGGGACAGTGGAAATGGGCGGATAACACACCTCTGGAATTTGGGTATGGACCAGTCAAAAGTTATTGATTTAAGATGTGAGGCGTAAAATCCAATATCTATCAGTAGCTGAACAGTGAACCTCTGGTTCTTCCATCTACTCAACATGATGATCAGAAAGGTGAAGTTCTGATTCCAAAAAAAAGTAACAATCTGTGTTTAGATGATTCTTAAAAAAGTGGTAAAAAAAAAATCTAATCCCAGCACCACCACTGCTGGGCCCTTGAGCAAGACCCTTAGCCCTCATCTGCTCAGAGTATAAATGAGATCATTGTAAGTTGATTAAAATAAGGGCATCTGGCAAATGTCATAGATGGAAATGAATTGTAGAGCTTTTTCTGCATCTCCCAATGTTCACTGTGTCTCCTTGGGTTTTTCAGCTACTGGAGGAACAGTGAGCCGAATGACTCGAGTAATGAGGACTGTGCTGAGCTTGTATCTAATGATATCAACACACCAGACTTACCCAACTGGAATGATGTTCAATGCACTCATGAACTTTATGGGTTGTGTGAAAAGAAGATGCAGTAATGAATAACGGCTCAGACGAGTGTCTGCGTTCAGTCTGTAGATGCTGAAGTTATGTTGAGGGATTCATATATCTCCCTAACATATATAACTATAAAAGTGATGCTTAAAAAACCAAACGAAGCAAACATGTCTTGTATATCGATTATTTCAGTGATCAAATTGTGATCGAGTAATTGGATAATAAGAACTTTTTCTTTATCAAAAAGCAATACTAAATATACAAGAGAAAATAAGAAGGGTCTCTTAAAAAAAACAAGTAATTTGTGTCCTTTTAAGAGAAAATAATTTTTTTATTAAATGCAGTACATAGATAAATCCAATAGGGGGCAGAAGACAGTCTCAGATTGTTTTCAACAGGTTTTTGAGGAAGGTCTTGTGCAGAGGTTCTTTCTTATTTCTTGCTGAAATTGTGAAAACTAAACCCTAATTTAATTGCCATATTATATCAAAATGCAAATATATAAATGAAAAAAATCATAAATATAAAAATTAAATTTAAATTACTCTAAAAAAGGTAACTGCACTTTACAGTGTTTTCTTCATGTTTTAATTTAAAATGATCCCAAACATTGGAAACTTTGTCTTCTGTGTTACCTGTCCAGAGCGCTCCAGAGTTTAGCGGGCGGTGCGTCAGAAATAATGGTCCGTGGGAAACACAAAGCTCCGTGTGAAGTTAAATAGACAAAACGATATTTGTATTTGAATCATTTGAGTTGCTTGAGGAATCATTTTAGCCCTACATGTAATTAAATAATGTTACCTACTTAGCTACATGCTTCACGGTGTTGCAATGCTAAAGGATGGCTAAGGCTGCAGCTAGTTAGCATGATAAGTGGAACAGAATAGATCTGGATAGCATGTACAATTTTATGCCATTACTTTTGTAGTTGCTGGTTATGCAATCTGACAGAAAACATCATGATTATTGTAACCAAGATTCATTTCAAATGTATTTATATTGTGTTGATGGTATATTTTTGATAAAAAAGTAATGATATGCTAATTCATTCTATGTTAAACATATGTGCTAATCAGGGTCATTTTAAGTATCTTAGAGAATTTAAAAGAATTAATTTACAATATTCTGTTAAATAACTCATGGTAAAAGAAATATTATTACAACTAATTCATTTAGAAACCCACAGAACCCAACTCTGGACCTACCAAATAATCACATGAGATAACTGAACATTCAGGGGGAATTATCTTTCTTTTCTTTTTCTTTTTTTCATTATTTTAAAGAGCTCTTCCTTTTATTGTTTTTATAATTTTTGTTGTAAATATTGATTATATTGATGATTTTGCACTGTTGTTGAAAAGGCAATAAATTTGTCTCAACTAGAGCTACTCTTGTGAATTGGCCTAATTTACATCTCATAGAAACTAGGTAGATGTTCGCATTTTTCTTTACTGAATTGGATCAGTGCCATAAATGCTACAATAAATAATATCTATATTCATATACAGTGAGGAAAATAAGTATTTGAACACCCTGCTATTTTGCAAGTTCTCCCACTTAGAAATCATGGAGAGGTCTGAAATTGTCATCATAGGTGCATGTCCACTGTGAGAGACATAATCTAAAAAAAAAAATCCAGAAATCACAATGTATGATTTTTTAACTATTTATTTGTATGATACAGCTGCAAATAAGTATTTGAACACCTGAGAAAGTCAATGTTAATATTTGGTACAGTAGCCTTTGTTTGCAATTACAGAGGTCAAACGTTTCCTGTAGTTTTTCACCAGGTTTGCACACACTGCAGGAGAGATTTTGGCCCACTCCTCCACACAGATCTTCTCTAGATCAGTCAGGTTTCTGGCCTGTCGCTGAGAAACACGGAGTTTGAGCTCCCTCCAAAGATTCTCTATTGGGTTTAGGTCTGGAGACTGGCTAGGCCACGCCAGAACCTTGATATGCTTCTTACAGAGCCACTCCTTGGTTATCCTGGCTGTGTGCTTCGGGTCATTGTCATGTTGGAAGACCCAGCCTCGACCCATCTTCAATGCTCTAACTGAGGGAAGGAGGTTGTTCCCCAAAATCTCGCAATACGTGGCCCCAGTCATCCTCTCCTTAATACAGTGCAGTCGCCCTGTCCCATGTGCAGAAAAACACCCACAAAGCATGATGCTACCACCCCCATGCTTTACAGTAGGGATGGTGTTCTTGGGATGGTACTCATCATTCTTCTTCCTCCAAACACGTTTAGTGGAATTATGATCTAAAAGTTCTGTTTTGGTCTCATCTGACCACATGACTTTCTCCCATGACTCCTCTGGATCATCCAAATGGTCATTGGCAAACTTAAGACATGCCTGGACATGTGTTGGTTTAAGCAGGGGAACCTTCCGTGCCATGCATGATTTCAAACCATGACGTCTTAGTGTATTACCAACAGTAACCTGGGAAACGGTGGTCCCATCTCCTTTCAGGTCATTGACCAGCTCCTTCCGTGTAGTTCTGGGCTGATTTCTCACCTTCCTTAGGATCATTGAGACCCTACGAGGTGAGATCTTGCATGGAGCCCCAGTCCGAGGGAGATTGACAGTCATGTTTAGCTTCTTCCATTTTCTAATGATTGCTCCAACAGTGGACCTTTTTTCACCAAGCTGCTTGGCAATTTCCCCGTAGCCCTTTCCAGCCTTGTGGAGGTGTACAATTTTGTCTCTAGTGTCTTTGGACAGCTCTTTGGTCTTGGCCATGTTAGTAGTTGGATTCTTACTGATTGTATGGGGTGGACAGGTGTCTTTATGCAGCTAACGACCTCGAACAGGTGCATCTAATTTAGGATAATAAATGTAGTGGAGGTGGACATTTTAAAGGCAGACTAACAGGTCTTTGAGGGTCAGAATTCTAGCTGATAGACAGGTGTTCAAATACTTATTTGCAGCTGTATCATACAAATAAATAGTTTAAAAATCATATATTGTGATTTCTGGATTTTTTTTTTTTTTTAGATTATGTCTCTCACAGTGGACATGCACCTACGATGACAATTTCAGACCCCTCCATGATTTCTAAGTGGGAGAACTTGCAAAATAGCAGAGTGTTCAAATACTTATTTTCCTCACTGTATCTAACATGTCTATAGAGATCGTCCCCAGAACGTTCTTGTTCTCCGGCCGCAATCGGTTCAATGCTCGATTAGAAATATTCGCGCTAGATCTGGAATCCGTGTGAAAAAAGTCTCAAAAGAAATACAGCGAATTCTGAAATGTGATTACGTGCACGCTGTGTTTAACACGTGGTGTCGAGAGGAACCCGATGATGTAACCTGTTTTAGACACAGGGGTTTGAAGAGTGCGTTCAGACAAAACCACACACACGTGGCTTTTCGTTGAAATGCACAGGAAGAACCGGTGTGTGAAAATATTCTGACCTGCTCGAGTTCAGTTTCAAAACTAATGTTACTATGTCTTCTAACCCAATCAGAAAACGTTCAGCTCAGGTGTGTATAAATATATACTTGTCTGGTATCTGCATTAAACTGAAGAAGAAAATATGCACCATACTGTGTGCTGAGTGATTCTTCCCTGAACAAAAAAAAAAAAAACAGTCCAGTTCAGTCCAAAAGAGCAGAATACATTTGAGGAGAAACAAATGGCCAAAAGTTTGTAGACATAAAGTTCCACATTTAGTCTCCATTTGCTGCTATAAGAAGCTCCACTCTTCTGGGAAGATGTTCCACCAGATTTTGTGGAGATTTATTCAGCTATAAGGGTGTTAGAAAAATGAGGTTCACATTCATCACAAAGGTGTTCAATAGGGTTGAAGCTCTATAGCAGGAGATCTTCCAGTCCAACCCATGAAAAGCAGATCTTCATGGTGCTGGAACAGGTTTGGGTCTCCTAGTTTATGTGAAGGATAAATTTCATGCTACGGCATAAAAATCATTTGATTTTGTTTCTAAACATTATTTTTCTTTCTGTCTCTCTGTACATGTGGAATGAGAGTGACAGGAGAAGATGAAACCATAATCAGGTCTTACTGTTCACTTTATCTTCTCTTTCTGATGAGAAATAAATGCCAGAGAAGATAAGCAAATCACCTGAGAGATCACTTGAGAACATCGTCGGCTCATACACCACTGTTGTGGTCACAGACAGAATCTCGTGTATTTTCCTGGATGGAGAAAAAGAATAGGAGAAAAAGAGAGAGAGAGAAATTAGTGTATCTCACTGAGTTCATTCCAGCACAATATAGATGATGATTAAAGCTGTGAGTGTCAACCATCATGTTCCTGAGAGCAGAAACAGTTACATCAACATTTGTTTCAGAAAAACTTCTTCAGACTGATACCTGTTTTCTGTAAAACATCTGGATTCATATTTCCTGCTGTTCCTCAGACTCACAGCGATCACCACAACAGTCATCACTGACATCACAGCACACAGCAGTGGCATTAACACTGTGCTCATCACCGGAGCCTCCACATCTGGAAGAACATCTGGAAGAACATCATTTTTAAAATTAGAATGATTTATAATTGAACATCTGAAGCTGCCATCAGTACATGTGTCCTGCAGAGGTGATCTCCTGTGTGCTTTAACATGTGTGTGCAAGGAGAAGATCAATAACGATATTCTCACATGTTCAACCCGTCATCTGGTGTCGTACCTGTGTTCAGAGAGCAGTAGTGTGAGAGGTTGATTCTGGTTCTCTCATGACTGACTGGATTGGAGGACACACAGCTGAAGGTCTTTGATGTGAGATTATCGCTCTTCTTTATTTTAAGAAGATTCAGTGTGATGTTGTTGCTGCTGCTGGTGTGGTTTAATAAAACATCATCTTCATACAAAGACAGCATCAGTCCTCTGCTGTTCCTCACAGAACACAGCACTGAACAGAACTCTGAAGAAGAGGAGGTGGACTTCATCACCTGTGGAGCTGAAACTCTCTCTGTACAGAAACATGAAGATCCTCATGAGTTAGAAATTTACGTTTCTTCACTGTTTTTGTCTAAAATCAGGAGAGAAATTAACTCACCGTACACCTCCAACTAATATTCCTGTTTTATCTTTGGGTCTTTTATGCTCTCCACTGTGTACAGTCCTGAATCATCTGTTCTCAGGTCTGAGAGAGTGAAGAACCCAGTCAGACTGAGCCACTGAAGACGATTCACAAACTTCTCACTAGAATTTTTGTCACTCACTTTATTAAACACCTGTGCAACTGTGTCACCTTTATATATTAAATTCCCAGAAACTGGAACACTGGTACTGAATGTCACAGATTCTCCTACAGCACGGATCAACTCCTGACCTGAAGATCCACCAACAGACCTGAAGATCTCTGAAAGAGGAAACAGAACCGAGAGTCTGATGAAAGAGTCGTAATAAATCACATACAAACAAAACTGCAGTGAAATTAATAATCTTATAAATCACTCAAATTATTCACAAAAAAATTCTGATTCTGAATTAAATTATAATAAAAATTAGATCACAAGTACATCATCATTATCATCATCATCATCATCATCATCATCATCATCATCATCATCATCATCATCATCATCATCCGTAAGAACTTACTGTTACCTGTTGATAAATTGGAGTGTATTTGTGATCTCGGTGTTGTACATGTGAACACTGGATGTGGGTGAGGGAACTAAAGCTCATGTTCATGTTTCATTTAATTTAATTTCACTTTCTCTCCTTTTTACTAATAAAATTAAATGTAATAAATTTTCACTTCTGTTCTTTTTCTCTGTAAATGTTGATCCTCAGACTTCACAGTGAAATATTCAGAGCAGGAACCTGCAGCTGTGTACAGAAGGAAACTCTCTCGGCGTGTGGTGGAGAATCTACAGCACACACTTTTCATTTATTTCTATAATCAGTAATAAAATCTCTGAGGAGAAAATCTTACCTGATATCAAAAGGAAAAGCAGACGATGAAAACATCCCATTCTTTTCTACACTTTATTTATTCAGCAGAAACGCAAAGCTGGAGGATAAACATGAGGTGGAGCTTCAGACGACTGACTCACATTTCAGACTGCTGATCTTTCAGATCCTTCTCAGTATTTCTCTGTTGAACTTCAGAACCATCAGACTTTTCTCTCAACTATCTACCCTTTTTAATTTCAATTAAAATAAATAAATAAATAAATAACAGCACAGTACCAATATCACCACATGGTGTTTATGAGCAATAAAAATAACTTTTCACATAATTTTTTACTTTCAAAGCCCATCATGACCCATCATGAACATCATCACTGCCCCAACGATGATGATGATGATGATGATGGAATCCTTCAGTGTACTTTACAGTCTATGCTCCCTAAATAAATCTTGGGAAATCATTATGTAGTTTAATAACATTAGAAGATCATGGTGCTGATGCTAACACACAAATACTGTATACTATTACACTATACGCACCAGTAGCAGTATCTGTACAGGACACCAGGTGGCAGCAGATCCTAGGTTTTAATCATATTCGAAAGAGCGGAATGGGTTTTTTACACCGACTCAATGAATGAATAAAAGTTTAGGATTAAATCTTATATATGTCAGATTGTAAACTAATTTAAACACTAGATTGATTGTTTGTGGGGGATTTTTGAGTTCTTGGTGTGTGGTTTTGAATCAGGGAGCCGAGAGCGATAAAAAAAAAGATGGCACGTGTTTGCAGGAACACACTAATACAACATGCAATTCTGAGATAGAAAATTCTGTTCAAAATGTATTCTAAACCAATTCCGTATTGTTCTGGTATCACAGTGTGTCATCATATTTATATATGAACAATTATTAAGTGAGGGAAATTTTGCATTTTGAGAATATATTGAAAAGATATTACAATAAGTATGGATTTTTTATGGTTTCTCCTGGAGAACGTTGCTATTTTTTTTGTTGAACATTTCCACCAAACTCATTTTATCCAGTTCTGTTGAAGGGAGCCAATAAACTTGGGGTTTAATGTGATATTATATGCAGCAAAGCAAATGAGATATACTGTAATAGCACATGCAGGCCACATGGCTCTCACGTGGTGTACTGTGTAAAAAAATGTGAGACCATTAACCACACACACACACACACACACACTTACACACACACACACACACACAGACATACAGACAGACAGACAGCGAGTCTGTGGGGACAAAACCACATATTTCATTTGAAATGCACAGGAAGAGCTGAAGTGTGAAACGCCTGTCCTGCTACAGTGTAATGCTACATCCTGCACCACGTCTTATTATAATTATAAACTCTTAATCTCTTAATTTTTGCTACAAGTGTATTGATATGGTATTAGAGTATGATGTAGAATCAGCCTTGTGGTCACACTAGGAAATGATCGAGCTGCTGCTTGTAGTGATTCACTGCTAATAGTTGTGGGTGTGGCCAGTTTATTTAGTTGTTTTAATTTATGTTGATATATATAACGTCTATATCTCAAAAACTGATGCAACAATTAGATAAAAAAATCGCTTATTTGATTCACGCTACATCGAGTAGGATTTTATTGTCGTTTCAGCGATCTACAGTTCAGTACGCAGTGTCACGAAACAACGTTCCCACAGAACCAAGGTGCCACGAAACCAGACAAGATCACGCACAACACACGCTGACTAGGACACTACATGAACTGCATAAACATTGTGTGAAAAACAACACAAAACAGAAAAAAATCAGAAGTTTATTAGTGAAGCAGTGACAAAACACGGCAAACACCTTGGGTTCATCAGAGTCAAAAAGAACCCAAGACAGTTCTTCTCAGATATTTTATACTCTTCCTTCAGCTTGTAATGAAAATGGAGTTTTACTTTAAATTCATATTGAGTGTAAGAATTGAGTGATGGCCAAAATGGTCAGCTGATGTTATTGTTTAAATGTCACGGTCACGTACACATTTGCTGAGAAACGTTCCTTGTTTTCTAAAATCAGTTCTCTGTACGATATTTAAACCATTTTAGGATACAGCCCATTTGGTGTTTATCTTACTGTGGAATCGGGGCAAATGAGTTTGTCCATATAATAATAAATACTCTACATTGTTTGTTTAGCGGGAATTTGAGGAAACACTTCCAATGAATTTATTTATTCGAGTTCACACTAAGAATTCAACCATTGCATCAACCAAACATTATAACTGGCTCATCTACTGTAATGTGCTGAAGACCATTAAATTGATATCATCAACATGCTCAAAATGTTCCTGCTAGCCTTTGGATTTTCAGGAAATACAAAAAAAGTTAACTAGAACTCCAGTGCTTGTGTAACTCCACTGGCTCCCAGTCTCATGTAGTATTAAAGTTCTTTTATTTGTGCATAAGAGCCCACACGGTCACCATTCAAGGTTTATCCAGATTATCAAGGCTGTGGTCACTTCACATTATGTGAGTATAAGTCAAGCTTTTAAACATATTGATTGGTATTCTATAAAAATCTCCATCAGTGAACAGTTGATAACCTAAAAAATGATGGAACTTTAATTAATAAATGATCGGTGTTGAGGATGAGGATGGATTTATTTCTGAGGCTGGTTCCTCTCAAGGTTTCTCCTCATACCATCTCAGGAATAAACTTTATTATGAACTTAAATTATTTGGTACAGGACTTTGGTCATCAGTTGTTTTTCAGTGTGATTTATAGATAAATGTCTGACTTAAGAAGAAGAAGTCTGACTAAAATATTCTTCTTAATTCTATTTTCCTTCCTTGTCTCTGTATTAATGAGTGGTGAGCAGACACCTAAAATTAAACCAGGTTTTGTTCTGCTGTTGAGTTGTGAAAATACGTGGTCTGCACGCACCTCATGTCCGGTCTAAACCATCATTCTGGTGTCAGTGTTTATTAATATAAAGTGTTATATTTGATCTGTAAAGAAATTTAATTGCTGCTTGGTCGATAAAATCAACTGAATGATAATAATAAAATAAAAAACATTGAAGCCATTCAGAGATGTTGAAATCAAGTCGCTTGTTGCTTTATTGTGAAAATGTTGTGGAATTAATGACAGAACTTCAGGGCAAAAACATTAAGCAAATATATTACCTCACAACAACATTTTACCACACACACAAACACAAATATGAGAATGCACACAATACTCAGTGGAGAGATTTCCCCCAGTAATACTGGTTATTCAAATTAATATGCAAAATCCAAATGTGACATGAGAAAAATCCAAATTCACAGCGGTGTATAAAGATATCTCAGGATTATGAGGGAAAAATTGTTACAATTGCAGTAAAACATAATAATGTGATGATCCGGGTGTAGGTGTGAGGTGTTACAGGTTGTTGGTGAACGATGTGGAGGTGAAGAACGACCCGAGGAGAACTGGAGAGCATTAAAATGGTGTAAGGCCACACCCCTAGCTGTGAATTATCACGTTACCATGGTCACTTCCCAGCACTGAGGCATTAAAACTGTCATTGCTGTTTGCAGAGTAAACTGTGTAGTGTAGTTGTGTAGTTGTGCTGTTTCTCTACCAGTAATGAAGCTGTTGGTTTGAACACCTGGTGTGTTTTTTGGTATTTTCTGTTCGATTTTGTAAATTTAATTTCTCCCGGTTGTCTTGTGCTTTTACCCAAGTTGCCATATTCACCAATAATCCTTCACAGCTCTATAAAGAAATGCTTGTAATATCCGTGTCACTGGATGGAACATGTTCATAAGATGGAACGCATACCTTCCAGCCAATCAGATTTGAGTATTCAGACTGACTGTAATATAAAACCTGTCATTACCACCAAGCAGATGGTCTGATGATTGTTGCTTTAGCTATATGAGGGTGGATTTATAACAATTGGACAGGATAATGGACTGGTACTGTGTTTCCCACCGGCCTATGAACCCTCACACTTGAATAAACGATGTCACGTGTATGTGTGCGCAGCTGTTTAACGTTCACACTACACGCGTTGTATACTAATACTGTGAGCACAGAAAACCTGGTCTTTTTTTGTATTTATCACTCATTTTGTGATCATCACCCATTTTCCTTTTTTTTTTATTACATCTGTTGCCTTGTGTTACTTTTTTGTTTTTGAACCATTTACTCACTTTTATTTTCAGATTATTGCATGTTTGGTGTGACAATTGGACCATGTTGACCTGAAAGAGACTGGTTTAGGATTATGTTCTTCATGGTTTGTATTATAATAACTATAATTCATCTTCAACTTCTGTTGCATCTCTGTGCCCATTTACTTGAGGGTTCTTCTTTCCTGGATTCCCCTTAACTAAATTACTGAACCCACCTGGACTCGCTCTCACACGATAAACAGGGAACTGAATACATTAATTGGATTTTTTTTTTTTTTTTTTACAACCACATCAGATAAAAGAGCAGCTGCACACTGAGCTCTACATTCTGTACACCAGTGTGTTTACATTGGCAGAATAAAGAACGTTGAAAATAATAATAACTCACTATTTATTAAAATAAATATTCTACAATATGAAACAAAGACATGAAATGAAAATGAAGGAAAGGCATTTTAAGTGCAAAATTCTGTTTAATGGACAATTTAGATACATTTTAACAACTGATCTAAATTGAAATTGTTAGGATTAAATATTTTTGTGAAATGTCTGTGGCCAATTTTTTTTTTAAATAATACAGTAAAATACTTCAGTTCCATTCAGTTATTTTCGGTGCCATCAGACGTTCTTCCAAATGTAACCCGGTCATAAACAGTTGTTAGTGGACATGCTTCTGTGACATCCTCTGAGGCAGGTTCTGGTATATTTGGCTGAGAAAGAGACAGAGAGAGAATTCAGTGCATTTATATGTCAGTAACAGTGACTGTTATACTGTAACTCAGTGTTTCTGCTCTTTCTAATCCTACACTTACATCAGAACTCGTTACAGCACACTGTACACATTGATAATGGTGTGAGAGTTAAACATCACAGAGTGCAGAAACAGTCAAATGCATTCAGACCACAGACTAAAGGAAGAAGAGCTGTAACCACAAAAGTCTCCATCTTGTAAAACTTAGATGCTTTGTGAGAAGCACTACTGCACAGCACATTCTACTTCGGTATTTATAGTCAAATGTTTATCACTGACTGTCAGTCCATCGCTTACTGACCTGCGTGGGTTTTTTATGATTTATCACCGAATAAAAGACTTCGTCAGTCTGTCCTTCAGTTGCTAAGGAGTCTGCAAAGATAAAAATAATGGTTTGTATGGGTCAGTAATGAGAGACTGACAGACACTGACTCATACTGACCACATGATAATCAGCCTGGCAGACCAAGAAAATAAGGAAATTATTGAATAAATTATTTTTATGCGACTCTGTACGTGTTTTCTGGTGTGTACTTTGTTTATCTGAGATTGACATAGATTCCTAAATAGCAAAACAGAAATCATCTACATGGTTTCAGGTTCAATAAGACGTGCGAAGAGATGAAGAAGGACATTTCACTTCTGCTTTTTTGTTCCCTCAAAGGTGATCAAAAGACTAATACCTGCCTTCTGTTCGCCGAGGCGCTGCGTTCTGTTTTTTCTTTAAAAGTATCACTACCATCACGATCACCAGCACAACAAAACCCAGAGCACATATGACAACAATGACCACATGGTTCCGAGGAGCAAGTTCAGGGTTATCATCTGTAAAAACAGAACATTGATTAAAACACACACAACACATGACAATTGGAGATGATCAAGTGTCTTTTTTATATTAATAACACTGTTCTGTGTAAATGCTTCATGATCACTGCTAATCTGGTTATTATTTATATTTATACCTGCTTTTAAATTAGACATGCGGCCATTTGCCATAACTCTAAATTCTGCCTTTCACTCGAATATCTCACAGGTGCGAAGATGAAACCTGGTGTGTGTATGTCTAAAGCTGATATTGGGGAAAATGTGCCACTGTGTAATATGTCCTTTAAAAAGCAGATGTATTTTGCATGATTGTTTTTTGATTAGTACCAAAATCCACCTACAAGTTTCAACTGAAAACGAAGCGTATTTTGATATAAACTTCTTGGACGTGAATAAACGTGTTCCTCAAGGGTATTTCAGCCACACCCACCCACACACACACACACACACACACACACACACACACACACACACGATAATTAGGGTGGTATCGGAGATACAGCTACAGGCATTATGGTGGATGAGATATAACTATTTATCTCACATATAACGGGTCACAGCACCGCATTTTCATACGTCAGCATTTTAAGTGATGATGGGAAAAGTGTGTATATACAGAACTGAAAGTAAGAGCAGGTAATGGGATATTAGGAGATTATAAAGTGTAGTATCAGCAGTTCACTGGATTTCAATAGAGTTACAGGTTTCTCTTTATCACTCTGCTCATTCCAGGGTTTTGTAATAGAGTCATAGAGGTTCATCTCGATTGTGATTGGCTCAGCAGTTGATGAATGCTCTATAAAAGCAGCTCTGTGAGTACTGCAGGTTTCTCACTCTGATCCATTACACATATTATTTTACTCGAACAGCTCAGTGACCTTATAACAGACAGTGTTGTGTATTTTACAGTCTGGTGTCGTACCTGTGTTCAGAGAGCAGTAGTGTGTGAGGTTGATTCTGGTTCCCTCATGACTGACTGGATTGGAGGACACACAGCTGAAGATCTTCGAGGTGAGATTATCAGTCTCCTTTATTTCTAGAAGAAGATTCAGTGTGATGTTGCTGCTGCTGGTGTGGTTTAAAAAAAAATTATCTTTATACAAAGACAGCATCAGTCCTCTGCTGTTCCTCACAGAACACAGCACTAAACAGAACTCTGAAGAAGAGGAGGTGGTCTTCATCACCTGAGGAGCTGAAACTCTCTCTGTACAGAAACATGAAGAAACTCATGAGTTAGAAATGAAAGTTTCTTCACTGTTTTTGTCTAAAATCAGGAGAGAAATGAACTCACCGTACACCTCCAACTGATATTCCTGTTTTCTCTTCGGGTCTCTAGTGCTCTCCACTGTGTAAAGTCCTGAATCATCTGTTCTCAGGTCTGAGAGAGTGAAGAACCCAGTCAGGCTGACCCACTGAAGACGATTCACAAACTTCTCACTAGAATTTGTGTCACTCACTTTATTCAACACCTGTCCAACTGTGTCACCTTTATATAATAGTGTCCCAGAAACAGGAACACTGGTATTGAATGTCACAGATTCTCCTACAGCACGGATCAACTCCTGACCTGAAGATCCACCAACAGATCTGAAGATCTCTGAAAGAGGAAACAGAACCGAGAGTCTGATGGAAGAGTCGTAATATACCACTTCAATTTTTTTTTAAAGTCACATAAATTATTCAAATGTACTAAAACCCTCCTATGTATTTATTTCCCGTGGATTTTTCTCATATTCTCAATGTGAAATTTATGGATTTGCCTCAACACAAACATTATCCTTCTACATCTTCCTAATTAAGAAAAGACGACTGTTATTAGGTTTAACAGTGAAAAACTCATTAACTTTTTAACTTAAGTTACAGTCATGATAAGAAAATCCAGTGAATGATTAGCTACAGTTTAGTGTGTTATCCTAAATATTCTGTCAATGTTAAATAGTTTGTTGTAAAAAAAACCATCTTATCCTCTCAGTTTTATTGATCAGCGTTGAAACAACAATTGTGTTAATTGTAATATTGAAACATGTTGTGTAGATTTTTTTCTCATGACTGTAACTGGTTTATTTGGGAAACAAAAAAGACAAAATAAAATTGAAATGTAGATTGTATGAAGGTGAGACCCTGTAACATTACAAAAATAAAAAATAACTTTTAATGTTAAATTCTAAATCATTATATATTCAATGAAGCACAACAAATACACATGAAATCTTGGGCTAACAAATTGTTAAAACACAGGATCTTAACCCAAAGTGTCCTAGTTCTTTAGAACCTGATACTGTCTACATCTCTATACTATATAATATTATTATATTATTTATAAACCCAGGTGATGGTGCTAAGTTCCATCTGGCTTTGTTTAAAGAATGAAATGAAACTCTTAACCATCTCCACACATCACCTGAGGGTTAGAACAATCACACTTCTCATTTCCACACCTGTACTTCTCTTCTCAGGACACTGATCCTTCCTCATATGAGCGAATAAATACTTCAGTATTGAACTGTCACCTGAATAATGCATGATGCTGAAAGAATGAAGTCACTTTAATGTGGTTTAATGTGGTTGTGTAGAGTTTTGATTTTGAGGTGGTGGGTTTTGTTCAGGTTCCTGGCCAGTATTTAATAGTAGTTAATATACTTTGACTTCTCACTGATGAAGGTAACAGAGGGTTTGTGTCCAAACCAACCATGAATATTTTGGGTCTTTAATGAACAAAATATCAGAAATATTGATTAGTGTTGATTGTATAATTATGTGTAATTCTGTGTAAATTATGAAGCTTTTTTGAACTTCAGTTAGCATTTCCGTTTGGATTAGCTTCTCAGTGAATAGGATAAACAGACTTTGGCGTGTGAGAAGACGGATAAATAATTGAATTAGTCGAAATTAATTTAATCTGTATAAAGATTTTTACAATGGACATTGTCTCGAAGAAGCTTTAAACAGCAGTTATATGGTTGTATAAAAGATAAAAATCTTTTCCTGAATCTTTTTGCTTTCTTTCCCTGAATGTATTGAACTTTGAGCAACTGTTAGCACAGTTAGCATGCTAGTCTCAACACTTAACCCAGTAACCCAGATATTTCATCTTTGCTCGAGAACATGTTCTGCTCTTTATTTTTTTTTTTTATATTTTACAGTTTCAGTCTGAGTAATGTGATGAAGCACTAGTGCTAATGTGACACCACTGTTTTCAATTTCACTTTTTGGATCATTTTATAATATATTTCTGTGAAATGTTTTCATTTCCTATGGAAGTCCTAAGAGGCCATGCATTATAATATTTTTTTTCTTTCGAATTTTCTCATGTTTACGACTTAATTGTCTCGTGAGTGTTTTATCGCTATTATGAGAAACCATAGAAACGAGAAACCGCCATGTGCTCTGCAACAAATAGCTATAATTATTATCCACGATGCTGCTTCTCGAACATGCTCTTATACCGAATATACCAAATGAAGTACTCGTGAGGAAACAATGTTCGTTATGTCAAGATCAGGAGAAAATTTGTCGTAATAACAAGAAAACAAGAAAGAAAAATATATTATATATAATGCACAGCCTCTTAGGACTTCTGTAATTTCCAGTTTATTTACACTGTTCACATTTATAACGCTAAAAATGAAGAAAATGACTAATTGTTCAACTGTTAAATTCACTTTAAACGTTTTGTATTTTTATTCTATTAAAATTGAAGCAGGTGGTTCAGTTTACGTCCACACGACACAATTTTCTGCTTTTTGTTATTTAAAATACTATGTTGTCCAATTATTTAAAAGCAAAAAAAGATAAGAAAAGCAGACACACTGCCGCAGTAATAATAATAATCCATTGCTGCACAGTATAATACTGTATAATTACTTGAGATTACAGTAGGGGTGTGTATGGTAATTACAGAACTCTATTATGTGTGTGTTGTGATTATAGTAAATCTGTCATAATACAGTAAAGCGTCTACTGAAAAAATCTGTATTTTTTAAATCACTTTCTACAGTAAGTTCCTCCGACATCATGTACTAATCAGGACTCATGTATACATCATTAAGATAAAAATAATCCACTTTCTGGTGAGTCAATTTTATAATGATATTTTTGTAGCTACTGGTTTACGTAGAAAAGTCCTACTTTTATTCACTGCAGTGATTCAGCCTCGTGCGTCAGTTCATTTATAACCCATGATGCAGTTTATACATATTACACAACGTTTTCCACAGAGCGACTGATGCACTTTAATTAGAAATTTACTTCACAATTCAGAATAGAAGAAATTAGTTCGACTGGTAGAAATATTGTCTCCAGTTTCAGACCTCAGAAGGTTTCACACTCAAGCTTCTCCTTCAGCTTCCGTGCATTGTTTTAATGCAACTATGCAACAGAACCGAGACTTCATGCACACCGTGTTTTACTGTGCACCGTGGTTAACCGTCTCCGAACCCCACCATGATGTTTCCTCGCCCACTGACTTTCCACTCTTCACGCAAGAAGTCTACATGAAAATCTAATCTATAAAAGCTCATTCTTTCCCAGTCAAAAGAGACATTGTTCTCATAATGTGCTTAGAAATACACACAGCAGGCTTCTATGCTCTGTGGTGAACCATAACGATGACAAAACCTTTCACGTCCTATTTCTATTTCTTTACAAATCTCGATTCAGTGCCTCTTCTCACCCGCAGTCAGGGTATAGACAGTGTGTACCGTATATACACAAATTGGGTTCCTGGGTTCTTTCTTGTCGCATCTGAGTCTGCATCCTCAGGTACTTTTGGGTTTCATGCACAATTGTGGTCGATGTGGTGTTTGATAAAGCACATCTGGAACAACTGGTTCTATCAGAATGTTAGCTGGTTCAAAAGTAAACTCTCACTTGCCCCATATTTATTTTCTTATAAAAAAGAAATGCCTCTTGAATGGTATTGTAAACACGACCGCTTCTTCTCAAAAGGTGCATCAATGCGCCAACTTCATTTTCTTACTTTGATTCTTTCTCTATAAGCTTCACAATATAAAATAGGTGTCTGGTGAGGGAGATTCTCATGACACCAAGCAGCTACGCTATTAAAAGGTATAACACTTGCTGCTTCTGGGGAAAAAGTCTACATGGTTGATGAGTTAATATAGAAAACACTCCAGAAAACCAGTTCCTACAGAACGCTGAGTATATGCAGATTATTTTCCCAAAACACTGAAATGTGTTTGTATGTGAAGGTCTTTTTTCATCAAGGATGTTGTGTTTACTGTACACACTGTCCATATCTGTTCAGGATGCAGCTTTATTTTTCCATTCTTTAGTGTTTCCTCTTTTTTTTTTTTTCTCTCTCATAAATGATCTTTTCCTGTTAGTAATTTGCTTAGAAGCACTACACAAGCTGCTCAGACCCTCAGGAAATCCTGTTTGGATAAAGAGGCACCGTGTATAAAAGTAAAGAGACCGAACCTAAAAGATCAACATAATAATGTGGAAGCAAAAACGACAAAACGAAACCATTCCTTGTTACCCTCTGTGTCATTTGAAAGGCAAATATAATGTGCATCCTTTAACTAAAAAAGAACAAAGAACTTAGATCCTGTTCAACCTGCGTGCTAATTAATCATTTAATTTTCCAAATGAAAATAAATGTGTGAATATAATACATTTCATCTGTTTATTCATTTAAACCCTATAGTGGTTTTATCTTCATGATATAAACCCAAATAATAATGTTATAAATGTTATTGCTCTTTGATTGAATTCAAGTTCATTTTCTTTGATGTAGTTCTTTTATCTGACTATAAAGACGACCTCGTTGATATTGGTACTGCAGTTTGTCTCATTCGTTACTGTAACAGGAGCCAAAGCGTCAGTACAGAAGGTCAAATAGCAACCGGTTTTTGTTTGTTTACAGGCGACTGAGAGACAATTTAGTTCTTACTTATCTAAAAAAAAAAAAAAAAAAAGGATCTAACCAAAGAACTCAATTACTTCTAATATATAAGAGAAGGAAAACACTTACGTGATAGAAAGAGGAAAAGTAGAACAAAACATGTCTTCATCTTGCTTTACAGTCCAGACTTCATTTTTGCGTTTACACAACTGATGTCCACAACCATACAATTATATAAACACAAAAATCTACCAGTTTTGGGGTATTTTAGTTCATTTTAAACAGTTGAAACTAACAAAATGTGCTGGAATAAAGACATATTCTGAAAGGATCGTATATCACTAATAGCATCACTTGAGCAGCCTCAGGAAGTCCCTGTGAATGGGTGGAGCTGAGGGAGGGAGGGTTTTTTCCACTGATACAGATTTGTTATTCACCAGAGATAGAATGACTTTGGCCAATTCCAGACCTCAGAGCATAAAAGCCATGCGATGATTTCACCCATCACACCCATCTATCTGTAGGGAATGCAGCCTAAAGGACTGTTTACATGTCCAGCAGAACACACAGTCAGCCATTCGATCTTCTCCTCTACACCGAGCAGCTCCGCATACAGACATCAGCAAACAAAAACTCCTGCTGTTATAATATAGTGATGTACAGATCTATTTTAAAGAGTTTTCATTTTGGATTTCTGAATTTATGTATTTGTATTGCAGTATTTACACACTAATTGTTTATTAATTGTTGCTGTATTGAACGCTGATGACTGACTGGAGTAATTCAGAGAAAGCAGGGGACAGAAAAAGGACGTCATCATGACATCCACACACAGCAAAGCCAAATATGCTGTTAGTATACTTTATGAAATCTAAGCACAATTAATAGTTATATTAAAAGTTATTCCAAAACAGAGTGAAAAAAGAAAAAGAATAAGAAAAATCTGTGATGCATCAGTGGCAGACTAGCAGTAGTTCAAAAACTGTTTCTACGTTGAAAAAAGATCTACCAGTTGAACCAGGGGGATTCTTTTTTATAGTAAAATGGATGTTTCAGCAGGGAATTAAATCCACTGAGAGAGAGAGAGAGAGAGAGAGAGAGAGAGAGAGAGAGAGAGAGAGAGAGAGGAATGGGAAAAAGATCCCCACTTAAAAGTAAACACAACCATTAGAGTCAGTCTGTATCTTATCACTAAGGAAACATAGCACACACACACACACACACACACACACACACACACACACACACACACACACACACACACACGAGTTTAATAACCTACAAATGAAAGGAAGTTAAAAAGATGAAATATTTCTCATCTCTCAGCTGTAGATGTGGACAACAACATTTACAACATTATTACACAATTATTATCTGTTTGATTCACTGGCTTATGTTTCGTTCCTTTTGTAAACTTCTCTATAATTAAATATAAACAAAATATCGTAAATTGAATTTTTGGAAGCAGGGGAGACATTTGCAGACCAACATCGCCCTCTACCGTTCATAAAAATACATCACGTGTCATTCATTCGCTGTTTCTCCATTTATTTATTTATCCATTATATAATGCACATTTACAGCATTTACTGACCTCAATTATTGATTTTTTCAAGAATTGATTTTATTGTTAAAAAAAATAGATTTGAATCATACATGTAACTTCTTCGTAATAGCAAAAGGGAAAAAGTAAAACTCTTCCGGAACGCGGAACAAAATCTCTCAGAAATACGGCAAAAACACTCAAAATACAGTCTTTTTAGCAACACAAAAAACAACAACAGAAACAAGACTTACACTGGGAAACTCGACCCTGGAAAAAATAAACTCGGAAACGAGGCACATGACATCAATAAACGAGGACCAAACAGACACACAGGGGAACTTAAATGCTCATCACGGTAACAGGATTCATATATAAACAATTGGAGCTTATTACGGACACAGGGACAAAATGGCGACATCTGGTGGGGAAAAACTGGAAACACACGGAAAGCATCTTAAAATGCTTTTTTATGTAGATCATTCAGTCTGTTCGTGATATCAAAAAACATAAGACACAAATCTTCGATATTAACCAGACAGTATCAGGAGCCTCTTTGTGCCCTTGGGTCATGAGCAAGTCTACAATCACTGCTGTCTTATAAATTTAGGGACCAATCTGTTCACTTTCACTCAAACACTGAAGTCAGTCAACTTTAAGTGTAAACAGATCAGTGACTTCCTCTAATATCTGAAAGAGAGAGAGAGAGAGAGAGAGAGAGAGAGAGAGAGACAGACAGACCAGAAAACCACATGGTTTGAAATTGAAATATATGAAAGAATTTACTCCAGATTGAGGCGTTTGCTCTGTTTGTTCTTCCACATAACAGGTAAATTTGTCTTTTAAAAAAATATAACAATAAACTTTCTTTCGGCTTCTCCCGTTAGGGGTCGCCACAGCGGACCATCCGCATAAGACACATATTTCAGAGAAATGCTTGTCATATTTGAGAGGTTCATAAATGTTTACAATGCTTTTTTTTGTTATTTATTCAGCAGATTTCAGATTTTCCATTTTAATTTTGTCATCCAGAGATACAAGCAGCAATGTTAGATTTCATATGTATATTTGATGTTAAACACACTTGCATATGTAGGCCAGGTTTGATGTTGCTGCTGGAACACTAGCCATTTCCTGTGGCTTCTGTGGGTTCTAAAGTTTTTTTGTGCTAGCTCAGGTGAACAATAACAGAGACAAGTTACTAAAGTGAACTGTTAAATAATCTTAATTTGGTTTTATGTAAAAAGAATACATTAAAATAAAATTTGTGAGTTTCAGCAGATTTGATGCAACACTGGCAGGTGACGTGAACAACACTGATTATCTCAGCACTGTGCCATGTGTAATGAAAGTGGGAGATACAGTATTAGTAATATTAGTTCTCAGAATTATCCAAGCAAAAACAATACTGTATGTACAGTGCCTTGCGAAAGTATTCGGCCCCCTTGAACTTTGCGACCTTTTGCCACATTTCAGGCTTCATACATAAAGATATAAAACTGTAATTTTTTGTGAAGAATCAACAACAAGTGGGACACAATCATGAAGTGGAACGAAATTTATTGGATATTTCAAACTTTTTTAACAAATAAAAAACTGAAATATTGGGCGTGCAAAATTATTCAGCCCCCTTACTTTCAGTGCAGCAAACTCTCTCCAGAAGTTCAGTGAGGATCTGTGAATGATCCAATGTTGACCTAAATGACTAATGATGATAAATAGAATCCACCTGTGTGTAATCAAGTCTCCGTATAAATGCACCTGCACTGTGATAGTCTCAGAGGTCCGTTTAAAGCGCGGAGAGCATCATGAAGAACAAGGAACACACCAGGCAGGTCCGAGATACTGTTGTGGAGAAGTTTAAAGCCGGATTTGGATACAAAAAGATTTCCCAAGCTTTAAACATCCCAAGGAGCACTGTGCAAGCGATAATATTGAAATGGAAGGAGTATCAGACCACTGCAAATCTACCAAGACCTGGCCGTCCCTCTAAACTTTCAGCTCATACAAGGAGAAGACTGATCAGAGATGCAGCCAAGAGGCCCATGATCACTCTGGATGAACTGCAAAGATCTACAGCTGAGGTGGGAGACTCTGTCCATAGGACAACAATCAGTCGTATACTGCACAAATCTGGCCTTTATGGAAGAGTGGCAAGAAGAAAGCCATTACTTAAAGATATCCATAAAAAGTGTCGTTTAAAGTTTGCCACAAGCCACCTGGGAGACACACCAAACATGTGGAAGAAGGTGCCCTGGTCAGATGAAACCAAAATCGAACTTTTTGGCAACAATGCAAAACGTTATGTTTGGCGTAAAAGCAACACAGCTCATCACCCTGAACACACCATCCCCACTGTGAAACATGGTGGTGGCAGCATCATGGTTTGGGGCTGCTTTTCTTCAGCAGGGACAGGGAAGATGGTTAACATTGATGGGAAGATGGATGGAGCCAAATACAGGACCATTCTGGAAGAAAACCTGATTGAGTCTGCAAAAGACCTGAGACTGGGATGGAGATTTGTCTTCCAACAAGACAATGATCCAAAACATAAAGCAAAATCTACAATGGAATGGTTCACAAATAAACATATCCAGGTGTTATAATGGCCAAGTCAAAGTCCAGACATGAATCCAATCGAGAATCTGTGGAAAGAACTGAAAACTGCTGTTCACAAATGCTCTCCATCCAACCTCACTGAGCTCGAGCTGTTTTGCAAGGAGGAATGGGCAAAAATTTGACTAGTCTTTCGATGTGCAAAACTGATAGAGACATACCCCAAGCGACTTACAGCTGTAATCGCAGCAAAAGGTGGCGCTACAAAGTATTAACTTACGGGGGCTGAATAATTTTGCACGCCCAATTTTTCAGTTTTTTATTTGTTGAAAAAGTTTGAAATATCCAATAAATTTCGTTCCACTTCATGACTGTGTCCCACATGTTGTTGATTCTTTACAGTAAATTACAGTTTTATATCTTTATGTTTGAAGCCTGAAATGTGGCAAAAGGTCGCAAAGTTCATGGGGGCTGAATACTTTCGCAAGGCACTGTAAGTGTAAGGTCTGGGAGACTTGTTGGACCAAATTTTAATGACTGGACGACCGGGTCAGAGCATCTCCAAAATGACAATTTCCCAGAATGCAGGTGTTCGCAGTGCTCATATTAAGGGGGGCTGGGGGTATCCGGGAACCCCATAGGGCATTAGGGACCGCCCATCACAAGTAAAAAATAGACTTAACAGTTTATTTAGACGCGTCGTCACTCAATGTGCGTGTTATTATTAACCAGCAGAGAAATGAAAAGATGTGGCGGCCTCTAGTGGACAAAACTAGACATTAACACTGAGATATTATGATATTATATTAATGTAATACCATTTAATTTAATTTATGTAAACATTGTATATCCTGCACTTGCTGTTATTGCACTCTGGTTAGACCCAAACTGCATTTCGTTGCCTTGTACTTGTACATGTGTAATGACAATAAAGTTGAATCTAATCTAATCTAATCTAATCTAATCTAATAATATAACTGGAGATAAGATAGTCACACTGCAGAAAGTGGAAGGAACCACTATAACTCTTTATACTGGGATTACTGGAATTCAGAGTGATGCTAAGATCCTGTGGTCGTATGGACTAGAGAAAGCAGAAGAGATCATATTGAACATTCAGGTGTTTAATGGACAAAGAGGAATCAGTGAGAAAACCTGTGGAGTTTTAACCATCAGGAACATCAGCAGGAACCATTCTGGAGTTTATTTATTACAAGTCATCGCTGGACGTCTCTCATCTAGGACTTTTAGAGTCAGTGTTTATGGTGTGTAAATTTGGAAAATTATCAGTCAAATACTCTTATGACAAAGTGTGATTATATTTAACCCCAGTTTGTTGTTTTCTCAGCTCCTGTATCTTCTCCGTACATAACCAGGCACACTGGATCCAGATGTTTAGTGTTATGTTCTGTAAAGCATCACAGAAACACGAGTCTATCTTGGTTTAAAGGGACAGAGATATTAAACCAGACCAGATTCTCCTAATGACAATAAACTCCCTCTTCCTTTGGATGTAAATGTGGAAGATAAAGATGTTTACAGATGTGTTTCAGCCAATCCCATCAGCAACCACACCATCACATAACATCACAGAGATCTGCTCACAACACACTGGTATGAGAACATCACTGAAATGTACAATTCACAAACAATCCCAAACATAAGAAGGAAGTAAATATGCCCTGTTTCTATTGTAGGAAAGTGTGAGTGCTGCAGCTACATCGAGTTCCTGGTTCGATCAGTGTGTTGTGTTCTAGTGCTCGCTGCAATTTCAGCTCTACTGGTGCACCACTGTTTAATTCCCAGGACCAGGAATCAAACTCTGTTCAACACCAAAAGATTCAGACACTCTGTCACTGATGGGAGATGAACAAAACTCTACAGACTCCACATGGAGAAGGTTCAAGACTGTTAATCAAATCCAAAGTCTTAAATTACAAACATATAAAAAAGCAAAAAAAACTTCTCAATTTCTTACATTGCTTTAAAAAAAAACACATCTAATCCTCATGGTTCGATGTCAATGAAGTCGCCAACTTTCATTAAAACAGTTTATTTAGACCAGGGATGGGCAAACTTTATATACAGTATAATATATATATATATATCACATTACATTAGAGCTGAACTTAAACTCCTGAGACAAATTGTTGTGAGAGGAAGGCTACTGTTTAGATACAAGCCGTGTAACAGACACTGTCTTTCATTAAAGACTGTGTAAAGTTCATTAGTTTCAGTGTAGACACCTGCGGCTTATAGACAGGTGCGGCGTATTTATGTTCAAAATAAAAATCTTTGTAAAATTCAGTGGGTGCGTCTTATATATGGGTGCGCTTAATAGTCCGGAAATTACGGTAATACACGCAAACACGGTCAATGTATCTGAAGTGCGACATCTTTTGAGGAAACGTGGGCATTACAGGGGAAAGGTAAATTGAACAAGGTTTACCCTACCTAGTTTAATAGAATTTGGTCACGTTCGGCGGGCCGGAATAATAAACCAACGGGCCGTGTGTGGCCCATGTCTGATTTAGACGCTTCTTCAAGACGCGTGTGGAATAATGATGTGGAATAATGGCGGCCTCTAGTGGCCAAAACTAGACTAACACTGAGACGAGCTCATTCTGACAGAATAAAGACTATTTTAGTGTTTATATTCTGTTTATACATAAACAATTTTATAGTCAATTAAAATAATTTAGGACAAAAAGCAACATTAATAAAAATATTTCACGTGCAGGGATTTCTTCCTATTTATCAATAAAAATCATTAAAGGTTTGTTGGATTTAAAGTGTCTCTCATATAATAATGAAATCAGAAGCTACATAGTTTAGCATAAAGCTCACAATCAGCATCATACTGGTTTAACTTGTCTACAGAAACCTCTGTTACTCTACACCCCAGTACATAAGACTGGAAATGACACTGCAGGTGAGTTACAGAAACCTGAGACCTGATTTTCTGCTTCAATCAGTGCAGAAGCCATTTAATGATTCTGACTAAAACCCGGGGCATTGTTTTATTTAATATCCAGGAAAATATACAGTAGATTTATTATAATTTTACCAGCATATGTTCATAGTTTTAGCATAATAAACATTTCCTTTTAGTACACACTTCCCTTATTTTGTGCTTTTTAAATACACACTTCTTGGTACTGGAGCTTCATTATTGTTATTGTGAATGAATGTTCTCTAAATGTCACGTCTTTATGAAGTTACAAAACCATGTGACAGTCTGATAAATCATCTTTTGGGGCTTGAAATCAGTAAAAAAAGAAGTGCTGTTCTGTAAATACTGAACTTTTCTACACTCGTTATTAATGTTCAGAAATAAAAGTGGATGATATTAAAGAGAAAACTGGAAGCTGTATAAATACTGAACTGATGGTAGTGAAAGTGAAATAAAAGTCTATTGTGAATGTATGAAATGTGAGAAAAGAGACGTAAATAAACCATTGTTTTATACTGAATGCAGTTTTTCCCTCTCATGTGATCTAAACAAACTTATGGAAATATCATCAGGACTCTGAGATTTCCTCATCTGATCTGAGCTCAGGACTGTGTGTTCCACTGCTTCTAGTTTTAGATCAAATGAAATAAACATCTGCTTTCTCCTGAATCTCCTGAAATCTTTTCCTTCAGAATCTGTGTAATGAAACTTGGAGATAAAAAAGTCCAGGACATTTCCTGTGGGATTTGGTGAAACATCTTCCTGTTTATCACTCAGGCTTCTGAAAGAGACCTCATTTACCTGCTGGAAGTTTCTACACAGGTACGACTCTGTGCTTCTCCATTGTTCATGTCGAACGCATTCCATCTCTAAAGGGGGTGGATTCTTACATAGAAAGAAGTTAGAAAGCGTCATCGTCATCGTCATGATCATCATCGTCATCCTCATCATCGTCATGGGTTTTGCGCCGCCCTGCGTGTGGATAAAAAACCGATCGCTTCCTTCTGGTCCACCATTTCAGGCGGAGACTCGTGAAGGTCAGAGCTTTTTCTAAATAGACTGAAAGAATGAAAGTAATGTTGATGAACAACTTGAACATTCCTGAAAGCCGAGTTCCTGCTACTGAACAATGCGTCATGTTGACCATTTACACTCCGGTGTCCTCACATCGGTCCACCTGGAGCCTTCATCAGATCTTTATGGTAGGAGAAACTGTTTTCATCAACTTTTTCTTCTCTTCTCTTCTCTTCTCCTTCTTTATTCACCTTCCTCACTCTTTCTCATGATTTATTTCCATCTGCATTCCTGATTATAATAATATTCATGTGAAAGAGCTGATTAGAATAAATACTATAAAGTGAAAGTGGACTTACAGTAACATCTTCCAGTCCACTTTTATTCTTAAAGTGAATCAAGTCTGAATTTGGCATCAATAATAAAATAAATAAGTGTTTAGGTGTAAAATTCCTTCCTGATTTATAATCAAACTGTTGATGGTTCATCAAGTAAAAGTCTGATTTTAATACTGAATTATTTCTGATTTACTCACATTATTTACCAAACTAATAAATATTCATATCTTTTATAAATTACAGGACAAATGATTTAAACTTTTGTGTTTTAACTGATAAAATAAAAGATAAAGTGTAAATAAAAGTCTATCAGCTACAAAGTAAAAGTTCTGGGAGATTATTTATTATTGTTTGGTAAAAATAAAAACTCTATATAATTAACTCTATAGTATAGTATAGTACAGTATATAGTAAATATAATAACTTTATAGAAATATTTCTACAGGAAACAGGAAAAGTTCAGGGTTTTTGTTGCTGATTGTTTGAAAAGATCAGAATGAATATTTCTGATTGAACTTTATCACTGTAACAGAACAGATTGTACAGTAGACTGTGTAAAAGTCCTCAAATATAATTAAATGCTTTTACTTTTAATAAATAAAGTAAAAAAATAGCAGTAAACTGTAATAAACCACATCAATATTTGTTATGAAGCTTTTAAACCTGGATCAGTTCTCTCAGGTTCAGGTTTTCTGCATCTTTAAGAACCTTACATGGTTCTACTTAATTTATAACAGTCTACATACACATGGTGAGCAGAACAAATAAACATCTCTCCATTTGTAGAAAAAATACTGCAGGGTGTGGAAACTTTTACACAGTACAGTAACAGTAGGGGGCAGTGTAGTGTTCTAATTCAATTCAAAGACAACGCCTATTAAAGGCAGGAAGGAGAAATGAACTCATTGTTATTTAATGAGAACTGAAAATATATTAAAATCATGAAATTGTGTAGAATCTCAGTGTTTTAATGTTTCATAAAACAAAAAAGATCAAAAGAGGAATTTCCACATGTACATTTTTATTAGAAATAAAACACTTTTCTGTCTCTTAATGTCCTGAAGGTGTTTGTTTGATCTACACACACTGAGAGGATCAACAGTGTTTCAGGAAGAAAAACATGATCAGGTTTCTCAGGATCTACAGAACACATGTTCATGTAAGGATTAAAAACAACACTGACTTATATACCACACACACACACACACACACACACACACACACACACACACACACACACACACACACACACACACACACACACACACACAGCTCTGGATGTGTATCTGATCTGAACAATGGGCTGTAATGTGAGAAGCGTAAACAGATGGAAAACTGGAGATGCTGATTCACTGAACTTTTTTAGCTGAACTTTTTAGCACATGAACTTTAATGTTTGTTAGTCGAAGCAGTAAATATTCAAATATTAGACACTGAGGCCTGAAGAGACGCCTGAACCCCTACAGGATTTCTCTCAGCACAGCTCAGATCAGATCTTCATCAGGGTGTGAACAGGTTTTAATGAGAGCAGCAGAAACACTCGTTTAGACACGACGCAGTTCAAATCCTCTGAAATCTCCTTCCTTTTCTCTCAAACTCAGAGTGAAGGAATAAATCCAACTGCAGCCTGAAATCCAATCTAACCCTGATCTCAACCACAACCAAGCTCAAGTTACTGTACACAATCTACACACTGTACATGTGGAAATACTTTATATATAATAATAATAATAATAATAATAATAATAATAATAATAATAATAATAATAAACTGATATATTTATGTGATTAATTACTTTGATTTCACTTCTGAATACACCACTGGTTCCTCCTCCGTTTCACCTTGTGGAATTCTGGAGTTTTCTTCCTGTAAAACACAGCAGTAGATTTCAGGATGTGAATCAGGGGAGATTTTATCACTCCTGTGGAACAAATGTGATTTTACACCAAATCCTCAATAACATTTCACATCAGGATCATTTTCAGGAGTTTTAAATTTTTTAACCCGATTTCAAAAAAGTTGGGACACTGTACAAATTGCAAAATAAAAAAAGGAATGCAATAATTACAAATCTCATAAACCTATACTTTATTCACAATAGAATATAGAAACATATACTATAGAAAGTGAGACATTTTGAAATGGCATGCCAAATATTGAATCATTTTGGATTTCATGAGAGCTACACATTCCAAAAAAGTTGGGACAGTAGCAATAAGAGGCCAAAAAAGTTAAATGTACATATAAGGAACAGCTGGAGGACTAATTAGCAACTGACCAATCAGGTCAGTTGGCATATAAAAAGAGCCTCTCAGAGTGACAGTGTCTTTCAGAAGTCAAGATGGGCGGAGCATCACCAATTCCCCCAATGCTGCAGCAAAAAATAGCAGAGCAATATCAGAAAGGAGTTTCTCAGAGAAAAATTGCAAAGAGTTTGAAGTTCTCATCATCTACAGTGCATCATATCATCCTCAGAGAATCTGGAACAATCTCTGTGCGTAAGCGTCAAGGCCAGAAAACCAGACTGGATGCCGTGATCTTCAGGCCCTTAGACGCCACTGCATTACATACAGGAATGCTACTGTAATGGAAATCACAACATGGGTTCAGGAATACTTCCAGAAAATATTGTCGGTGAACACAATCCACCATCGGCTAAAACTCTATAGGTCAAAAAAGAAGCCGTATCTAAAAATGATCCAGAAGCTCAGGTGTTTTCTCTGGGCCAGGGCTCATTTAAAATGCACTGTGGCAAAGTGGAAAACTGTTCTGTGGTCAGACGAATCAAAATGTAAAGTTCTTTTGGGAAAACTGGGACGCCATGTCCTCCGGACTAAAGAGGATCAGGACAACCCAAGTTGTTCTCAGCGCTCAGTTCAGAAGCCTGCATCTCTGATGGTATGGGGTTGCATGAGTGTGTGTGGCATGGGCAGCTTACACATCTGGAAAGGCATCATCAATGCTGAAAGGTATATCCAAGTTCTAGAACAACATATGCTTCCATCCAGACGTCGTCTCTTTCAGGGAAGACCTTGCATTTTCCAACATGACAATGCCAGACCAAATACTGCATCGATTACAACATCATGGCTGTGTAGAAGAAGGATCCGGGTACTGAAATGACCAGACTGCAGTCCAGATCTTTCACCCATAGAAAACATTTGGCGCATCATAAAGAGGAAGATGCGATAAAGAAGACCTGAGACAGTTGAGCAACTAGAAGCCTGTATTAGACAAGAATGGGAGAACATTCCTATTCCTAAACTTGAGCAACTTGTCTCCTCAGTCCCCAGACGTTTGCAGACTGTTAGAAAGAGAAGAGAGGACGCCACACAGTGGTGAACATGGCCTTGTCCCAACTTTTTTGAGATGTGTTGATGCCATGAAATTTTTATATCAACTTAAAATGAAACATTTTCTCAGTTTTTTTGTAGATCTTTACCTCTTGAACTCTCTCTGTGCTGCGATCTGTAACTGTTATATAAGTGTAGGTCAGACCTTCAGCTTTTTCAGAAACTAAACACACAAATCACAGGAAATTGTATAAAACAGGACAAATATAAAGATGAAACCACACACGTGAACAGAAAGACGTGTTACTCGCCTTGATGCTTTTTCTTTTTCCGCCAAATCCACACAGATACAGATATTATTAATAACACAAACACTCCAGCAGATATCAGGGCAGGAAGCAGATAATGAGAACGACCAGACTGTCCTGTGAACAATACGATATGTTCATCAATGATTTCTGTAAATGATACAGATATGAAACTGGGGCTGGGAGACGTCACATAAATATCAAATCAAATCAAAAAAATTTTTGTCACATACATACAGAGTACAACATGCAGTGAAATGCTTTATATACACCATGATACATGAAGGCAGATGATACGAATCTAAATACCACTGAATGATGAGAGTTTTGACTCTCTGTTGTACCTGAGTTGTGAACACAGAGCTGTGTGATGCTGAGAGAAGTAGTTTTATTGCTGACAGGGTTTGCAGACACACAGATATACGTGTTCTTCTCATTGTGTTGTATTTGAAGTGGGAGATTGAGGGGAACACTGAGATCTGTGTTATTGGTGATGGAGATTCTCTCATTTTCTCTGTACCAGGATAGTTTCACATCTTCTCCATTCTTCACAGAGCACAAGAGGGAACACGACTCTGTGGAGAGCAGACTTCTTTTTCCTCTTACATTTATTACTGGAGTTGATACTGGAGCTAAGAAACACAAACACAAATTTAATAAAACAGATCAATAACAAGCTGAACAATTATTATAATGTGACGGAATCTAATCTGAAAATCTTTTCTTTTTGAAGCACTGCATTTTTTTAAAGATTATTCATTCATCCTTTTTCATCCATTTTCTCCCGCTTATCCGTAAAACAAGATTTTGAGATTTTTTTAAGATTATGATTTTTAAGATTATGATTTTTTTATTTATAAATAATTCATAAATACACCAGAATTTTCTGCAAATAGCTGGAAACTGTCACTTTATTAGAAATTCTCCTCAGTGCATCACTGAGTTTCATGATTTCTGCTTTCTGTACAGTTTCCCATTTGCTTGTTTGGTTTTAAATCAGAATTAACTCCGCCCCTGACATGTGATTGGCTGATTCCCCTGACACGTTCACCTGGTCTATGATTTACTTTAATTAGTTGTAAATTAATTTTCTCTGTGAAGTTTTTTTGATTGGACTCAGGTGATTCTCGCTGTTCCTCAGCTCTGATTGAGTTTATAGTAATTATAAAGTTGAAGGTCTGAACATGGACAGAAAGGAGACATGAAACACTTTTACTCACCATAAACACTGACTCTGAAAGTCCTAGATGAGAGACGTCCAGTGATGACTTGTAATAAATAAACTCCAGAATGGTTCCTGCTGATGTTCCTGATGGTTAAAGCTCCACTGGTTCTGTTCAGCTGCAGTCTCTCTTTAAATCTCTCACTGATTTCTGTAACAGTTTCTCCTTTAAACATCTGACTGTTCAATATCTTTTCTTCTGCTTTATCAGCTCCATATGACCACAGAATCTGAGCATCAGTCTGAATTCCAGTAATCCCAGTATGGAGAGTTATAGTGGTTCCTTCCACTACCTGCAGTGTGACCATCTCATCTCCAGCTGCACTCAGTAAACCTGCATCACAGCTTCAGGTTCAATATTTTACTCACAAACAGTCCATTAAAACTTTACTGTGGTTCATGTGTGATTTCAGATGATGTTTTTAAATTCACAATATAAATATATAATATTTTATGAAATCTGTATGTTCTGTAGTGAATATATTATTATACACTACAGCAGAACATCTATTACTACAAGCACAAATACAAAACTTTTTGGGATGCTGTGTAACATGCAAATAAAAACAGAATTCAATTGTTCCCAAATCTTAAAAACCCATATTATATTTAGAAAAGAGCATAGAAAACATACCAAATGAACTGAGGAAATGTTTTATTTTAGCTAAACAAATACGGTTACTTTGAATTTGATGGCTCCAACAACTTTTTTAAAAGTTGGGTCAGGGCCATGTTTCCCACCGTACAGAATCTCTTCTACTTTAACACCAGTCTGTATATATCTGTGAGCTGAGGAGACAGTTGGTAGAGTTTTGGGAGAAGAATGTTGTCCCATTCATAGCTGATACAGGATTCTAACTACAGTCCTGGATCTTCTTTGTTGTATTTTTTGTTTTGTGATGCACCAAATGGTTTTAATTGGTGAAAGGTCTGGACTGTAGGCAGACCAGTTCAGCATCCAGAATCTTCTACTATGAAGCAGTTCAAACAACTGATGTGTTTTCTGTCTTTTATTGTGAATAGAATATGGGTTTATGAAGAAATTGTTCTTTTAATAAACATTATTAGACTTGGGGTTGTAAAAATCAAGGGATTTATCCTGGATTATTAATAACAGATTGTTTCAGCTGGAATTTTATTGCAAACTAAAAATCCTCAAAGTTCAATTTCAAAATTAATAATCTGTCAATTAATTTTTTTTAAATGCATCTTGCAGAAGTTTTCACCAACTTCACAATAGTACTAAAAACTATAATGTTTTAGCAACAGATTAGAAAATAAAGACTTTATAATGAAAGAAAATAAAGTGTGAAATGATAAAAGTGGAAAACATCATCATCTGAAATCAGCACAATGAATCTATTAGATCATGTACTTCTTACCATCAACTCAATAATTCAATAGATTTTATTTATTTATACATTTACAAAAAATGGACTAACCTTTACCCTGTTACTGAAATAGTACTTTTTTTGTAAAGTTGATGATTTTCTCTAATTTAAATAAAATGTAATGTAACACACAGTTCTGAAGCTGAGGATCAGAGTTCATCTGCACATGGAGACTTTATTCCCTCCAACACACCAATTATTATTATTAATTCTGTTACTGTGTGTGTGTGTGTGTGTGTGTGTGTGTGTGTATACACTTACAGCACATCAGAGAGAGAAAAGTGCCGAGAATCCTGTTTCCTGCTGAAATATTCACACCATTGTTATACTCCATAGTGCGCGTTTCTCAGATCAACATTTTCCCGTTTTCCTGAACATCAGTGACACTGAAGAATTCCATAAACACTGCAGATTAGCGCCATGATGAAGGTTTCTGTTCTACAAGTTTCCAAAGCCGTGAGCTTCTCGTCTTCTCGTCTCACATCCAGAAAACCACTGGAGCTCCGCCTGTAGAAGTGTTCAGTCTGTAAACACTCACTACATGCCTGTGTAGATACTCAGATCCTGAAATCTCACCATTTTACTCATCATTTATCATCTCATAATCATTTTACTATTATTTACAGTTCAGTGTGTTTTCAGTGAAAAGAAGAGTGTAAAAAAAAACCCTGGCATTGCCATGCGATTATCTGATGTCACTTGACTCCACCTCCAACATTCTGAACATGTGTTTACATGTGGAGGTTACATGGATCAACATCTAACACCACCAACCCTCATTTCTTCAGACTCCCAGATTTCTTTATCTCCTAGTTTAGAGTAAGACTGGCTGGAGGGATGGATGGATAAACAATCAAACATTACAACTAGTAGTGACATGTTCAGGTTTCTGTTTTTGACTTTGTGACTTCTGTTTCCTGAACCAAACTGTTGTTGCATCATGAAAATCTTGAAGTAAAAGAATCTACAGGAGTTCTGCCCCAGATAAAGACACCACACATAAAAAGATTCATAGAAAAGGGTTTGGGTTTTTCCTGTAAATTCCCTCAGGCTTTACATGTGTAACTGAGATGATTGAAACTTCGTAGTGATGCAGTGAGCAAACAGATAAATTTTATTTCTATTATTATGTGTATCAGTGTCTTTAATATATTTTACACTGTAGATAAATGTGTGGTATTTCATTCTAATGTCCTGATGGTCAGGAATCAGTGTCAGTATTTATTCTGTGGATTCTGTTGTAGGAAGTTCAGCACTGGACTGGTCTCCTGTCTACATTTCAGCATAAGTTTGTACACCCTCAGGTAGACGTTAAAGTACATGCAGGTAACATGTTTCACTTCAGTCTGTATTTATAAGCAGAAATTTACATTTAATAAAAACCTTTGAATATAAAGTGTGATCCTGCTTCGTTTTTCTATGTGACCTTTAATAAGTGTTATGAGGTTTTTAATGATTCACTGGTTCTCAGTAAACACATGAACACTCAGTGTAGATCGAACAGAACGAACACTTCAGCACTTTCAGAACTTCACAGGTTCTGTGTTAAAGATAAATATAAAGATGATCATTTCTGCAGTCTGGTCGTCCATCACCACTTCCCCCTTTACTGTCTGTGAGTCAGAGACCTGAACACTGAACCCACCACAAACCTCTGCACCAGCTAGAACAAATGTCACTGTTTTATCATTTCCTTTCTCTGTTAATTGTTCATTCACTGTTTTTGGAGGTTGTTCAGTGTAAAGATGGAGACAGTGAAGAGATCTGAGTATTTCCATAAAACCAAGAAGAACAATCAGAGAGTCAGAAGATTCCACAGCTGAGGGTTGGAGACCTCACAGGCAGTTTTCATTTCCTCTGTGGTTCTTGTTGTGCTGAAGAAGTGAATGCACCATCACTCCATTTCTCATCATCCACAAATCAATACGAGTGAGATATCAAATGCTTTTGGGATGTAAACGCCGGTGTGTCTGGGAGTGATAACAGCACACTGTACAACACAATATCCGGGTTACTAAACTTCACACAACTGGAGTTAGTTAGTGGTGATGAGAGAACTAGTTAGCTAGTTAGCACAACAAGAGAACATCTGTAGCTGCTTGGAGAAAGACATAGATGGAGGGTGAAGGACTGGAGAGAATATGAATCGATATCCTGGTGATATATTATTTATATTTGGTCTGGTCTCAGGTTTTTCAGGTTGTTTCCCAGCTCAGATTTCACTTCTTAATTTAGGGTTTGTCGATTTTGCGTTTCCTACTAATTTCATAAAAGAACCAAAATGCACTCGTCTTTTTCAGTGAACCACATCAATACGCCATTTAGGTTCAAGGCTGAAGATAAGATCTCAGATATGGAGGGAGAGAGAGAACAAGAGAGGGGGAGGGGAAGAGAGAGGGGGAGGGAGGATAGAGAGATAGAGAGAGAGAGAGAATCTGATCAAAGCATTTAACTAAACAGACTCCAGTGTTATAAGACACTACTGCATGACTGCACCCTGTAATATTCTCCCTTCATGCAGGAGTGTGAGAGACTTTTATTTATTCATTTCCACAGAAGAAGCACTCACAGGTTTAGCTGAACCTCATGAAGTTTTCATTTCTGTATCATGTTTATAAAGAAAGAAATTCCTATCAGAGGTTTGTAGACAATGAAGACTGAGTCAGTTACAGAAAGCGGCTGCCTGGAACAAGCTGGAACATGTTGAGAGATTTTTCATCATCAGTTCTTTACTTTCAGTTTGTAATATTCCTGCACTCACACTCTGTTCAGACTGGAATCCTCACTGTGAGTCTGGACTTGTTCCTCTCATATTAAAAGTGAAGAAATAAATAACATGGCCCAAACATAAAGACTGAATAGAGTATTGAATAAAACAGGATAAAAACTGCTTCAAGCTAAAATCCACACGAAGTCTTTTAGTGTCGAGTAAAAACACCAGTTGATGATTCAGCAAAAACACGTGTCCAGGCGAAGTGGTTTTCTAGTTTGTCACTGCTTCCTCAAATGGCCAACAGTTTAACACGAATCTAATCCTAATGCACAGACACTATGTAAATAATTGGTTCATTTTTAAAAAAACACCATTAAATCTGTTTCCATGGTCTATTTCACATTCTCTAATGAAACTGTAGAGTGACAGGAAACAGGATCACGTTTCCTACTGATTACGATTTAAAAGAATTGACATGCCGTTATGAGAAACTCGCTAGACTAGTTTGTCATAGGGGTGTGTAACTGTATAAAATGATGAATGATGAAACATCATATCTGTGTAGGTTCAGGATCTGAGCTGGACTCAGTTTATCTGCTTCACTGTATTGTGTACAGCATTGAGACGTAACATCATCAACCACAGCGTGTCAGGAAGAACAAGCTGAAAGCAGAAGATTTAACTGCTTTAACAACAGTGTATTCATGTACAGCAGAACATTCATGATTCCTGTCCTGCTTTAACAAATCCTCATCACTTCACTTCATCATCACAACATCTCTCTCTAAACTAGAACTCTTAAAATATCTGACATCAAAGTGACTCATGAGTCAGACAGAAACACTCTTCTTGGTACTTTACAAGGTTTTTTCTTTTTTGCTCAGTCTTATGGAATTTTTGATTGCCACCATCATGACTGGTGTTTACCGAGCTTCCTGGGTTCCTCCTCATTGATATTTCTTTTTGTAAATAATAAATGCAGCTTTAATTGATTGGTTGATACGGTAAGACAGTTCCTGAACTGCACCAGTTTATATCCTGAAGGTGTTTACTAAGTGGGCGGGGCTTCCTCTTTCTTACATATCAACTAAAGGGATACTCATGGGTGTGTGTGAGCTGATTCTTGTGGAAGATACCACTTTTCAAATATACACAGTGATGTAGCATGAGCAGCAGATTGAAGAGATGCAGATGTTTGGCTTCAAGAACATGTTTTCACCTTTCCAGTTGTTTGCTGGTATATGATGGGAAGTGTGACTAGTGGGTTGGAATTGGCATGTGACCAAACATCAAACTTTTCAAGCTTGGCTACACCAAAGGTTAACCAGGCCAGCTTTATGCTATGTGCATTTTCTCCAGTAGTTTACTGGGTACCTGCCAGAATACCTTCATTGGCCGAAAGAACATCCTGAAAGGATTTTTTCTTCAGAGCCTGATTTATTTTGAAAGCACATGGAACCCCAAGCCAGAGAAACAGCACTGACAAGGTACATGTTGTCCCAGGCCACCAGCTGAACCCACCAGTGGGCTGGGCTCTAGGTTACCACTAAAACCAGAGGGTTTGTCACTGTAGCCAATTTGTTTGGCGTATTGATAAAGGTGTTCGAGGAGCCCACCTTTCACCTTGACCTGGAGGATTTTTTTTCAGTAGCTACAAGTCTGTTACTGTCTGTTGGATAAACGCACTTGGCTTAATTTAATTCTAAGTATAGAAAAGGGCTGGAGACGAAGTAAAAGCATCGGCCCCTGCAGAGCTTCTTTCTGAGCCCAGTGAGGAGGCCCACCATGAAGAGCTCCAGACTGCGGCTGACAGTGAAGTCTCCCCCATTAAGCTCCCTCTAGAGGCCATAAATGTTTTATGGAGGTGCTCTAAAACTTCTCTGTGGCCCTTCCAAGTCATGCTGCTGCCTGAGTTTAAGAGCGTGGCTTCCAATAAGGAGCTCCAGTTAGAGGTCATCAAGTTGGCCTCTCAAGCCATGTTCTATTTTGGAGCCAATGAGATGTCCTCTCATGCCATAGCTTCAGCTTTAAGTCACTGACAGGGCCATACCCTGCTCTTGCCAGAGGCTAAAGGATAAAAATTGGGCCTCTCACAACTTGTTAATTACATAAGCCAATGACATAAACTCTCACCACCTGCTAAAACCTGAGGCCTCCCACATCCTGCTCATACCTGAGGCCAATGGCATAGCATGAACTGAGATTGACAGTGTGGTCTCCTACGTCATGACAATATCTGCAGCTGACAGTCAGACTTTCCAGACCTGTCACATGGCTTTACAATTAATTCTGTCATTTATTCTCTGTTTCATGCCAGGAGGCCTCTGCTTGCTCCCCAGCTCCAGTGACCTGGGTGATCTACAAGCTGAACAGTGTCTACCTTGGGACCTGAGTTTATTTGTAGTTTATGGTGGATGTTCTTTTTCAGATTTTATGTTGTTCCTGTAAATTTACAGTAACATGTCCATTAGAAATAATTTCTAGGTGAAATTCAGATCTTAAAAATTGACGTATATTTTCATAGTGTTTTTTCACATTTAGCTGCAGCTGACAAACACATGATTTGGTCATGACTTACTGAAGTCTTTGAAGATGTTTTGGTGGAATGTCTGCAGAACTTCAGAGTGAACAGGAAGTTACAATGGCCAGCTTGTGTACACTCACGTGGTCTAAATGAAGCGCTGTACTCCAATATTGTCTAGTTTTAGTCTTTTATACACACACTTTAATTTAAACATGTGTATGAGCTTGTGTTTATCTTCTTTAATATTTGTGTTTTTTTTTTTTCTTTTTCATTTCCTCTAACTGTGGTACAATCTTTCTAAATTCATCATTAGACTTCCTGTTGAACACTCACGTGAGTAAGACCCTGAATATGTGCCATGTTCATCTGATTAATGTGTCAAATGAATGTTCATTCTGTAAATAAACTTTAATGTCCTCTGTTAATCTGTGACCTTAAATAAATAAATAAATAAACAAAAAAAAAGTAATCTAATCAATATATTAAATCCACCTGTACTCCACACCTCTTTTCAGATCGGTGGTTGAGCTTCTACACTTTTAAATGCAGGATTGAGAGCAGACGCCACACAAACCAGATGTTGAACAGCAGAACAGCAGCTGGTCTGTAATTACTGACTGTAGAATAACTGCTGTTTTTAGGAATCGACTCGGCGTGTTTGCTGTCAGCTGTTTGTTTGTTAGTTGTGCCTTTGTAGATAAGAATCAGTTAAATATTGATCTGATGCTTGTGGTTGGTTGTTATGGCAACACATTAGATGCAGTAAATCTGCTGATGCTGCTGTTTATCTATGAATGGTGTTGAATTATATATTAATAATTATATTAAATATATTAATATATATTAAAATTATATATTAATTATATATAATAATTATATATATATATATATTATAAATTATATTTGTTTCGCTTTATAGAAATGAATCAACAATAACACAAATTTTCTTTTTCATTTTATTAATTTTCTTTTACAGATGAATCGAAATGGAATGTTGAATTGTTTGATTGAGGATGGAAATGTTTTGTTTTGGTGGATATGCGTTTGTTTATGCTAACGCACATCATAGTGTTATTTCTGAGTGTATTTTCACATCAGCGTGTTCTACTTTTAAAACCTAACTCTTTACTGCATGTGGGATGAAGCAGTCCATACACCACACACACACACACACACACACACACACACACACACACACACACACACACACACACACACACACACACACACACACTTTCCACACTTTTACACACCAGCCTTTCTACTTGTGTTCCATCAAACAGCACAAACCGCATTTACACACACACACACATTGTACTGCCCTACATACAGCTGGCCACAGGTTCTATTATGAGTTGCAGTGGCACAGAGATGCACGAGACCTTGTGCTGGTTTTCTTTTGAAAAAAACATTTGAAAGTAGTGACACATGAGTTTGGGTCAAACGGGTTTTTTTTATTATTACAAATGAACCCAGAACATGTCTTTAGTCTCTGTAGCATTACATCACACTGACCTGAAGATCAGTGTACACATCACACACTACTTTCTACATCATAACCTCTAACATACAGAGCTGAACTTGTATCTTTTGACACCTTCTTTTAATTCTTTTACACATTTGCCCACTGCGTTCTCACCACTTCCTTTAGAGCCGTGACAGAAATAATATGAAAGATGTTTGTGATCTGGTGTGATTTATTTGAAAGCCGCTTCCATGATGGAAAACCAGATAAACCACAAGACCAAGAGCTTCAAGCATCTTAGCTGCAAAAATGAATGAAAGAAAGCCAAAGTTTATTAATTGGAGCATCAGATACCACAAGAGTTTCCGAATCAGCAGTAAATATTAACATAATTACCTTGTTAGTCATTTGGTACAATATCAGTAAGACAGAGTGTAAAAAAAGCCATTTAATGTAAGATATTGGAGTCATGGGGATCTGACAATATTAATATCTTCTGCTCAAGCAGTTTGTCAAGTCAAGGTATTGGGTAGACATCAAATTAAGATTCTGTGCTGATGTTTCTAAAGTCCACACGGAACCAACAATCACCTTTGGGTACAGGACCACGAGGCTGAACCTGTCACTGTGAGACTCCATGATAAATAAGCATAGCTCATAGATCTTACAAATAGAGGTACTTGTGCACCATAGGAGCATGTCAGTGTATTGGATTAGGAAGTTCCTGCACCTGGGCAGAGGCAAAAAAACGTTGGAAAATCCCTACTGTAACTTAAGAACCTTCAAGATAGTCGACTTTCCCAACCTGCCAAGTGACCTTGAAGGTCCATGACCCGTGCCTTGAACTGTCAGGATCACTTTCGGGAAATAACACGGAACAGCTACACTGTGTGCTGAGATGCTGTGGAAAGGTACTGCTTCCGCATATCGCATTGCGAAGTCGACCAAAACTAGCATCAAGTGATACCCTCGTGTAGTCTGCTTTAATGGCTCAAGCAGGTCCATACTTTTAAAGGAGCACATCGCCGTTAATGCCCGGCCAATTGAAGGGGCAATAGATGTTCTTTTTGTTTTGTTGTGTCCCAAGTGTCCGGCCATTAGATTATGGTGAGACGCATGAAACAAGATTTCCGTGCGGCTCTTTAGGACCAACAACTGGGTCATCTCCTCTTCTCTGGGGGTGTCCTGGTCATTTGATAAAGCTTGCCTTTAATAAGGACAAAGTCAGGAGTAGGAGAGTATAATGTTTTATTTGCTGACCATTAGAAACGGTATGAACTCAGTAGAGATTTAAAGAGAGACTGCAGCTGAACAGAACCAGTGGTACTTTAACCATCAGGAACATCAGCAGGAACCATTCTGGAGTTTATTTATTTCTTATTATTTATTAAATCATCAAATAAGATCTTTTATCTAGCACTTTCAAAATCAGTGTTTATGGTGAGTAAATATTACAGTGTTCACCCAAATATTCTTATAAAAATGCATCATTATATTCAACCCCAGTTTCTTCATCACACAGTTCCTGTTTCTTCTCCATACATGACCAGGCACACTGGATCCAGATGTTCAGTGTTAGTATCAGATACATGAGCCTTTTTGGCTTAAAGCAGGGGTGTCCAAACTTTTTTTCCTGAGGGAAACAAATATATCTGAATATTGTTAATATTAATAAAATGCAGGTAAATCACGTTTGATAATTGAAATGTTTGAAGAAAAAAAAAGCCTCCATCACAGCTCTCCATTAGTAGATTTTCATTTTATTTGTTACAAAAAAATTGGCAGGTAATTCTCTCAGTTACAGCCACAGATTGGCAGCCTCTTTTGTTTCACCATTTCTGGTGACCATGAGCAAATTTTTTTTTATTGCTTGCGCTGTCTAGATTCTCGACAGTACAGCTCCACCTAGTGGTGAATAATAAAAGTTCAACTTTTTTGATTGCTTGCGTTGTGGAGGCGCTTTTAAGCGTAAATATTATGCGAGGGCTAGAAACCATTATATTTTCAGACTTTGATACGGGCCAATTAAAATGGATGGCAGACCGCAGTTTGGTGACCCTGAGCACCTTTTTTCTTTGATTGCTTGTGTTGTGGAGGCGCTGCCTTGTTCTAGACCAGGGGTCACCAACCTTTCTGACACCGAGAGCTACTTCTTGGGTACCGACTAATGTGAAGGGCTACCAGTTTGTTACACAATTCTGAAATAACAAATTTGCTCAATTTACCTTTAATTATATGTTATTAATAATAATAATGAATGATATTAATGTCAAACTCAATTGCACAGGGGGGCAAAACTCAAAGCACATTTATCAAACACACTAAAACAGTGTTTTCTGAAAATAAATATGAATAAATACAGACAGGAATATTATTCCAGAATAAATAAACTTAAATTTTAAATAAATAGCTCTCCATAAAAATATATCCTGTCAAAATTATACAAGTTAGAAATAAAACCCTTAACAAATCAATAACAAATTGTGCTTTTAAGTAAACGTTAAAATTAAAACAAATCAAAACAATCAGATTTCTTTGCTCTTATGCCATTTTATAAAAAATTATCTTAAACTTTAAATAACATAAAAATATCTCCAGTCAAACACCAGACGTCTCACAGCTTCATCATGCAGCTCTTTAGAAACTCTCCCTCAGTAAATAACCTGCTAATAAAACTCTGATTTCTACTCTGTGTTCACTCCAGCTTTACTTTGGGATTTTGCTCTGGTGAAAAACATCTGCTGAAATGTGAGATTCTTCTTTAACTCTTCTACTTTCTGGATCTTCTGCTCTGCATTCAGGTTTTTCAGCTTCTCCTGATCTTTTGTCTCGTAGTTCCGTCTCAGATTCAATTCTTTAATTACAGCCACATTCACTCCACTAATAACACACACGTGTTTACCGCCAGTGTCAGTAAACATCTACTCAGGAAACAACTATTTTTAGAAAAGGCTCGCGGGAGACTCATGTGGTCATTGCGGGCGCCACTATTGGTGACCCCTGTTCTAGACAGTACAGCTCCACGTAGTGTTAAAACTCAGAACTACAGTACATTTAACCGTAAATATTATGTAAAGGCTATAAACCATCATATTTTTGACTTTGATACGGGCCAATTAAAAATGGATTGCGGGCTGCAGTTTGGACACCACCGGTTTAAAGGGACAGAGATATTAAACCAGACCAGTGATTCTCCTAAAGGCGATAAAATAAATATGCCATGTTTCTATTGTAGAAAAGTGTGAGTGCTGCAGCGACATCGAGTTCCTGAATCAATCAGTGTGTTCAACAGGATAAACATCAGACACTCTGTCACTTATAGGAGATGAACCCAACTGTACAGACTCCACATGGTGAAGGCTCAAGACTGTTAATCAAATACAAAGTCTAAAATTACAAACATATAAAAAGGCAAAAAAAATTCTAAATTTTTCACACTGCTGGACAAAACCACATCTAATCCTCATTGTCACTCAAGTCGACAACTTTCATTAAAACCGCGTCGTCACTCGCTGTGTGTGATTGTTAACAAGCAGAGAAATGACAGGATGTGGAATAATGGCGGCCTCTAGTGGAAAAACTAGACATTAACAGAATGAAGACTATTTTAGTGTTTATATTCTGTTCATACATAAACAATTTTAGTAAAAAAAAAAACTACATGAATATAAATATCTCACGTGCAGGGATTTCTTCCTATTTATCAATAAAAATCATTAAAGGTTTGTTGGATTTAAAGTGTCTCTCATATAATAATGAAAACAGAAGCTACATAGTTTAGCATAAAGCTCACAATCAGCATCATACTGGTTTAACTTGTCTACAGAAACCTCTGTTACTCTACACCCCAGTACATAAGACTGGAAATGACACTGCAGGTGAGTTACAGAAACCTGAGACCTGATTTTCTGCTTCAATCAGTGCAGAAGACCTTTAATGATTCTGACTAAAACCCAGATCATTGTTTTATTTATTATCTGTATAAATACTGAACTGATGGTAGTGAAAGTGAAATAAAAGTCTATTGTGAATGTATGAAATGTGAGAAAAGAGACGTAAATAAACCATTGTTTTATACTGAATGCAGTTTTTACCTCTCACGTGATCTAAACAAACTTCTGGAGATATCATCAGGACTCTGAGATTTCCTCATCTGATCTGAGCTCAGGACTGTGTGTTCCACCGCTTCTAGTTTTAGATCAAATGAAATAAACATCTGCTTTCTCCTGAATCTCCTGAAATCTTTTCCTTCAGAATCTGTGTAATGAAAGTTGGAGATGAAAAAGTCCAGGACATTTCATGTGGGATTTGGTGAAACATCTTCCTGTTTATCACTCAGGCTTCTGAAAGAGACCTCATTTACCTGCTGGAAGTTTCTACACAGGTACGACTCTGTGCTTCTCCATTGTTCATGTCGAATGCATTCCATCTCTAAAGGGTGTGGATTCTTACATGGAAAGAAGTTAGAAAGCGTCATCGTCATCGTCATGATCATCATCGTCATCCTTATCATCGTCATGGGTTTTGCGCCGCCCTGCGTGTGGATAAAAAACCGATCGCTTCCTTCTGGTCCACCATTTCAGGCGGAGACTCGTGAAGGTCAGAGCTTTTTCTAAATAGACTGAAAGAATGAAAGTAATGTTGATGAACAACTTGAACATTCCTGAAAGCCGAGTTCCTGCTACTGAACAATGCGTCATGTTGACCATTTACACTCCGGTGTCCTCACATCGGTCCACCTGGAGCCTTCATCAGATCTTTATGGTAGGAGAAACTGTTTTCATCAACTTTTTCTTCTCTTCTCTTCTCTTCTCCTTCTTTATTCACCTTCTTCACTCTTTCATAATTTATTTCCATCTGCATTCCTGATTATAATAATATTCATGTGAAAGAGCTGATTAGAATAAATACTATAAAGTGAAAGTGGACTTACAGTAACATCTTCCAGTCCACTTTTATTCTTAAAGTGAATCAAGTATGAATTTGGCATCAATAATAAAATAAATAAGTGTTTAGGTGTAAAATTCCTTCCTGATTTATAATCAAACTGTTGATGGTTCATCAAGTAAAAGTCTGATTTTAATACTGAATTATTTCTGATTTACTCACATTATTTACCAAACTAATAAATATTCATATCTTTTATAAATTACAGGACAAATGATTTAAACTTTTGTGTTTTAACTGTTAAAATAAAAGATAAAGTGTAAATAAAAGTCTATCAGCTACAAAGTAAAAGTTCTGGGAGATTATTTATTATTGTTTGGTAAAAATAATCACTTTATAGAAATATTTCTACAGGAAACAGGAAAAGTTCAGGGTTTTTGTTGCTGATTGTTTGAAAAGATCAGAATGAATATTTCTGATTGAACTTTATCACTGTAACAGAACAGATTGTACAGTAGACTGTGTAAAAGTCCTCAAATATAATTAAAAGCTTCTACTTTTGATAAATAAAGTAAAAAAAAATAGCAGTAAACTGTAATAAACTACATTAATATTTGTTATGAGGCTTTTAAACCTGGATCAGTTCTCTCAGGTTCAGGTTTTCTGCATCTTGGAGAACTCACATGGTTCTTCTTAATTTAGAACAGTCTCAATTATGTGTTTATGAGAAACTGACTGTCACTAAACACTTTTAGTTATATTCTCATTTCCTCTCCCACTTTTATTATTAATGCAGAAAAAATAAACATCTCAATTTGTAGAAAAAAAACCGCAGGGTGTGGAGACTTGTACACAGTACTGTATATAAACAGTAGGGGGCAGTGTAGTGTTCTAATTCAATTCAAAGACAACGCCTATTAAAGGCAGGAAGGAGAAATGAACTCATTGTTATTTAATGAGAACTGAAAATATATTAAAATCATGAAAATGTGTAGAATCTCAGCGTTTTAATGTTCCATAAAACAAAAAAGATCAAAAGAGGAATTTCCACATGTACATTTTTATTAAAAATGAAACACTTTTCTGTCTCTTAAAGTCCTGAAGGTGTTTGTTTGATCTACACACACTGAGAGGATCAACAGTGTTTCAGGAAGAAAAACATGATCAGGTTTCTCAGGATCTACAGAACACATGTTCATGTGATGATTAAAAACAACACTGACTAATATACCACACACACACACACACACACACACACACACACACACACACACACACACACACACACACACACACACACACACACACAGCTCTGGATGAGTATCTGATCTGAACAATGGGCTGTAATGTGAGAAGCGTAAACAGATGGAAAACTGGAGCTGCTGATTCACTGAACTACTTTTTTTAGCTGAAAGTTTTAGCACATGAACTTTAATGTTTGTTAGTCAAAGCAGTAAATATTCAAATATTAGACATTGAGGCCTGAAGAGACGCCTGAACCCCTACAGGATTTCTCTCAGCACAGCTCAGATCAGATCTTCATCAGGGTGTGAACAGGTTTTAATGAGAGCAGCAGAAACACTCGTTTAGACACGACGCAGTTCAAATCCTCTGAAATCTCCTTCCTTTTCTCTCAAACTCAGAGTGAAGGAATAAATCCAACTGCAGCCTGAAATCCAATCTAACCCTGATCTCAACCACAACCAAGCTCAAGTTACTGTACACAATCTACACACTGTACATGTGGAAATACTTTATATAATAATAATAATAATAATAATAATAATAATAATAATAATAATAATAATAAAGTGATGTATTGATGTGATGAATTACTTTGATTTCACTTCTGAATACACCACTGGCTCCGCCTCCGTTTTATCTTGTCCTTTTCTGGAGTTTTTTTCCTGTAAAACACAGCAGTAGATTTCAGGATGTGAATCAGGGGAGATTTTATCACTCCTGTGGAACAAATGTGATTTTACACCAAATCCTCAATCACATTTCACATCAGGATCATTTTCAGGAGTTTCATGTAGATCTTTACCTCTTGAACTCTCTCTGTGCTGTGATCTGTAACTGTTATATAAGCGTAGGTCAGACCTTTAGCTTTTTCAGGAACTAAACACACAAATCACAGGAAATTGTATAAAACAGGACAAATATAAAGATGAAACCACACACGTGAACAGAAAGACGTGTTACTCGCCTTGATGCTTTTTCTTTTTCAGCCAAATCCACACAGATACAGATATTATTAATAACACAAACACTCCAGCAGATATCAGGGCAGGAAGATGAGAATGAGAACGATCAGATTGTCCTGTAAACAATACGATATGTTCATCAATGATTTCTGTAAATGATACAGGGACTATGTGTAATATGAGACTGGGGCTGGGAGACGTCACATAAATATACACCATAATACATGAAGGCAGATACAAATCTCAATATTTAGTGTTTTTAACAAACTGCTTTCTGTAAAAAAGTAAAGAAATTTCCTCAAAATATCTCAGAAAAGTGTAGTATTTTATCATTTAATCACAATAGTGATATTTTCTCGTCCCCCAGCTTCACATAAAACACTGAATAAACACCAGTTATTGCAGTTTTCTCCTCTGATTCATGAGAAACCTGTAACATGATGCTGATACGTCATTAATATTCCACTGTGTTTTTAATGATGAGTTTTGACTCTCTGTTGTACCTGAGTTGTGAACACAGAGCTGTGTGATGCTGAGAGAAGTAGTTTTATTGCTGACAGGGTTTGCAGACACACAGATATACATGTTGTTCTCATGGTGTTGTATTTGAAGTGTGAGATTGAGGGGAACACTGAGATCTGTGTTATTGGTGATGGAGATTCTCTCATTCTCTCTGTACCAGGATAATTTCACATCTTCTCCATTCTCCACAGAGCATGAGAGGGAACACGACTCTGTGGAGAGCAGACTTCTATTTCCTCTTAGATTTATTACTGGAGTTGATACTGGAGCTAAAAAACACAAACACACATTCAATAAAACAGATCAATAACAAGCTAAACAATTATTATACAATTATTATAATGTGACAGAATCTAATCTGAGAATCTTTTCTTTTTGAAGCACTGCATTTTTTTTTAGATAATGATTTTTTAAAATTTATAAATAATTCATAAATACACCAGAATTTTCTGCAAATAGCTGGAAACTGTCACTTTATTAGAAATTTCCCTCAGTGCATCACTCAGTGTCATGATTTCTGCTTTCTGTACAGTTTCCTATGTGCTTGTTTGGTTTTAGAATTAACTCCGCCCCTGACATGTTATTGGCCGATTCTCCTGACATGTGCACCTGGTTTGTGATTTACTTTAATTATTATGTTAATTAGTTAAAGTTTTATTAATTGTACTCAGGTGATTCTCGCTGTTCCTCAGCTCTGATTGAGTTTATAGTAATTATGAAGTTAAAGGTCTGAACATGGACAGAAAGGAGAAAGGAAACTGTTTTACTCACCATAAACACTGACTCTGAAAGTCCTAGATGAGAGATCTTCAGTAATGACTTGTAATAAATAAACTCCAGAATGGTTCCTGCTGATGTTCCTGATGGTTAAAGCTCCACTGCTTCTGTTCAGCTGCAGTCTCTCTTTAAATCTCTCACTGATTTCTGTAACAGTTTCTCCTTTAAACATCTGACTGATCAATATCTTTTTCTCTGCTTTCTCAGGTCCATAAAACCACTGAATCTGAGCTTCAGTCTGAATTCCAGTAATCCCAGTATGGAGAGTTATAGTGGTTCCTTCCACTACCTGCAGTGTGACCATCTCATCTCCAGCTGCACTCAATAAACCTGCATCACAGCTTCAGGTTCAATATTTTACTCACAAACAGTCCATTAAAACTTTACTGTGGTTCATGTGTGATTTTAAATGATGTTTTCAAATTTACAATATAAATATATTATATTGTAATGAATCTGTATGTTCTGTAGTGAATATATTATTATACACTACAGCAGAACATCTATTACTACAAGCACAAGCCAACCCAAAAATATTGGACATTGTTAAATGTACATCAAAACAGAATTCAATTATTTGCATATCTTATAAACCCATATTTTATTTAGAAAATAACAGAAAACATATCAAATGAACTGATTTCCAAATAAATATTTCCTTTACATTTTACACAGAGCTCCAACATTATTGGACTTGGGGTTGTAAAAATCAGGGGATTTATCTGAATTATAAATAACAGATTGTTCCATCTGGAATTTTATTGCAAAACAAAAAGACACAAAGTTCAATTTCAAAATTCATTTTTTTGTCAGTTTGTTAAAAATAAAATGCAGCTTGAAGACATTTTCACCAACTTTACAATAATACTACAAGTTATAATGTTTTAGCAACAGATTAGCAAATAAAGACAATAACAAAAGAAGATTAAGTGTGAAATTATGTCTAAAACATCATCTGAAATCAGCACAATGAATCTATTATACCATGTACTTAAAACCATGTACTTCTTACCATCAACTCAGTAATTCAATGGTTTTTTTTTTTTTGTTTTTTTTTTTTTTTTACAAAAAATGGACTAAACTTTACCCTGTTACTGAAATAGAAATGTTTATAAAGCTAATGATTTTCTGTAATTTAAATAAAAAGTAATGTTATAAAGAAACACTACAGTAATAGATGTAGTGTACAATAAATCTTACTGTGAGTGTTTCTAGGTGTAAAATTTAACAGAAATAAATGTGTTTGTTGTAAAAGTCAGAGCAGTGAGAAACCTGATCTCCTCAGAGGACTCAGTAACACCCAGTTCTGAAGCTGAGGATCAGAGTTCATCTGCACATGGAGAAGACTTTATTCCCTCCAACACACCAATTATTATTAGTATTATTATTATTATTATTATTAATTCTGTTTGTGTGTGTGTGTGTGTGTGTGTGTGTGTGTGTGTGTGTGTGTGTGTGTGTGTGTGTGTATACACTTACAGCACATCAGAGAGAGAAAAGTGCAGAGAATCCTGTTTCCTGCTGAAATATTCACACCATTGTTATACTCCATAGTGCGCGTTTCTCAGATCAACATTTTCCCGTTTTCCTGAACATCAGTGACACTGAAGAATTCCATAAACACTGCAGATTAGCGCCATGATGAAGGTTTCTGTTCTACAAGTTTCCGATGCCGTGAGCTTCTCGTCTTCTCGTCTCACATCCAGAAAACCACTGGAGCTCCGCCTGTAGAAGTGTTCAGTCTGTAAACACTCACTACATGCCTGTGTAGATACTCAGATCCTGAAATCTCACCATTTTACTCATCATTTATCATCTCATAATCATTTTACTATTATTTACAGTTCAGTGTAAAAGAAGTGTATATTTAGTGAAAAGAAGAGTGTAGAAAAAAAAAACCCTGGCATTGCCATGCAAATATCTAATGTCACGTGACTCCACCTCCAATATCCTGAACATGTGGTTACTCCCAGTGTTCCAGCTGAACATTGTTGTGTACAGTATAAACACAGCAGCATTTTGACTGTACTGTAGATAAATGTGTGGTATTTCATTCTAATGTCCTGATGGTCAGGAATCAGTGTCAGTATTTATTCTGTGGATTCTGTTGTAGGAAGTTCAGCACTGGACTGGTCTCCTGTCTACATTTCAGCATAAGTTTGTACACCCTCAGGTAGACGTTACAGTACATGCAGGTAACATGTTTCACTTCAGTCTGTATTTATAAGCAGAAATTTACATTTAATAAAAACCTTTGAATATAAAGTGTGATCCTGCTTCGTTTTTCTATGTGACCTTTAATAAGTGTTATGAGGTTTTTAATGATTCACTGGTTCTCAGTAAACACATGAACACTCAGTGTAGATCGAACAGAACGAACACTTCAGCACTTTCAGAACTTCACAGGTTCTGTGTTAAAGATACATTTAAAGATGATCATTTCTGCAGTCTGGTCGTCCATCACCACTTCCCCCTTTACTGTCTGTGAGTCAGAGACCTGAACACTGAACCCACCACAAACCTCTGCACCAGCTAGAACAACTGTCACTGTTTTATCATTTTCTTTCTCTGTTAATTGTTCATTCACTGTTTTTGGAGGTTGTTCAGTGTAAAGATGGAGACAGTGAAGAGATCTGAGTATTTCCATAAGACCAAGAAGAACAATCAGAGAGTCAGAAGATTCCACAGCTGAGGGTTGGAGACCTCACAGGCAGTTTTCATTTCCTCTGTGGTTCTTGTTGTGCTGAAGAAGTGAATGCACCATCACTCCATTTCTCATCATCCACAAATCAATACGAGTGAGATATCAAATGCTTTTGGGATGTAAACGCCGGTGTGTCTGGGAGTGATAACAGCACACTGTACAACACAATATCCGGGTTACTAAACTTCACACAACTGGAGTTAGTTAGTGGTGATGAGAGAACTAGTTAGCTAGTTAGCACAACAAGAGAACATCTGTAGCTGCTTGGAGAAAGACATGGATGGAGGGTGAAGGACTGGAGAGAATATGAATCTATATCCTGGTGATATTTATATTTCCGGTCTGGTCTTAGGTTTTTCAGGTTGTTTCCCAGCTCAGATTTCACTAAGATCTCGGATATGGTGAGAGAGAAAGAAAAAAAGAGAGGGGGGAAGGGTAGAGAGAGAGAAAGATAGAGAGATAGAGAGAGATAGAGGGCGTGTCTGATCAAAGCATTTAACTGAACAGACTCCAGTGTTATAAGACACTACTGCATGACTGCACCCTGTAATATTCTCCCTTCATGCAGGAGTGTGAGAGACTTTTATTTATTCATTTCCACAGAAGAAGCACTCACAGGTTTAGCTGAACCTCATGAAGTTTTCATGTCTGTATCATGTTTATAAATAAATAAATTTATAGCAGATGTTTGTGGACAATAAAGACTGAGTCAGTTACAGATAACGGCTGCCTTCACCTGCTTCCTGTTTTCCTGAACATCAAGCTGGATCATGTTTAGAGATTTTTCCATCATCAGTTTGTTACTTTCGGTTTGTAATATTCCTGCACTCACACTCTGTTCAGACTGGAATCCTCACTGTGAGTCTGGACTTGTTCCTCTCATATTAAAAGTGAAGAAAAGAGTCACATGACCCAAACATAAAGACTGAATAGAGTATTGAATAAAACAGGATAAAAACTGCTTCAAGCTAAAATCCACAAAAACCCTTTTAGTGTCGTGTAACAACACCAGTTGATGATTCAGCAAAAACACATGACCAGTTTGTGTAGTTGAATATGGACAGTGATGTGGTTTGTCACTGCTTCTTTATATGGCCAACAGTTTAACACGAATCTAATCTTAATGCACAGACAATATTTAAATAATAAAAGTTTACTCTCAAAAACACGATTAAATCTGTTACTATGGTCTATTTCACATTCTCTAATGGAATTGTAGAGTGACAGAAAACAGGATCTTGATTCCTACTGATAACGATTTAACAGAATTTACATGTCGTTATGAGAAACTCGCTAGACTAGCAGAGCAGATGTTCTTCATGAATGCTAAAACTCGTTATTAAAATACATTTAATAAAAAATAAAAAGGTTCCCACCCTTGACCTTGAGGATTTTTTCAGGAGCCAGAAGTCTGTCACTCCCTGTTGGATGAACTCATAGAGAAGAGGGCTGGAGACGAAGTAAAGCATCATCCCCTGAAGAGTTTCTTTCTGAAGCTGACAAGACAGCCTTCTATAAAGAGCTCCAGCCTTAGGTTAAAAGGGAAGTCTCCCCTGTTGATAACAGGGCTTCTACAACCTGTTCATGCCAGAGGATCTCACAATCTATTCATGCTTAATACTGAAACTCTATGCAGAGACAATATCTGTGACTGCCATTGTGGCCTTCCAGACCTATTAGTTGACTGTCATTTATTCTTTGCTTCATTCCAGGAGGTTCTATGTTTACTCCCCAGGGCCCCATCTACAGGATGGAGAGTGCCTTACTTGGGACCTGAATTGATTTGTAGTTTATGGTGGATGTTCTGTTTTAAACTGTATGTTGTTCTTGTAAGTTAAACGTAATGTCCGTTAGACATTCTCATTTCTAGTTTTCGGAAATTATAAACCACTGAAAAAATTCGGATCTTAAAAATGACTTGTACATTTTGCATCTTGCACATTTAGCTGCAGCTGACAAACACATGATTTGCTCATGACTTACTGAAGATCTTTTGGGGGCATGTGTGCAAAACCTCCGAGTAAACAGGAAGTTTCAATGGCCAGCTTGTGTACACTCATGCGGTCTAAAGGAAGTAACTGATTACAGTGATGTATCTGTAAAGTCTAAACATTATTTTATGTATGAATGTCTCTGAATATCATTCTCTGAATGATGAATACAGCTGCAACTGTGCCACCCACATCATCTGGAGCAGTTCAGAATTAATTTTTGTCTTATAACATGACAAAAACATAAAAAATGTAAATAAAATACAACCTACTCACCAGAGATGCAAACTCATAATTTGCACCACCCCTCAGAGATCGTAAGCCAGTGGTACCGCTTGTATTCACTGGTCTGGAGGCGGCAAACGAACCCTGGCACTGGACACTTACATGCACAGGACGAGTCCGTGGAGGAAATCGGAGCAGCTGCTCTGGCCCTAACAGGAAAGGGTTCCCGGCCAATAAACAGACGTTAAGCAGGTGGGTAGTTGATGCCATCCTTTCGGCGTACAAGTCCTCTGGTCTCCCCACTCTGCTCGGGGTTAGGGCTCAGTCCATTCGGAGTGTGGCAGCCTCTACGGCCTGGTCTGCTGGAGTGTCACTCCAGGACATTTGCGAGACTGCGGGCTGGTCCACCCCGCTGACCTCGGCCTCACAGCCACTCCGGGCTCCTCTGTCCTGCGTGTAGGTGCCGAGGCCCTCACACACTAGGAAGGGTCTGGTCATTGTGGCGTGGATGGAGAGTTGTTCCCAAAGTTTGAAGTTCCCGAATTGGGAACGTCTCTGGGTTACGTATGTAACCCTAGTTCCGTGCCACACTCCCTGCATCCCTGCAGCGTTTACCTTCTCTCTGTGCAAAAGCCAGCATCGCTACCACCGTGCAGCCATTTTGTAGCTCCTGGTTGTTGCGACGTCGCCCGCCGATGACGTCACGACTTGCTTATTGGCCAGATTTCACACGTGGTTCAGACCGTGGACAACGCGGAAACATTCCCAAAGCGTTGCGACGCAGCGTCTCGTTCAATCTGGGAACCAGGGTTACATACGTAACCTAGAGACGTTTAAGGTACATCGGCCAGCACTACTGATTCTGAAGGCCCTGGGCAGATTAGATTGACATGGCAGCACATAGAGGTTGAAATCTGATTGGACAGAAAAAAACATACACGTACTGGAAGCAGGGTAGCCAAGAGAAACACTACGAAATGAAGAGAATAAACTGTTGGGAATAAATTAATACAATTTTATGGAACAAATATTAGAATTTAGGTTGTAAATGTGGGTCAGTGCTTCTGATAGTGTTCCGGCCAGCAGAGAAGGATTTACTGACCCTGACCACCCACCACTCTTAAAATAACTGCTCGTTATTAGAGAGCGGCTCTTTGTTATATCTGCCTTTGTGTTCATCTTTACATAAGAATCAGTTAAATATTAATCTCATGCCTGTGGCTGATTGTTAGGGCAACATATTATATGCAGGAAATATGCTGATGCTGCTGTTTATCTATGTGTGTTTAATTACAAATTCCATTTGTTTTGTTTTATTAAATATATCAACAATAACAAATTAAAAAACTAATTGTTTTATGGAGGATGGAAACGCACAGCATAATGTTATTTCAAGTCAAGTTGCACTTTTTACAACAGACATTGTCTCAAAGCAGCTTTACAGAATTTAAGAGCAGCCATGGTGACTGTGGTGAAGGAAAAACTCAGTTAGATGTTATGAGGAACAAACCTTGAGAGGAACCAGACTCAAAAGAGGAACCCATCCTCATTTGGGTGACATCAAGAGCGTGATTATAGTCTTTAAACAATACAGAACACTGGAGAGTGAGAACTAAACACCTAGCTCTTTACTGCATGTGGGTAAAGCAGTCGATACACACACACACACACACACACACACACACACACACACACACACACACACACACACACACACCTTTCTACTTGTGTTCCACCAAACAGCACAAACCGCGTTCACACACACTGCTGTACTGCCCTACATACAGCTGGCCACAGGTTCTATTTTGAGTTGCAGTGCACAGAGATGCACGAGACCTTTTTCTTTTTTTCTTTTGAGATAAACATTTGAAAGGAGTGACACATGATTTTTGGTTGAAGGTTATTTATTACATATAAACACAGAAAATACTGTATACATATATCAAAGGGTTTGACTTTATGTCTTTAGTCTCTGTAGCACCACATAACACTGACCTGAAGATCAGTCCACACATCACACACTACTTTCTACATCATAAACTCTAACATACAACGCTGAACTTGTACCTTTTTTCACCTTCTTTTGATTCTTTCACACATTTGCTCACTGTGTTCTCACCACTTTCTTTAGAGCTGTAGCAGAAATGCTAGTAAAAGATGTTCGTGATCTGGTGTGATTTACTTCAAAGCCGCTTGCATGCTGGAAAACCAGATAAACCACAAGACCAAGAGCCTTAAGCATCTTAGCTTCAAAGTATAGAATGAAAGAAGGCCAAACGTTTATCAACCGGAGCAGCAGATATCACAAGAGTTTTCATTACAGAAAATACTCAATAGAACATAGAAAACATATCAGGGCCATGTTCAGCACGGTGTAGCATCACATCTTTTTTTAACAATAGTCTGTTAAACGTCTGGGAACTGAGGAAATGAGTTGCTTGCGTTTTGGGACTGGAATGTTGTCCCATTTTTGCCTGATAAAAGATTCTTACTGCTAAACAGCCCTGGGGCTTCGTTGGCACATTTGTTGTTTCAAAATACGCCAAATATTTTTAATTGGTGAAAGGTTTGGTCTGCATTCAGGCCAGTTCAGCACACAAACTCTTCTACTACGAACCGATGCTGGAGTCAAGGGTGCAGTATGCGGTTTAGCATTATCCAGCTGAAATATACAAGGTCTTCCTTAAAAAAGATGTCGTCTGTATGGGAACATATTCTGCTCTAAAACCTGGAGATATATTTTAGCATTGATGTAGCCTCTCCAGATGATTAGGCTGCCCATTTCATAGGCACTAATTCACCCCATAGCTCCAGAGATATGGCTTTTGAACTAAATGCTGATCAGCCTGATGGTCCCTTTCCTCTTTAGTCCGGCGGACGTGGCTTCCATGGTTTCCATTAACATTTGTCAGATTTTGAGTCTCACCACAGAAGGTTTCTCACTTTGCAATTTACACAAAATTGAAGAGAAAAGAGAAGACGGCGGCGTTCCAAGATCATGTTCATATATGGCTTCTTCTTTGAAAGAAGTATTAACTTGCCTTTTTAGATAGTACGGTGAACTGTGTTCACAGACAGTGAATTTTAAAGTATTCCTGAGTCCATGCACTGATTATTGAGGCACATATTTCTGAAATTGTTTAACATTTTGTAGACGCAGCTTTCCACAGATTGGTGATCTGCCCATCTTTACTTCTGAAAGACTCTGACTGTTTAAGGTGCCCTTTTTATACCTAATCATGTTCCTGACCTGCTGCCAATTAACCTAATTAGTTGCAAAATGTTCTTCCTTGTTAGTACACTTACTTATCCAGAATTTTGTTGCTGTCTCAACCTTTTTGAAAAGTTTTGCCGTCATCAGTATGATAAAATTAATGTAATCACTAAAAGCAGCCTGCAAACAGAGCTTTACTATTTTCGAATAACATTTACATTTACAACATGATTAAGTACATGTTATCTTTACCATCATTTCAGAACAGGTTCAGGTAAATGACTGTGGATTACACACTGATATCCTCTACGGTCTAAACAGCATGTTATTATTGGAGGTCATGTAGAGGTCACATTTCTAATGTGAAAAACACAAACTTGAGCAGACACAGTGTTAGTAAAACACCTGAATTAAAACTCATGACTGAGAATCTTCTTACTGTAGCATTGATGATTCTCACGACACACTGACCACAAATAACTGGTGCACCCAGACTTAGAGAATCACACATTCACAGATGTCAGTCTCTCACTTCCTGGTTAGTGGCACTTTACTGAGTGAATTAAAGAGAAAACAATTTTAATGTAGCAATTTTTGTGCCAAAAAAAAAAAAAGAAAAAAAAAGTTGTTACAGTTTTTTACCTCAAGGTGCCACCACCACAAAACTTTTTTGGTACATTCAGTGCATTTTTTTTTGTATTGATACATGGTTATATTACTGAAATATAAATATTAACTTTTTTGTGGGTCTCAAGATGGTGTGAGCTTAGTTTTTTGACGACTACACAATATGTGTTGGAGTAGTAGCAGAAATTGGAATTGGATGTAAAGCATTTAAGTTTGTTATTATAAATTGTAACACTGCGGGAAACCCGGTTAGTTCCAGGCTGTTAGTGTGTGTTATTGGGGGCTGACAATATTGACTTCTCATCTGGAAGACACAGTGGAAAGAAGGACTTCTCTTTTCTTTCCCCAAAGAATTCACCTTGGGGAACTTCCTCTGGAGCAAACTCATGACAAAATGTAATTGTTATTGACCAATAGTGTGTTTGCAGGCTGATTAAAATAATTACACTGCTTTAATTACACCCCTTTAACAAACACTCACTGTCTAACTGTTATATTACTATGTCTAACAAAAAAACAGACCAGACTCATTACCATGGCAACAGATTAGTTTTGCTTACTCTGAATTACAGTTTTGTATTTTGTTGTATGATAATATTTGCTGCTGATTCGGAAACTCTTGCAGTATCTGATGAATAAACTTTGGCCTTATTTTCTTCTATCATTAATCTTTGCAGCTATGACGCTTGAAGCTCTTGGTCTTGTGGTTTATCTGGTTTTCCAGCATGGAAGCGGCTTTGAAGTAAATCACATCAGATCACAAACATCTTTCACACTTAGTATTTCTGTCACAGCTCTAAAGGAAGTGGTGAGAACGCAATGGGCAAATGTGTGAAAGAATTAAAAAAGGTACCAAAAGTAGTGTGTGACAGATGTGGCAAAAGTAAATACTTTCTTCACTTAAGTAGAAGTACAGATACTCATGTTTTAAAATTCTCTGGTAAAAGTTGAAGTACTGACTCTCCTTTTTTCTCACGTTAAAGTAAAGAAGTTTGGGCTCTGACATGTACTTTATTAAAAAGTAACACATCAAGACCTCACATCATATTAATATTAGGGCTGTCAATCGTTTAAAATATTTAATCGCAACTTAATCGCACATTTCTATCTGCTCTAAATGTACCATATATGAATACTTTATATTTTTAATACTCTTAGCAACATAGACATGGAGAAATATGGATGCAATTATGGTGTTTTAAATTACGTAAATAATCAGGACACCAAACGGAACTTTGCTATGTTTCCACACGGACGGTTAATGAGGTGATACCGAAGAAACTGAAACTAAAATTTAGTGCAATTAAAATGAATTTCACATTTTATATTAATTAATGAATGTTTTCAGGGGGGGGGTGGCTCCAGCGGTTAAGGCGCTGGGTTGCTGATCGGAAGGTCTGGGGTTCTAACCCCGGTATCGCCAAGCTGCCACTCTTGGGCCCTTAAGCAAGGCCCTTAACCCTCTATGCTCTGGGGGTCCCTTACGAGGGAAATATCAAGGTCCGTGACGTCGGAGTGACGTAGGGGCGCCTTCCCGTGGGCTCACCACCTGCAGGAGGGACCGTAAGGGACGGTGCTGTGAGGATTGGGCAGCAGTCGAAGGCGGGAGCCTGCTTAGACTGCTGCCCCCGCGACCCGAATTGCGGATAAGCGGGAGAAAATTTATGAATGATGATGATGAATGTTTTCAGGCTGAAGATCCACCATATAGAACACAATTAGAGAAAATATGATGAAGAAAAAATAGACATTTCACCAAATCAGTTGATTAAAACCAAACTAATGAGTCTGTTTTGAAAATGTAGGAAGTAGAAAGTACAGATATTTGTGTAAAAATGTAATGAGTGAAGTAAAATACTGATACCAGAAAAATCTACTACAGTAAAAGTACAGTACAGTAAAGAAGAATTTGTATTTTGTTACTTCCACCTTTAGTGTGTGATGTGTAGACTGATCTTCAGGTCAGTGTGATGTAGTGCTACAGAGACTAAAGACATAAACACAAACCCTGATATATGTATATTCTTGTAATAAATACATTTCATGCAAAAGCATGTGTCACCACATCTTTTTCTCATAAGAAAACCAGCAGAAGGTTTTGTGCATCTCCGTGTCACTGTTACTCATAATAGAACCTGTGGCCAGCTGTATGTAGTTCAGTACACCAGTGTGTGTGTTTGTGTGGGTAAATGTGGTTTGTGCTGTTCGGTGGAACACAAGTAGAAAGGTGTGTGAAAGTGTGTGTGGTCTATGGACTGCTTCTTCTCACATGCAGTAAAGAGTTCGGTTTTAAAAGACACTGAGGTAAAAATACACTCAGCAATACACAGTATACACACATGCTGTGTGTTAAAATAAAATCTTTATATATTTTTATAATGCAAAATAAATGGAGTTTTTAATTGAACAGCAGCATCAGCATATTTACCGCATGTAATACGTTGCCATAACAACCAAACTCTAGGTTCAGATTAATATTAATATCAATATTAATTATTAATATATCTACAGATGCCAACTAACAAATAAACAGCTGACAGCAAACACACCGAGTCGATCTCTAAAAACAAGCAGTCACTATAGAAGCAGTAATTACAGTCCAGCTGCTGTTCAGTTCAAACATCTGGTTTGTGTGGCATCTGGTCTCAATTCTGTATTCAAAGAGTGTGTTTAAATCTATTGATCTAAAAAAGGGTGTGGAGTACAGTTACATTACATTAATTGGTTGGTTAATTTAATTGTTATTTATTTATTTATTTATTTATTTATTTATTTATTTATTTTTATTAATTAATTAATTAATTAATTATTTTTTTTAATTTATTTATTAAAGGTCACAAATCAACATCGGACAATACAAATACTCTGCAACATGAACAATTATATGACACAGACAAATTATGGAATAGAAATGATTTTCTCTTTACTCGTGTGATTGTTCAACAGGAAGTGTGATTATGTGTTTAGTAAGATTGTTAAAAGAACATGTTAAAAAAGCTTGTTGGCCATTGAAGCTTCCTGTTTACTCTGAAGTTCTGCACACATGCCACCAAAAGATCCTGAAAGACTTCATTAAGTCATGACCAAATCGTGTGTTTGTCAGCTGCAGCTAAATGTGAAAGATGTTCAAGTCCATTTTTAAGGCCAGAAATTCACCTAGAAACAATTCTAATGAATGTAATGCACAGGAACAGCATAAGAATTAAATCCACCATAAACTACAAATAAACTCAGATCCCAAAGAAGGCACTGTTCATCTTGTAGTTCACTCAGGTCACTGGAGCTGGGGAGCAAGCAGAGGCCTCCTGGTGTAGAGAATAAATGACAGACTCACTGGAAAGGTCAAGTGACAGGTCAGGAAGGCTACACTGTCAGGTCTCAGGAAGGGCTACAACCTCTGCCTCAGACGTAAACATTATGTGGGATGAAATACCATTGGCTTCATGTATGAGCATGAAGTGGGAGCCTCTGAGGTCAGCCTCAGATGTAAGCAGGTGGTGAGAGGTGGCCTATGCCATTAACAGGTTGTGAGAGGCCCCATTTTTGGGCTCTGTCTAAACAGGTTGGAAAAAGCACTGATAATAGCCTGTATCCTCATTGGGCTCAGGAAAGTCTGCAGATAACTATCTGATTTGGGATTCAAGGTGTTAAACTGTTGGCCATTTGAGGAAGCTGTGACAAACCACTTCACTGTCCACATTCAACTGCACAAACTGGTTTTGTTACTTGACACTAAAAGGCTTCGTGTGGATTTTAGCTTGAAGCAGTTTTTATCCTGTTTTATTCAATACTCTATTCAGTCTGTGTGTTTGGGCCATGTTACTCTTTTCTTCACTTTTAATATGAGAGGAACAAGTCCAGACTCACAGTGAGGATTCCAGTCTGAACAGAGTGTGAGTGCAGGAATATTACAAACCGAAAGTAACAAACTGATGATGGAAAAATCTCTAAACATGTTCCAGCTTGATGTTCAGGAAAACAGGAAGCAGGTGAAGGCAGCCGTTATCTGTAACTGACTCAGTCTTTATTGTCCACAAACATCTGCTATAAATTTCTTTCTTTATAAACATGATACAGAAATGAAAACTTCATGAGGTTCAGCTAAACCTGTGAGTGCTTCTTCTGTGGAAATGAATAAATAAAAGTCTCTCACACTCCTGCATGAAGGGAGAATATTACAGGGTGCAGTCATGCAGTAGTGTCTTATAACACTGGAGTCTGTTCAGTTAAATGCTTTGATCAGACACGCCCTCTCTCTCTCTATCTCTCTATCTTTCTCTCTCTCTACCCTTCCCCCCTCTCTTTTTTTCTTTCTCTCTCACCATATCTGAGATCTTATCTTCAGCCTTGAAAAACAATGCCGTATTGATGTGGTTGAATGAAAAAGACGTGTATTTTGGTTCTTTTATGAAATTAGTAGGAAACGCAAAATCGATAAACCCCAAATTAAGAAGTGAAATCTGAGCTGGGAAACAACCTGAAAAACCTGAGACCAGACCAAATATAAATAATATATCACCAGGATATCGATTCATATTCTCTCCAGTCCTTCACCCTCCATCCATGTCTTTCTCCAAGCAGCTACAGATGTTCTCTTGTTGTGCTAACTAGCTAACTAGTTCTCTCATCACCACTAACTAACTCCAGTTGTGTGAAGTTTAGTAACCTGGATATTGTGTTGTACAGTGTGCTGTTATCACTCGTATTGATTTGTGGCTGATGAGAAATGGAGAGATGATGCATTCACTTCTTCAGCACAATAAGAATCAGAGAGAAAATGAAAACTGCCTGTGAGGTCTCCAACCCTCAGCTGTGGAATCTTCTGACTCTGTGATTGTTCTTCTTGGTTTTATTGAAATACGCAGATCTCTGAAAAACCTCCAAAAACAGTGACAGAGAAAGGAAATGATAAAACAGTGACAGTTGTTCTAGCTGGTGCAGAGGTTTGTGGTGGGTTCAGTGTTCAGGTCTCTGACTCACAGACAGTAAAGGGGGAAGTGGTGATGGACGACCAGACTGCAGAAATGATCATCTTTATATTTATCTTTAACACAGAACCTGTGAAGTTCTGAAAGTGCTGAAGTGTTCGTTCTGTTCGATCTACACTGAGTGTTCATGTGTTTACTGAGAACCAGTGAATCATTAAAAACCTCATAACACTTATTAAAGGTCACATAGAAAAACGAAGCAGGATCACACTTTATATTCAAAGGTTTTTATTAAATGTAAATTTCTGCTTATAAATACAGACTGAAGTGAAACATGTTACCTGCATGTACTGTAACGTCTACCTGAGGATGTACAAACTTATGCTGAAATGTAGACAGGAGACCAGTCCAGTGCTGAACTTCCTACAACAGAATCCACAGAATAAATACTGACACTGATTCCTGACCATCAGGACATTAGAATGAAATACCACACATTTATCTACAGTACAGTCAAAATGCTGCTGTGTTTATACTGTACACAACAATGTTCAGCTGGAACACTGGGAGTAACCACATGTTCAGGATATTGGAGGTGGAGTCACGTGACATTAGATATTTGCATGGCAATGCCAGGGTTTTTTTTTTCTACACTCTTCTTTTCACTAAATATACACTTCTTTTACACTGAACTGTAAATAATAGTAAAATGATTATGAGATGATAAATGATGAGTAAAATGGTGAGATTTCAGGATCTGAGTATCTACACAGGCATGTAGTGAGTGTTTACAGACTGAACACTTCTACAGGCGGAGCTCCAGTGGTTTTCTGGATGTGAGACGAGAAGACGAGAAGCTCACGGCATCGGAAACTTGTAGAACAGAAACCTTCATCATGGCGCTAATCTGCAGTGTTTATGGAATTCTTCAGTGTCACTGATGTTCAGGAAAACGGGAAAATGTTGATCTGAGAAACGCGCACTATGGAGTATAACAATGGTGTGAATATTTCAGCAGGAAACAGGATTCTCCGCACTTTTCTCTTCCTGATGTGCTGTAAGTGTACACACACACACACACACACACACACACACACACACACACACACACACACACACACACACACACAGAGAATTTATAATTAATAATAATTGGTGTGTTGGAGGGAATAAAGTCTGATCCATGTGCAGATGAACTCTGATCCTCAGCTTCAGAACTGGGTGTTACTGAGTCCTCTGAGGAGATCAGGTTTCTCACTGCTCTGACTTTTACAACAATTTACTACATTTCTGTTAAAATTTACTCCTAAAACACTCACAGTAAGATTTATTGCCACTGGACTGGTGCTCTGTGCACTACATCTATTTCTGTACTGTTTCTTTATAACATTACATTTTATTTAAATTAGAGAAAAATTACATATTTCAGTAACAGGGTAAAGTTTAGTCCATTTTTTGCAAATAAAATCTATTGAATTATTGAGTTGATGGTAAGAAGCACATGTTCTAATAGATTCATTGTGCTGATTTCAGATGATGATGTTTTCCATTTTCATCATTTCACACTTTTTCTTTCATTATTAAGTCTTTATTTTCTAATCTGTTGTTAAAACATTATAACTTTTAGTACTACTGTGAAATTGTTGAAAACTTCTGCAAGCTTTTTGAAATTTTTAAATTGAACTTTGTGTCTTTTTAGTTTGCAATAAAATTTCCAGCTGCAACAGTCTGTTATTTATAATCCAGATAAATCCCTTGATTATAACAACCCCAAGTCTAATAATGTTGGAGCTCTGTGTAAAAGAACAATTTCTCATAGAAGACAGAAAACACATCAGTTGTTTAAACTGCTTCATAGTAGAAGATTCTGGATGCTGAACTGGTCTGCCTACAGTCCAGACCTTTCACCAATTAAAAACATTTGTTGCATCACAAAGTAAAAAATACAACAAAGAAGATCCAGGACTGTAGGGCAGTTAGAATCCTGTATCAGACATGAATTGGACAACATTCCTCTCCCAAATCTCTACCAACTGTCTCCTCAGCTCACAGATATATACAGACTGGTGTTAAAGTAGAAGAGATTCTGTATGGTGGGAAACATGGCCCTGACCCAACTTTTTAAAAATCTGTTAAAAGCCATTAAATTCAAAATGACCGTATTTGTTTTCCTAAAATAAAACATTTCCTCAGTTCATTTGATATGTTTTTTATGTTCTTTTCTAAATAAATTATGAGTTTATAAGATGCAAATAATTGAATTATGTTTTTATTTACATTTAACAGTGTTTCCCAATATTTTTGTGCTTGTAGTAATAGATGTTCTGCTGTAGTGTAAAATAATATATTCACTACAGAACATACAGATTCATTACAATATAATATATTTATATTGTGAATTTGAAAACATCATCATCTGAAGTCACACATGAACCACAGTAAAGTTTTAATGGACTGTTTGTGAGTAAAATATTGAACCTGAAGCTGTGATGCAGGTTTATTGAGTGCAGCTGGAGATGAGATGGTCACACTGCAGGAAGTGGAAGGAACCACTATAACTCTCCATACTGGGATTACTGGAATTCAGACTGAAGCTCAGATTCAGTGGTTTTATGGACCTGAGAAAGCAGAGAAAAAGATATTGATCAGTCAGATGTTTAAAGGAGAAACTGTTACAGAAATCAGTGAGAGATTTAAAGAGAGACTGCAGCTGGACAAAAGCAGTGGAGCTTTAACCATCAGGAACATCAGCAGGAACCATTCTGGAGTTTATTTATTACACGTCATCACTGAAGACCTCTCATCTAGGACCTTCAGAGTCAGTGTTTATGGTGAGTAAAACTGTTTCCTTTCTCCTTTCTGTCCATGTTCAGACCTTTAACTTTATAATTACTATAAACTCAATCAGAGCTGAGGAACAGCGAGAATCACCCGAGTACAATTAATAAAACTTTAACTAATTAACATAATAATTAAAGTAAATCACAAACCAGGTGAACATGTCAGGAGAATCGGCCAATCACATGTCAGGGGCGGAGTTAATTCTGAAACCAAACAAGCACATAGGAAACTGTACAGAAAGCAGAAATCATGACACTGAGTGATGCACTTAGGGGAATTTCTAATAAAGTGACAGTTTCCAGCTATTTGCAGAAAATTCTGGTGTATTTATGAATTATTTAAAATTAAAAAAACAATTATCTGAAAAATGCAGTGCTTCAAAAAGAAAAGATTCTCAGATTAGATTCTGTCACATTATAATAATTGTATAATAATTGTTTAGCTTGTTATTGATCTGTTTTATTAAATGTGTGTTTGTGTTTTTTAGCTCCAGTATCAACTCCAGTAATAAATGTAAGAGGAAAAAGAAGTGGGTTCTCCACAGAGTCGTGTTCCCTCTCATGCTCTGTGGAGAACGGAGAAGATGTGAAATTATCCTGGTACAGAGAGAATGAGAGAATCTCCATCACCAATAACACAGATCTCAGTGTTCCCCTCAATCTCCCACTTCAAATACAACACCATGAGAACAACACGTATATCTGTGTGTCTGCAAACCCTGTCAGCAATAAAACTACTTCTCTCAGCATCACACAGCTCTGTGTTCACAACTCAGGTACATCAGAAATATGAAACTCATCATAAGAACACAGTGGAATATTAATGACGTATCAGCATCATGTTACAGGTTTCTCATGAATCAGAGGAGAAAACTGCAATAACTGGTGTTTATTCAGTGTTTTATGTGAAGCTGAGGGACGAGAAAATATCACTATTGTGATTAAATGATAAAATACTACACTTTTCTGAGATATTTTGAGGAAATTTCTTTACTTTTTTACAGAAAGCAGTTTGTTAAAAACACTAAATATTGAGATTTGTATCTGCCTTCATGTATTATGGTGTATATTTATGTGACGTCTCCCAGCCCCAGTCTCATATTACACATAGTCCCTGTATCATTTACAGAAATCATTGATGAACATATCGTATTGTTTACAGGACAATCTGATCGTTCTCATTCTCATCTTCCTGCCCTGATATCTGCTGGAGTGTTTGTGTTATTAATAATATCTGTATTTGTATATCTGTACACTTTTCTGAGATATTTTGAGGAAATTTCTTTACTTTTTTACAGAAAGCAGTTTGTTAAAAACACTAAATATTGAGATTTGTATCTGCCTTCATGTATTATGGTGTATATTTATGTGACGTCTCCCAGCCCCAGTCTCATATTACACATAGTCCCTGTATCATTTACAGAAATCATTGATGAACATATCGTATTGTTTACAGGACAATCTGATCGTTCTCATTCTCATCTTCCTGCCCTGATATCTGCTGGAGTGTTTGTGTTATTAATAATATCTGTATTTGTGTGGATTTGGCTGAAAAAGAAAAAGCATCAAGGCGAGTAACACGTCTTTCTGTTCACGTGTGTGGTTTCATCTTTATATTTGTCCTGTTTTATACAATTTCCTGTGATTTGTGTGTTTAGTTCCTGAAAAAGCTGAAGGTCTGACCTACACTTATATAACAGTTACAGATGACAGCACAGAGAGAGTTCAAGAGGTAAAGATCTACATGAAACTCCTGAAAATGATCCTGATGTGAAATGTGATTGAGGATTTGGTGTAAAATCACATTTGTTCCACAGGAGTGATAAAATCTCCCCTGATTCACATCCTGAAATCTACTGCTGTGTTTTACAGGAAAAAAACTCCAGAAAAGGACAAGATAAAACGGAGGCGGAGCCAGTGGTGTATTCAGAAGTGAAATCAAAGTAATTCATCACATCAATATATCACTTTATTATTATTATTATTATTATTATTATTATTATTATTATTATTATTATTATATAAAGTATTTCCACATGTACAGTGTGTAGATTGTGTACAGTAACTTGAGCTTGGTTGTGGTTGAGATCAGGGTTAGATTGGATTTCAGGCTGCAGTTGGATTTATTCCTTCACTCTGAGTTTGAGAGAAAAGGAAGGAGATTTCAGAGGATTTGAACTGCGTCGTGTCTGAACGAGTGTTTCTGCTGCTCTCATTAAAACCTGTTCACACCCTGATGAAGATCTGATCTGAGCTGTGCTGAGAGAAATCCTGTAGGGGTTCAGGCGTCTCTTCAGGCCTCAGTGTCTAATATTTGAATATTTACTGCTTTGACTAACAAACATTAAAGTTCATGTGCTAAAAAGTTCAGCTAAAAAAAGGAGTTCAGTGAATCAGCAGCTCCAGTTTTCCATCTGTTTACGCTTCTCACATTACAGCCCATTGTTCAGATCAGATACACATCCAGAGCTGTGTGTGTGTGTGTGTGTGTGTGTGTGTGTGTGTGTGTGTGTGTGTGTGTGTGTGTGTGTGTGTGTGTGTGTGTGGTATATTAGTCAGTGTTGTTTTTAATCATCACATGAACATGTGTTCTGTAGATCCTGAGAAACCTGATCATGTTTTTCTTCCTGAAACACTGTTGATCCTCTCAGTGTGTGTAGATCAAACAAACACCTTCAGGACTTTAAGAGACAGAAAAGTGTTTCATTTTTAATAAAAATGTACATGTGGAAATTCCTCTTTTGATCTTTTTTGTTTTATGGAACATTAAAACACTGAGATTCTACACAATTTCATGATTTTAAAATATTTTCAGTTCTCATTAAATAACAATGAGTTCATTTCTCCTTCCTGCCTTTAAAAGGCGTTGTCTTTGAATTGAATTAGAACACTACACTGCCCCTTACTGTTTATATACAGTACTGTGTACAAGTCTCCACACCCTGCGGTTTTTTTTCTACAAATTGAGATGTTTATTTTTTCTGCATTAATAATAAAAGTGGGAGAGGAAATGAGAATATAACTAAAAGTGTTTAGTGACAGTCAGTTTCTCATAAACACATAATTGAGACTGTTCTAAATTAAGAAGAACCATGTGAGTTCTCCAAGATGCAGAAAACCTGAACCTGAGAGAACTGATCCAGGTTTAAAAGCCCCATAACAAATATTAATGTAGTTTATTACAGTTTACTGCTATTTTTTTTTACTTTATTTATCAAAAGTAGAAGCTTTTAATTATATTTGAGGACTTTTACACAGTCTACTGTACAATCTGTTCTGTTACAGTGATAAAGTTCAATCAGAAATATTCATTCTGATCTTTTCAAACAATCAGCAACAAAAACCCTGAACTTTTCCTGTTTCCTGTAGAAATATTTCTATAAAGTGATTATTTTTACCAAACAATAATAAAAAATCTCCCAGAACTTTTACTTTGTAGCTGATTGCCTTTATATTTACACTTTATCTTTTATTTTAACAGTTAAAACACAAAAGTTTAAATCATTTGTCCTGTAATTTATAAAAGATATGAATATTTATTAGTTTGGTAAATAATGTGAGTAAATCAGAAATAATTCAGTATTAAAATCAGACTTTTACTTGATGAACCATCAACAGTTTGATTATAAATCAGGAAGGAATTTTACACCTAAACACTTATTTATTTTATTATTGATGCCAAATTCAGATTTTATTCACTTTAAGAATAAAAGTGGACTGGAAGATGTTACTGTAAGTCCACTTTCACTTTATAGTATTTATTCTAATCAGCTCTTTCACATGAATATTATTATAATCAGGAATGCAGATGGAAATAAATCATAAAAGAGTGAAGAAGGTGAATAAAGAAGGAGAAGAGAAGAGAAGAGAAGAGAAGAGAAGAGAAGAGAAGAGAAAGTTGATGAAAACAGTTTCTCCTACCATAAAGATCTGATGAAGGCTCCAGGTGGACCGATGTGAGGACACCGGAGTGTAAATGGTCAACATGACGCATTGTTCAGTAGCAGGAACTCGGCTTTCAGGAATGTTCAAGTTGTTCATCAACATTACTTTCATTCTTTCAGTCTATTTAGAAACCCTGAAATGGTGGACCAGAAGGAAGCGATCGGTTTTTTATCCACACGCAGGGCGGCGCAAAACCCGTGACGATGACGAGGATGACGATGATGATCATGACGATGACGATGACGCTTTCTAACTTCTTTCCATGTAAGAATCCACACCCTTTAGAGATGGAATGCGTTCGACATGAACAATGGAGAAGCACAGAGTCGTACCTGTGTAGAAACTTCCAGCAGGTAAATGAAGTCTCTTTCAGAAGCCTGAGTGATAAACAGGAAGATGTTTCACCAAATCCCACAGGAAATGTCCTGGACTTTTTCATCTCCAACTTTCATTACACAGATTCTGAAGGAAAAGATTTCAGGAGATTCAGGAGAAAGCAGATGTTTATTTCATTTGATCTAAAACTAGAAGCAGTGGAACACACAGTCCTGAGCTCAGATCAGATGAGGAAATCTCAGAGTCCTGATGATATCTCCAGAAGTTTGTTTAGATCACATGAGAGGGAAAAACTGCATTCAGTATAAAACAATGGTTTATTTACGTCTCTTTTCTCACATTTCATACATTCACAATAGACTTTTATTTCACTTTCACTACCATCAGTTCAGTATTTATACAGCTTCCAGTTTTCTCTTTAATATCATCCACTTTTATTTCTGAACATTAATAACGAGTGTAGAAAAGTTCAGTATTTACAGAAAAGCACTTCTTTTTTTACTGATTTCAAGCCCCAAAAGATGATTTATCAGACTGTCACATGGTTTTATAAGTTCATAAAGACGTGACATTTAGAGAACATTCATTCACAATAACAATAATGAAGCTCCAGTACCAAGAAGTGTGTATTTAAAAAGCACAAAATAAGGGAAGTGTGTACTATGAGAGGAAATATTTATTATGCTAAAACTATGAACATATGCTGGTAAAATTATAATAAATCTACTGTATATTTTCCTGGATAATAAATAAAACAATGCCCCGGGTTTTAGTCAGAATCATTAAAGGTCTTCTGCACTGATTGAAGCAGAAAATCAGGTCTCAGGTTTCTGTAACTCACCTGCAGTGTCATTTCCAGTCTTATGTACTGGGGTGTAGAGTAACAGAGGTTTCTGTAGACAAGTTAAACCAGTATGATGCTGATTGTGAGCTTTATGCTAAACTATGTAGCTTCTGTTTTCATTATTATATGAGAGACACTTTAAATCCAATAAACCTTTAATGATTTTTATTGATAAATAGGAAGAAATCCCTGCACGTGAGATATTTTATTAATGTTGCTTTTTTTTCTTAAAATGTTTTAATTGACTAAAATTGTTTATGTATAAACAGAATATAAACACTAAAATAGTCTGTCATAATGTGTTCGTCAGTGTTAATGTCTAGTTTTGTCCACTAGACGCCGCCATTATTCCACATTTTGTCATTTCTCTGCTAGTTAATAATCACACACACAGCGAGTGACGAAGCGTCTAAATAAACTGTTTTAATGAAAGTGACATCGACCAATGAGGATTAGATGTGGTTTTGTTCAGCAGTGTGAGAAATTGAGAAAAGTTACAATTATGATTATTATTATTAATTATTATTATTATTATAATTTTATTTTTGTTGCTTTTTTATATGTTTGTAATTTAAGACTTTGGATTTGATTAACAGTCTTGAACCTTCACCATGTGGAGTCTGTAGAGTTTTGTTCATCTCCCATTAGTGACAGAGTGTCTGAATCTTTTGGTGTTGAACAGAGTTTGATTCCTGGTCCTGGGAGTTAAACAGTGGTGCACCAGTAGAGCTGAAATTGCAGCGAGCACTAGAACACAACACACTGATCGAACCAGGAACTCGATGTAGCTGCAGCACTCACACTTTCCTACAATAGAAACAGGGCATATTTACTTGCTTCTTATGTTTAAGATAGTTTGTTAAGTGTACATTTCAGTGATGTTCTCATACCAGTGTGTTGTGAGCAGATCTCTGTGATGTTCAGTGTGATGGTGTGGCTGCTGATGGGATTAGCTGAAACACATCTGTAAACATCTTTATCTTCAACATTTACATCCAAAGGAAGAGGGAGTTTATTGTCATTAGGAGAATCACTGGTCTGGTTTAATATCTCTGTGCCTTTAAACCAAGATAGACTCGTGTTTCTGTGATGCTTTACAGATCATAACACTGAACATCTGGATCCAGTGTGCCTGGTTATGTACGGAGAAGATACAGGAGCTGAGAAAACAACAAACTGGGGTTAAATATAATCACACTTTGTCATAAGAGTATTTGACTGAAAATATTAAAAATGTACTCACCATGAACACTGACACTAAAAGTCCTAGATGAGAGATGTCCAGTGATGACTTGTAATAAATAAACTCCAGAATGGTTCCTGCTGATGTTCCTGATGGTTAAAACTCCACAGGTTCTTTCACTGATATCTCTTTGTCCATTAAACACCTGAATGTTCAATATGATCTCTTCTGCTTTCTCTAGTCCATACGACCACAGGATCTGAGCATCACGAGTTATAGTGGTTCCTTCCACTTCTTGCAGTGTGACCATCTCATCTCCAGTAACATTATGCAAAACTACACACCAAAATTTTGTGAACTATATGCTTAATTATGTAGCTTCCATTTTCATTCATATATGAGAGACACTTTAAATCCAATAAACCTTATAGGTAAATAGGAAGAAATCCCTGAACGAGATATTTTTATTCATGTTGTTTTTTTCTTAAAAATATTTTAATTGACTATAAAATTGTTTATGTATAAACAGAATATAAACAGTAAAATAGTCTTTATTCTGTCACAATGTGTTCGTCTCAGTGTTAATGTCTAGTTTTGTCCACTAGAGGCCGCCATTATTCCACATCTTGTCATTTCTCTGCTAGTTTATAATCACACGTACAGCGAGTGAAGAAGCGTCTAAATAAACTGTTAAGTCGATTTCTTACTTGTCTTTGGGGGTCCCTAATGCCTTCTCTCTCTCTCTCTCTCTCTCTCTCTCTCTCTCTCTCTCTCTCTCTCTCTCTCTCTCTCTCTCTCTCTCTCTCTCTCTCTCTCTCTCTCTCTCTCTCTCATTGGATTTAATTCCCTGCTGAAACATCCATTTTACTAAAATGATAATCACCCTGGTTCAACTGGTAGACCTTTCTCTACGTAGAAAAGATCTACTGCATCACAGATTTTTCTTTTTCAGGTAAAAGGCAAGAACATTTCAGCGTTCACTCTGTGTTTTGGAATAACTTTTAATATAACTGTTAATTGTGCTCAGATTTCATTAAATATTATAACAGCATATTTGGCTTTGCTGTGTGTGTATGTAAGGAGGACGTCCTTTTTCTGTCCCCTGCTTTCTCTGAATTACACCAGATTACGTCAGTCATCAGCGTTCAATACAGCAACAATTAATAAACAACTAGTGTGTAAATACTGCAATACAAATACATAAATTCAGAAATCTGTACATCACTATATTATAACAGCAGGAGTTTTTGTTTGCTGATGTCTGTATGCCGAGCTGCTCAGTGTAAAGGAGAAGATCTACAGATGGATGATGGGTGAAATCAGCGCATGGCTTTTATGCTCTGAGGTCTGGAATTGGCCAAACATGTGGTTCTATCTCTGGTGAATAATCTTATATCATTGGAAAAAACCTCCCTCCACAGCTCCACCCCTTCACAGGGACTTCCTGAGGCTGCTCAAGTGGTGCTTTTAGTGATATAAGATCCTTTCAGAATATTTTTTATTCAAGCACATTTCGTTATTTTAACTACTTAAAATGAACTAAAATACTTGAAAACTGGTAGATTTTTGTGTTTATTTCATTGTTCGGTTGTGGACATTAGTTGTGTAAAAGCCAAAACTTGCTGTCTGGACTGTAAAGCAAGATGAAGACATGCTTTTTTCTACTTTTCCTCTTTCTATCACGTAAGTGTTTTCCTTCTCTTATACTTTAGAAGTAATTGAGTTCTTTGGTAAGATCCTATTTTGTTTTTTTAGATAAGTAAGAACTAAATTGTCTCTCAGTCGCCAAAATTGCTATTTGACCTTCTGTACTGACGCTTTGACTCATGTTACAGTAACGAACGAGAGAAACTGCAGTATTAATATCAAACAAGATCGTCTTTATAGTCAGATAAAAGAACTACATCAAAGTAAATGAACTTGAATTGAACAATGATGCCACTCCCGTAGTTAAATACTCCTGGCAAGTAGGGGCAAAAGGGGCAAAACCAACAAAATGTCTGGGTTTCTTAAGACGAAAATGGATTTCGAAGGTCACCCGTTCACCCGACACGCCAATACGGCATATCCACTCGTCCGGGGTGGCAACATGCTCATCATTTTTCTGGAAATTTTTACCTTAGGGAACAATAGCTATGGGGCAATTAATTTCCCCATAGAAAATTAATGGGGGCTCCAGCGGATCCAGAGTTTGTCGCATCTATATGCTTGTCGAACTCCGGACCGGCACAGAATTCCGGGAATTCCGCGACTTTCTTGCCCCCATAGAAAATGAATGGGGAATCCGTCCAGCCACGGTTCGGCCGGCGTTCGCCCCATAGGTTCGAACGACACATCCTCTCGTCCAAGGCGATGAGTGGATCACTCCCGTACACCCCCCGTTCTTCAATAACCCCGGGAACGATGGGCAGGGGGCAATTAATCACCCCGATAGAAATGAATGGGGAAACAGCTATGATTCACATACAGTGAGGAAAATAAGTATTTGAACACCCTGCTATTTTGCAAGTTCTCCCACTTAGAAATCATGAAGGGGTCTGAAATTGTCATCGTAGGTGCATGTCCACTGTGAGAGACATAATCTAAAAAAATAAATCCAGAAATCTCATTGTATGATTTTTAAACTATTTATTTGTATGATACAGCTGCAAATAAGTATTTGAACACCTGTCTATCAGCTAGAATTCTGACCCTCAAAGACCTGTTAGTCTCCCTTTAAAATGTCCACCTCCACTACATTTATTATCCTAAATTACATGCACCTGTTTGAGGTCGTTAGCTGCATAAAGACACCTGTCCACCCCATACAATCAGTAAGAATCCAACTACTAACATGGCCAAGACCAAAGAGCTGTCCAAAGACACTAGAGACAAAATTGTACACCTCCACAAGGCTGGAAAGGGCTACGGGGAAACTGCCAATCAGCTTGGTGAAAAAAGGTCCACTGTTGGAGCAATCATTAGAAAATGGAAGAAGCTTAACATGACTGTCAATTTCCCTTGGACTGGGGCTCCATGCAAGATCTCACCTCGTGGGGTCTCAATGATCCTAAGGAAGGGGAGAAATCAGCCCAGAACTACACGGGAGGAGCTGGTCAATGACCTGAAAAGAGCTGGGACCACCGTTTCCAAGGTTACTGTTGGTAATACACTAAGACGTCATGGTTTGAAATCATGCATGGCACGGAAGGTTCCCCTGCTTAAACCAGCACATGTCCAGGCATGTCTTAAGTTTGCCAATGACCATTTGGATGATCCAGAGGAGTCATGGGAGAAAGTCATGTAGTCAGATGAGATCAAAATAGAACTTTTGGGTCATAATTCCACTAAACGTGTTTGAAGGAAGAAGAACGATGAATACCATCCCAAGAACACCATCCCTACTGTGAAGCATGGGGGTGGTAGCATCATGCTTTGGGGGTGTTTTTCTGCACATGGGACAGGGCGACTGCACTGTATTAAGGAGAGGATGACCGGGGCCATGTATTGCGAGATTTTGGGGAACAACCTCCTTCCCTCAGTTAGAGCATTGAAGATTGGTCGAGGCTGGGTCTTCCAACATGACAATGACCCGAAGCACACAGCCAGGATAACCAAGGAGTGGCTCTGTAAGAAGCATATGAAGGTTCTGGCGTGGCCTAGCCAGTCTCCAGACCTAAACCCAATAGAGAATCTTTGGAGGGAGCTCAAACTCCGTGTTCCTCAGCGACAGGCCAGAAACCTGACTGATCTAGAGAAGATCTGTGTGGAGGAGTGGGCCAAAATCCCTCCTGCAGTGTGTGCAAACCTGGTGAAAAACTACAGGAAACATTTGACCTCTGTAATTGCAAACAAAGGCTACTGTAGCAAATATTAACATTGACTTTCTCAGGTGTTCAAATACTTATTTGCAGCTGTATCATACAAATAAATAGTTTAAAAATCATATATTGTGATTTCTGGATTTTTTTTTTTAGATTATGTCTCTCACAGTGGACATGCACCTACGATGACAATTTCAGACCCTCCATGATTTCTAAGTGGGAGAACTTGCAAAATAGCAGGGTGTTCAAATACTTATTTTCCTCACTGTACATTGACACACACAGAATGAATGAGCCAGGCCAAAGCTCACAGACCCCAGGCATGCCATACATCAATCTAAACAGCCCGGTGGGGGGAATTGCATTATGGGAGATGCTAGAACTCCATAATGAATGGGGGGGAGGGGAGGGAGGGGCAAAAAAGCTGTGGGGTAAAAAAATACAGTAAGGGGACGTGTGACATATCAACGGACTCAGCCCAGCTGAGGGAGTTGCGCTGTGGGTGATGTAGTGACGTCACCGCAAGCCACGCCCCCACCATTAGCCCAAATAGGCTAAAAAAAGAACGCGTTCGGAAACTGGCGTGCGATATGTCAAAACACTCAGCACAGTGGGGGGAGTTGAACCCCGGGTGAATTTTGCCTTTCACAAGACGTTATAGGCCACGCCCACCGCGCAAACCTATAAGCTTATTGCATCGTTAAACCAGCTCTGACCCGTACGTGTGACACATTGAACCGCTCAGCACGGTCCGGGGAATCTCTGGCGGAGTGCCGTTCCAACGCCGCATTTTTTCACGTGACGTTACGTGGGTGGGAACGGGCAAAAAATGAAAAACGGTAAAACTTTGGTAACACGGGCGTATGACGTGTCCGAACACTCGTCACGTTAATGGGAGGCGAACGCCGGGTCATGTGATGATGTCACGTGATGTCAGTGGCCCCGCCCCCCTTGAAAAAAAAAAGATGAGAACAGGCGTGCGAAACGCTCGTCTCTCCGAGTACGTGTCTCAGTGTAAATAAACTGGAAATTACAGAAGTCCTAAGAAGGCTGTGCATTATAATATATATTATTTTCTTGTGTTTTTGTTATTACGACAAATTTTCTCCTGATCTTGACATAACAAACATGATCCTTTCCTTATGATCAGTACTTTTTTTTGTATATTCAGTATAAGAGCATGTTCTAGAAGCAGCATCGTGGATAGTAATTATAGCCATTTGTGACAGCGCACATGGCAGTTTCTCATTTCGATGGTTTCTCGTGATAGCGATAAAACACTCACGAGACAATTAAGTCGTGAAGATAAAAATTCAAAAGAAAAAAATATTATAGCGCATGGCATCTTAGGACTTCCATTAAAGATGGAAACATTTAACAGAAATATATTACAAAATCCAAAAAATGAAATTGAAAACAGTGGTGTCACATTAGTACTAGTGCTTCATCACTTCAGGCTGCATTCTCTACAACTAGATGATGATGGCTGAAATCAGTGCATGGCTTTTACACTCTGAGATCTGGAATTATTCAAACAAGTCATTCGATCTTTGGGCAATAGCTAATTTTCTATCAGTGGAAAACTCACAGGGACCTGAGGCTCATCTACTGATGCTTATCTGATATACAATCCTTTCAGAATATTTGTTAAGTTGAACGAATTTAGTTTGATTTCTTCATTGTACTGTTCTGGACTGTAAGGCAAAATGAGGACATGTTTTCTACTTTTCTTCTTTCTATCACGTAAGTGTTTTCCTTCTCTTATTTATTAGAAGTAACTGAGTTCTTTGATTAGATTCTATTTTTTGTATATAACTAATAATTAAAGTGTCTCTCACTCACCTGGAAAGTGATGTTCTAATAAAAATAAACCAAACCGGTTGCTGATTGAACTTCAGTACAGACTCTGTGTTACAAACAGACATCTTTAGATTACAGTAAAATTACACCATGTTTCAATATTAGATTTAACACAAATTGTTATTTTTGTTTTAATTATGTTGAAGAGGCTGTTGTGTGGATGGTTAATGCAGTGTTGTGGTGGACAATTTGATTTGTATTTGAGGGAATTAAACCTCACACTTACACTGTTTTCGGCTTTTCAGTAACGTGTCTTGGTGTCAAAAACGAGTGCATTTTAAGTCAAAACACTGTTAAAATCAGATACTATAAGTTTTTTTCAAAGTCATATTGGAAATTGTGAGTTTTGTAATGAAGGAAGTTTTGCAGTAAGATATCTATACTTTTACTCAAGTATAATTTTCAGCTATTCTTAACACCTCTGTATAAAATTATCCAAATTTAGATATATGGAACAAAAAGGAATTCATGCAGCTAATGATTTATACATATTTTTTAAGCATAATCGTAAGTTAATAAATAAAAAAGCTACTGAATTGTTGATGTATGTTAAGATCCAATAACAGTCCTATATAATTCCTTAAGAAAATTTAGGCGGTTGATGTTTGTGTTTAAGAAAATCCACAGGGACACTTTGGAGCAAAATTTGTGGGAAAAAGCAGAGATGAATAAACACACAGAAATGTTTTAGTACATTTGAATGATTTATGTTTCTTTAAATAAAAATGAAGTGATATATTACGACTCTGCTATGAGACTCTCGGTTCTGTTTCCCTTTTTCAGAGATCTTCAAATCTGTTGGTGGATCTTCAGGTCAGGAGTTGATCCATGCTGTAGGAGAATCTGTTACATTCAGTACCAGTGTACCAGTTTTTGGGACATTATTATATAAAGGTGACACAGTTGCACAGGTGTTTAATAAACAGAGTGACACAAATTCTAGTGAGAAGTTTGTGAATCGTCTTCAGTGGCTCAGTCTGACTGGGTTCTTCACTCTCTCAGACCTGAGAACAGATGATTCAGGACTTTACACAGTGGAGAGCGCTAGAGACCCGAAGAGAAAACAGGAATATCAGTTGGAGGTGTACGGTGAGTTCATTTCTCTCCTGATTTTAGACAGAAACAGTGAATAAATGTACATTTCTAACTCATAAAGTTCTTTATGTTTCTTTACAGAGAGAGTTTCAGCTCCTCAGGTGATGAAGACCACCTCCTCTTCTTCAGAGTTCTGTTCAGTGCTGTGTTCTGTAAAGAATGGCAGAGGACTGACGCTGTCTTTGTATAGAGATGATGTTTTATTAAACCACACCAGCAGCAGCAGCAACATCACACTAAATCTTCTTCTAGAAATAACGAGCGATAATCTCACATCAAAGACCTTCAGCTGTGTGTCCTCCAATCCAGTCAGTCATGAGAGAACCAGAATCACCCTCACACACTACTGCTCTCTGAACACAGGTACAACAGCAGACTGTAAAATACACAACGTGTTATTCATCAGAGTAAACAACCTGCAGAGCTGCTTTTATAGAGAATTCATCATAAACTGCTGACCCAATCAGAATCTAGAACACAGCAGCACGTTCAATATAAAGGCATTAACCTCGATTACAGGCAAAGCCATGTAATTATTATAACTCTAATTAAAAAAGTGCCATTGTTCTCTCTCTCTGTTAACGCTCTCTGTGAATTCCAGTGAACTGCTGATGCTATACTTTATTATCTACAATTCCAATTCCAAAAAAAAAGCTGGAACACTTGGAAAAAATGTAAAAAAAACTAAACAACAGAATGCAAATCTCATAAAACCATATTCTATTGACAAAGATACACTTTTTATACCCAACCATCTAACTGACCTGCTGTCAATTAACCTCATCAGTGGCAAAATGTTTCTTCAGCTGTTTCATTTGAATAACATTTACTTTTTCCAGACTTTTGTTGCCTCGTCCCAACTTTGAGACGTGTTGAAGCAATCGAATTCAAAATGACCTTTTTTCTTCTTAAAGTGGTACATTTCCTCAGTTTATACGTTGGTTTGTATTCTATTCTTGTGAATAGAATATAGATTTATGGGATTTGCAAATCATTGCATTCTGTTTTCATTTACTGTGGGAGAGCTGATGGTTTGCGGGAAAGGAAAACCACTCAGGACAGAACCAGTGATCAGTGCTAAAGTCACAAACTCGCAGACACACACACACACACACACTGACACACCCTCTCGCTCCTCTTTTATGCTCAAATGCAAGAGATGGAGAACATTCCTTTGTCAGGTGTGTCATTTCCAGCTTCCCTGCTCCCGACCTCCATTCACAAACCGGAGAAAATTTGGATTTTACACAGTATCCCAACTTTTTTTGGAATTGGGATTGTACAATTAATATAAATACGAAATAACATGATAGTATCAGGTTTCAGCTGAAACGTCATACTATTGAAGATATTCTTGCAAAAAATATCTGCTTCATAAACAAACATAAAACAGTAAAGCATTTTTCCCCAATTCCAACTCCTGATGTACACTAGGTTTCACCTTCACCTGAAGACACATTTTCTTTTATGATGAGATATTTCAGTGAAACGCCGGCTTTATAGCCAAGTAAACTGTCCGCATGTCTTGTTTAGTACATACAGCATGTGGAAGTCTGATTAATAACCAGATTAGCAATGTTTATGAAGCATTTATACAGAACACCATGTTATTAATGAAAAAAAACCAAAGACATTTGGTCAGTTCTAATGTTCATGTCATCTTTGTGATTTAATCAATATTCTGTTTTTACAGTTGATCCTCAGACCCCTGTGCACGTTCCTGTAATATGTTCCGTGGTTTTTTTCTTGCTGGTGAGCCTGGTGATCCTGATGATCGTGTATCTGTATGCACAAAGCATGTCTGTGAACGGAAGACAGGTATTAGTCTGTTAATCACCTTTCAGGGAAAAAAAAAACAGAAATGTCCTTCATCTCTCTCACGTCTTATTGAACCTAAAACCCTGTAGATGATTCCTGTTTTGCTATTTAGGAATTTATTTTTATCACTGATAGTATAGTATATGGTATAACACACATTACATACAATAAAAATGAACCCATGCAGGTCAGTAAGCGATGGACTGAGAGTCAGTGATAAAAAGATTCACCATATAAACACATTAAAATGTAAAATAAGTAGAGAAGTAGAGTGTGCTGTGCAGCTAAGTTTCTCACAGGGCACTCAGGTTTCACATGTTTCTGCATCTGCAAATGTTTCATGCATGTTATGGCATGTGACATCTGACAGGTTTATAATGTCTACAGTGTGCTGGAATGAACTCTGATGAAAGAGTATCATTAGACAGGACAAAAAAATCCCTGAGTTACACTATAACACTCACTATCATAAATACACTGAATTCTCTCTCTCTGTCTCTTTCTCGGAGAAATATACCACAACCAGCTTTAGAGGAAGCCGTGTCTGACTGCCCCTGATAACAGAATGGACAAAAGAGGAACTAAAAAATGTTATCATATAATTATTTTAATCCTCGATGTTCCATAAAAAATATTGAACATATGATTTTAAAAAAATTATTCTGGTTGGCATTAAAGGGCATTTTTCACAAGTGTATGTTTCTGTGTTTTTTAATGATTATTTCTTTAAATCTTCATTTAAAAATACTAGATTGTGAGAGTAATTATACATTTTTTTCTGATTTTTTTTTTTTCCTGTATCAGGAACAAAATTGTCGCTGTTCAACCTCGGAGCATCTCATGACCCAGTTTCACCTAAAGCTCCACAATTACAATTACATTAGTTTACAAGTACAGGACAGGATCCCATCCCATTCCAACTAAATTACTGAGAGAAGTGTTTTCCCATTTTATATGATCCTGGGAGCCAATGGGGTTTTACAATCACTGGAGTAATAGACATTGACTTAGATATACATTATTTATCCCATGATAGTCTTACATTTTCTAGTTCCAGAAAATAAAAAACATTATTTCCTTGTGTGAACTTAAATAAACAAATCTATATAAAATCTCTGCTCAATTGCTGCTAACAAACAATGTAACATGTAGAGTATTTATTATTATATGGACAAATTTATTTGCCACATGTAAGAAATTACAGACTGCCTCGACCCCAATCCCACAGCAAGATAAACACCAAATGGGCTGTAGTCTAAAACGGTTTAAATATCATACAGAAAACTGATTTTAGAAAACAAGAAACGTTTCTTGGTAAAGGTGTGCTTGACCGTGACCATTTAAACAATAACATCAGCTGACCATTTTGGCCATCACTTAATTCTTACACTCAATATGAATTTAAAGTGAAACTCCATTTTCATTACAAGCTGGAGGAAGAGTATAAAATATCTGAGAGGAACTGTCCTGGGTTCTTTTTGACTCCGATGAACCCAAAGTACTTGCTGTATTTTAACACTGCTTCACTAATACACTTCTGCTTCAATTTACTGTCTACTGTTTTGTGTTGTTTTTTACACAATGTTTTTGCACTTCATGTAGTGTCCTAGTCAGCGTGTGTTGTGTGTGATCTTGTCTGGTTTCGTGGCACCTTGGTCCTGTGGGAACGTTGTTTCGTTTCACTGCGTTCTGAACTGTAGATCGCTGAAACGACAATAAAATCCTACTCAATGTAGCGTGAATCAAATAACTGATTTTTAATCTGATTGTTGCATCATTTTAGAGATATAGACATGATGTATATCAACATAAATAAAAACACCCTCTACCATTAGCAGTGACTACACTTCACACTATCACTACAATCAGCAGCTCAATCATTTTCTAGTGAGTCCACAGGGCTGATTCTACATCATACTCTAATACAGGGATGGGCAAACTTTTTGACTCACGGTCCACAATGGGTTCTAAAATTTGACAGAGGGGCCAGCAATAAATAAATAAATGAATTAATAATAAAAAAATTATAATAATAAATTATATATACATACAGTATATATATATATATATATATATATATATATATATATATATATATATATATATATATATATATATATATATATATATATATATATATATATATATATATATATATACAGTGGGTACGGAAAGTATTCAGACCCCCTTAAATTTTTCACTCTTTTTTATTTTGCAGCCATTTGCTAAAATCATTTAAGTTCATTTCTTTTCCTCATTAATGTACACATAGCACCCCATACTGACAGAAAAACACAGAATTGTTGACACTGTTGCAGATTTATTAAAAAAGAAAAACTGAAATATCACATGGTCCTAAGTATTCAGACCCTTTGCTCAGTATTTAGTAGAAGCCCCCTTTTGATTTAATACAGCCAGGAGTCTTTTTGGGAAAGATGCAACAAGTCTTTCACACCTGGATTTGGGGATCCTCTGCCATTCCTCCTTGCAGATCCTCTCCAGTTCTGTCAGGTTGGACGGTAAACGTTGGTGGACAGCTATTTTTAGGTCTCTCCAGAGATGCTCAATTGGGTTTAAGTCAGGGCTCTGGCTGGGCCATTTAAGAACAGTCACGGAGTTGTTGTGAAGCCACTCCTTCGTTATTTTAGCTGTGTGCTTAGGGTCATTGTCTTGTTGGAAGGTAAACCTTCAGCCCAGTCTGAGGTCCAAAGCACTCTGGAGAAGGTTTTCGTCCAGGATATCCCTGTCCTTGGCCGCATTCATCTTTCCCTTGATTGCAACCAGTCGTCCTGTCCCTGAAGCTGAAAAACACCCACACAGCATGATGCTGCCACCACCATGCTTCACTGTTGAGACTGTATTGGACAAGTGATGAGCAGTGCCTGGTTTTCTCCACACATACCGCTTAGAATTAAGGCCAAAAAGTTCTATCTTGGTCTCATCAGACCAGAGAATCTTATTTCTCACCATCTTGGAGAACTCCATGCGGGTTTTCATGTGTCCTGCACTGAGGAGAGGCTTCCGTCGGGCCACTCTGCTATAAAGCCCCACTGATGAAGGGCTGCAGTGATGGTTGACTTTCTAAAACTTTCTCCCATCTCCCGACTGCATCTCTGGAGCTCAGCCACAGTGATCTTTGGGTTCTTCTTTACCTCTCTCACCAAGGCTCTTCTCCCCCGATAGCTCAGTTTGGCCGGACAGCCAGCTCTAGGAAGGGTTCTGGTCGTCCCAAACGTCTTCCATTTAAGGATTACGGAGGCCACTGTGCTCTTAGGAACCTTTAGTGCTGCAGAAAATTTTTTGGAACCTTAGCCAGATCTGTGCCTTGCCACAATTCTGTCTCTGAGCTCTTCAGGCAGTTCCTTTGACCTTAATGATTCTCATTTGCTCTGACATGCATTGTGATCTGTAAGGTCTTATATAAACAGGTGTGTGGCTTTCCTAATCAAGTCCAATCAGTATAATCAAACATTTCTGGACTCAAATGAAGGTGTAGAACCATCTCAAGGATGATCAGAAGAAATGGAGAGCACCTGAGTTAAATATATGAGTGTCACAGCAAAGGGTCTGAATACTTAGGACCATGTGATATTTCAGTTTTTCTTTTTTAATAAATCTGCAAAAAGGTCAACAATTCTGTGTTTTTCTGTCAGTATGGGGTGCTATGTGTACATTCATGAGGAAAAGAAATGAACTTAAATGATTTTAGCAAATGGCTGCAATATAACAAAAAGTGAAAAATTTAAGGGGGTCTGAATACTTTCCGTACCCACTGTATATATATATATATATATATATATATATATATATATATATATATATATATATATATATATATATATATATATATATATATATATATATATATAAACATTAGAGATTTGGCCTGTAATGTGTAGCAAAGCATGAATATTCAAGGATCATTGTACAAATTGTTTTCCAAATGCATTAATTAAATTAATAATTAACTTTTCAAATTTCAGTTAAATAAACACAGCAGAAAAACACAAATTCAGTTTCATTAATTGCCAAATGATCCACAACTTGTTGATCTTTTTTTTTGCCAGTGCATCAAAGTCTGGAGTAAGTTTTGTTGTGGCAATTCTCAGGATAGATCCAAGGTGTTGGTCAGGATCTGTGAGGTGGTTTGTTGATGTTCATGATGCTGAATGTCTGCTTACATTAGTAGGTCGAACCAAACAATGTCAGCATCTTCTGTGCCGTCTTCCAGAGGTTTGGAAACATGGCTTTGTTAAGTGAAGCATGAAAGTCATTTAGTTTAAGAGAGCTGAACTTCTCCTTTAAGACGGAGTCAGACTGAAGATCGATCAGTTCCAATTGCACTTCTTGTGGTGCGGTTTCAGGGTCTTGTGACAGAGGACAGAGGACAAAGTGACGGCTGATATTGTACTCTTTGAAAACCGCAACAGTTTCTTGGCATATTAGGCATTCAGCCTTTAATCGGACTTCAGCGAAAAAATGTTTTGTTGTCCACTCCGTATTAAACACTCGGCTCACTATCCACTTTTCTTTTCTTTGATAAGCTAATTTTTGCAGAAGGGCTCATAAGAGAAGAAGAGAGTAATACACACGAACAAGGTCAATGTAGCTGAAGTGCGACATCTTTTGGGGAAACGTGGGCATTACAGGGGAAAGGTAAATTGAACAAGTTTACCCGTAACGATTTTAATATAATTTGATCACGTTCAGCGGGCCGGATTAATAAGCCTGCGGGCTGTAGTTTGCTCATGTCTGCTCTAATACCATATTAGTACACTTGTAGCAGTGATTCAGAGATTAAGAGTTTATAATTATAATAAGACGTGGTGCAGGATGTAGCATTACACTGCAGCAGGACAGGCGTCTCACACTTCAGCTCTTCCTGTGCATTTCAAAGTAAATGTGTGGTTTTGTCCTCACAGACTCGCTGTCTGTGTGTGGGTGTGTGTGTGTGTGTGTGTGTGGTTAATGGTCTCACATTTATTCACACAATACACCACCACGTGGCCTGCATGCGCTATTACATTATCTCTCATTTGTTTTGCTGCATAAAATATCACATTAAACCCCAAATTATTGGATCCCTTCAACAAAACTGGACAAAATGAATTGGGTTGAAATGTTTAACAAAAAAATAGGGTTGTCCAGGAGAAACTAAAATATTCACTTTTATGTACTGTATTTTTAACAGAATTTTTTATCTCAGAATTGCATGTTGTATCAGTGTGTTCCTGCGAGCATGTGCCATCTTTTCTCTCGGCTCCCTGATTCAAAACCACACACCAAGAACCCCCCACAGACAATTATTCAAGTGTTTTAATTAGTCTACAATCTGACATATTTTGAGATTTAATCCTAAACATTTATTCATTCATTTGGTCGGTGTAAAAAACCCGTTCCGCTCTATGGAATATGATTAAAAGCTACGATCTGCTGCCACCTGGTGTCCTATACTGCTACTGCTACTGGTGCGTATAGTGTAATAGTATACAGTATTTGATCTCCTAATGTTATTAAACTACATAATTATTTCCAAAGGTTTATTTAGGAAGCATCGACTGTAAAGTACACTGAAGAATTCCATCATCATCATATTATCATCATGGTTGGGGCAGTGATGATGTTCATGATGGGTCATGATGGGATTTGAGATTTTAAAATAATGGGAGGAGTTTTGTTTATTGCTCATAAACACCATGTGGTGATATTGGTACTGTGCTGTTATGTATGTATTCATTTATTTATTTTAAGAATTGAAAATGAAAAAAGTGTAGATAGTTGAGAGAGAAGTCTGATGGTAAGAGAGAGAGAAAAGGGAAGTTTAACAGAGAAATACTGAGAAAGATCTGAAAGATCAGCAGTCTGAAAACTGAAGCTCCACCTCATGTTTATCCTCCAGCTTTGTGTTCCAGTTGAATAAATAAAGTGTAGAAAAGAATGGGATGTTTTCATCGTCTGCTTTTCCTTTTGATATCAGGTAAGATTTTCTCCTCATAGATTTTATTACTGATTATAGAAATAAATGAAAAGTGTGTGCTGTAGATTCTCCACCACACGCCGAGAGAGTTTCCTTCTGTACACAGCTGCAGGTTCCTGCTCTGAATATTTCACTGTGAAGTCTGAGGATCAACATTTACAGAGAAAAAGAACAGAATTGAAAATATAATTTTCAAATAATTATGAAGTCGATGCTTTCAATCCTACATTACATTTAATTGTATTACTAAAAACACCGAGATCACAAATAAACTCCAATTTATCAACAGGAAACAATAAATTGTTATGGATGATGATGATGATGATGTACCTGTGGTCTAATAAAAATCCGTTTTATCGTATTTTAATTCAGAATCAGAATTCTTTTGTGAATAATTTGGGTGATTTATAAGATTATTGATTTCACTGCAGTTTTCTTTGTATGTGATTTATTACGACTCTTCCATCAGATTCTCGGTTCTGTTTCCTCTTTCAGAGATCTTCAGGTCTGTTGGTGGATCTTCAGGTCAGGAGTTGATCCGTGCTGTAGGAGAATCTGTGACATTCAGTACCAGTGTTCCAGTTTCTGGGAATTTAATATATAAAGGTGACACAGTTGGACAGGTGTTGAATAAAGTGAGTGACACAAATTCTAGTGAGAAGTTTGTGAATCGTCTTCAGTGGCTCAGTCTGACTGGGTTCTTCACTCTCTCAGACCTGAGAACAGATGATTCAGGACTTTACACAGTGGAGAGCATTAAAGACCCGAAGAGAAAACAAGAATATCAGTTGGAGGTGTACGGTGAGTTCATTTCTCTCCTGATTTTGGACAGAAACTACATGAGGATCTTCATGTTTCTGTACAGAGAGAGTTTCAGCTCCACAGGTGATGAAGTCCACCTCCTCTTCTTCAGAGTTCTGTTCAGTGCTGTGTTCTGTGAGGAACAGCAGAGGACTGATGCTGTCTTTGTATGAAGATGATGTTTTATTAAACCACACCAGCAGCAGCAACAACATCACACTGAATCTTCTTCTAGAAATTAAGAAGAGCGATAATCTCAGATCAAAGACCTTCAGCTGTGTGTCCTCCAATCCAGTCAGTCATAAGAGAACCAGAATCAACCTCTCACACTACTGCTCTCTGAACACAGGTAGGACACCAGATGACGGGTTGAACATGTGAGAATATTGTTATTGATCTTCTCCTTGCACACACATGTTAACGCACACAGGAGATCACCTCTACAGGACTTGGTACTGATGGCAGCTTCAGATGTTCAGTTATAAATCATTCTAATGTTAAAACTGATGTTCTTCCAGATGTTCATCCAGATGTGGAGGCTCCGGTGATGAGCACAGTGTTAATGACACTGGTGTGTGCTGTGATGTCAGTGATGACTGTTGTGGTGATCGCTGTGAGTCTGAGGAACAGCAGGAAATATGAATCCAGATGTTTTACAGAAGACAGGTATCAGTCTGAAGGAGTTTTTCTAAAACAAACACACTGAAGGAGAACTTCCATGTTTATTGTTTACTCCGTATCGAGTGTGTACTGCGGTGACGATCACTTCTGAACCACACTTTGGCCACCAATGTACAATCAGTATAAATGAGGAGATCTTCAGGTTCTCACTGTTTATATGCAGGAGATTTTATATGAGATTTTATAAGTCTACATCAGGTCCCCTGGTGGTCTAGTGGTTAAGATGCAGCGCTGCGACCCGGGTTCGATTCCCGGTCAGGGAACCATCCCCAGCCACTCTTAGTGCCGGTCCCAAGCCCGAATAAATTGGGGAGGGTTGCGTTAGGAAGGGCATCCAGCGTAAAACATGTGCCAAATCAAACGTGCGGAGGATCCGCTGTGGCGACTCCTAACGGGAGAAGCCGAAAAGAAAGTTTATAAGTCTACATCAGCTCAGTCTCAGGATTAATAATCCAGTTAGAAAGTGTAGAAAGGGATCTTTTATACCAAAAAACATTCATTATTACTGACTCTTTAGATAAGAATTTTATTACTGCACATTCTGATGTATTTCCTGATCCAGTATATTTTTGAATAGTGGACTGTGATTGGCTGGAATTTCAGGTGTGAAAAGTGGATTGTGATTGGCTGGAAGTTCAGGTGTGAATAGTCGACTGTGATTGGCTGGAAGTTCCAGTTCATCCAAAGTGAGACAGCTATTGTACACATCATTTAATGACCTTTCTGGTGGAACTTCTATTGTAAATACAGGGATTTTGATAAATGGCTCAAGACACAAAATGAATTTGTGGAAAATTTTAGTTTCCCAACATGGAGACTTCAGTGTGGTTAAAGCTCTTGAATGCTGTTAGAGCTGCTGTAACTGTTTCTGCTCTCAGGAACATGATGTCTGACACTCACAGCTTTAATCATCATCTATAGTGTGCTGGAATGAATTCAGTGTTCCTCTCAGATACACTAATTTCTCTCTCTCTCTTTTTCTCCTATTCCATTTCTCCATCCAGGAAAATACACGAGATTCTGTCTGTGACCACTACAGTGGTGTATGAGCCGACGATGTTCTCAAGTGATCTCTCGGATGATTTGCTTATCTTCTCTGGCATTTATTTCTCATCAGAAAGAGAAGATAAAGCGAACAGTAAGACCTGATTATGGTTTCATCTTCTCCTGTCACTCTCTTTCACACACCAGTTCTTCCTGTGCATTTCAAAGAAAAGCCACAAATGTGTGTGTGGTTTTGTCTGAACGCACTCTTCAAACCCCTGTGTTTAAAACAGCTTACAGCATCGGTTCCCTCTTAACACCACGTGTTGAACACAGCGTGCACGTAATCACATTTCAGAATTCGCAGTATTTCTTTTGAGACTTTTCACACGGATTCCCGATCTAACGTGAATATTTTTAATTCAGCATTGAGCCGATTGCGGCCGGAGACGATATGAAACCTGAAATGAATATACATAGTTTTACTCTTATTCAAATAATTCTCATAAATATCCATTCAAGTAACTGTCATATTTCATCGGGGGAATTTGTACACCGTTAAACATTGAACTGAAGTGGAAGTGTAGAGCAGCTGCGGAAGAAATAAAAACACATCAGGAACTCGTTACGAGGAAATATCTCAACAGCTTTTATGTACATTTTCCAAAAAGCCTGAGATCTTATAGAAAATTTGAGGGAGTTTATTCAGACATGCCCAAACACCGTGTCGTGACCCAACACTGGAACAGCTGTGGAAGAGTTTCTTCAGGGTCACAAGAACGTTCTGAGGACGATCTCTATAGACATGTTAGATATATGAATAAAGATATTATTTATTGTAAGTGTAGAGTTTATGGCACTGATCCAATGCAGTAAAGAAAAAAGGTCTACCTAGTTTCTATGAGAGTTGAGTTACACTAATTCACAATTTTATTACCTTTTTAACAACATTGCAAAAATCTCCAATATAATCAATATTTAAAACAAAAAAGAATGACAACAATAAAAGGATCAAATTGCAACACTTTAAAGCATGTAGCTAATTGAGTAACATCATAAAATTACAAGTAGGGCTAAAATTATTCCTCGAGTAACTTTAAATTATTCATAAGCCAAAGAAAACAACAAAGTTTCCAAAGTTTGGGATCATTTTAAACTAAAACATGAAGAAAACACAGTTACCTTTTTTTTTTTTGAGTAATTTAAATTTTATATATATATATATATAATTTATTTATATTATTTATATATTTGTATTTGCATTTTGATATGATAGGTCAATTAAATTATGGTTTAGTTTTCACAGATTTCACAATTTCAGCAAGAAAGAACCTCTGCACCACCTGCATTAACAAGACTTTCCTCAAAAACCCGTTGAAAACAATGTGAGACGTGTCTTCTGCCCCCTACTGGATATATCTATGCACTGCACTCAATACATTGACGGTAGTTTTTTGCAGGAACGTCTTTGCAATTTTATATACGTTGTGGTAAAAATAGTTTGTTACTGATTTTTTTTTAATATGAAGATGTTCTTTTTTAAAGCAACTAATAATTTATTTATATTTTTTATTATGAAAATATGTGGATAATATAGCAGGTATATAAGGTAATTTAGCTTAGTCATCAATGTATTGCATTTCATGATGTAATCTGCATTATTACTGTCACAATGTCAAATACAAAGTTTTTTATTATTTAATAAAACGAATACAAAATGTAATGGTCATCTTTAAATCATTTTTAACTGATTCCATACTCGTGGAAATTAAAAAATGATTTGGTATTTGTACATCCAATCTGATGTTGTAGCTTGCTAATATTTGTCTATATGTTATATTGACCAATTCAGAGAAGAAATTCAAAAATACACAAATATAATTTTTCTTTATGTATTTTTAAATGTCAAAAAAGTCTGGATGTGCCGGTGATCTGCAGGCGTGTACATTTAGCTTAATAACTCGAAATAAACACATTAAAAGTTAGACATTCCAGCGATTGAAATGCTGTAGTATAAAGGGGAACAATTTGCTGAAAGAAACCCTCGATGAAAATAAATTATTTGGTGATATTGTTGATTTTTCCTGTCAGAGTAGAGAACGTTTAAAGTAGCATCCTGTCATTCACAGTTTATTCAGACATACTGTATGGGGACATTACACTTTTTCCTTATGATGTTTTAGCAATTATAACGTGTAAAAAATATAAATTTTAAATTATTTCCAATGATCCTAGTTTAGTGTGTGATCGGATTTACAAAATGGCAGCTTTAAAAGAAACAGACGTTAAGCCTGATAGTGACGGGTTTGATTTTTTGGTTTTATTTATGATGTTAAATTTTAACTCGTTTAAAATAAAATAAAAAACTATATACTTATATACATATATATAAATTGGACCACCTTTAGCTTTGATTACGGCACGCATTCGCTGAGGCATCGTTTCAATAAGCTTTTGCAGTGCCACAAAATTTATTCCTATCCAGAATTTCGGTAATTTTTTACCAATATCTTATATTGATGATTGGAGAGACAGACCGCTGCACAAAGTCTCTCTAGAACATCCCAAAGAATCTCAATGGGGTGAAGGTCTGGACTCTGTGGTGGCCAATCCATGTGTGAAAATGATCTCATGCTCCCTGAACCACTCTTTCAAAAAGATCCATTGATGGAATAACCTGGTCATTCAGTATATTCAGGTAGTCAGCTGACCTCGTTCTTTAGTCACATAACGTTGCTGATCCGAGACCTGACCAACTTCAGCAGCCCCAGATCACAGCAATGCCCCCACAGGCTCGTACAGTAGGCACTAGGCATGAAGGGTGCATCAGTTCATCCACCTCTATTCTTACCCTGATGCACCCATCACTCTGATACAGGGTAAATATGGACTTATCAGACCACATGACCTTTTTCCTTTGCTCCAAAATCCAATCTTTTTGCTCCTTAGCAATTTTTTTTACTAATTAGCCTCACTGATAAGTGGTTTTCTGAAAGCTACACAGCTGTTTAGTCCCAAACTCTTGAGTTCCCTTCGCATTGTGCGTGTGGAAATGCACATACTTTCACTATTAAACATAGCCGTGAGTTCTACTATTGTTTTTTACGATTTGATTTCACCAAACGTTGAAGTGGACAACGATCACAATCATTCAAGACTTTTTTCCGACCACATTTCTTGATGGCCCCACTATCCTACAATTTTTAATAATGTGCTGCATGGTTCTTAACGCAAGTGTAGTAGTTTTAGTGATTTCCTAAGATGTTTTCTTTGCTTGATGCATGACAATAATTTGATCCTTCTGAAGCATCTTTTCCTTGACCACAGGAAGTGTCTTCCGACATGGTTGTTTAAGAAATGGGAAGCTGCTCACTGCATCAGTCAGCGTTTAATAACTAGTTGCCAGCTGAAACAATCATCCAGGCAGTAATTATCCAATCTTACCTATTTGCTTAGTTAAATCCAGGTGGCAAACAAATGATTTGATCTCCTGCTGATTTGGTCCATTTTCCCACTGACAAATAAATGAATTTTATAATTCTAATGGTAGGTTTATTTAAACAGTGAGAGACTGACAATAAAAATCAATAAAATCCAGAAAAAAAAATTCAAAAAGGTTATAAATTGATTTGTATATTAATAAGTGAATTAAGTAGCTTGCGATGAGCTTTTGTGTCTTATCCTCCATGTGCAGGGGGTCAATGATCATCTTCTGAACAACTGTCAAGTCAGCAGTCTTCCCTCATGATTGTGGAACCTGAACCAGACCGAGACACCATTTAAAGGCTCAGGAAACCTCTTGCAGGTGTTTGGATTTGATTACCTTATTAGACTGTGGCACCACGAGTCTCTAATATTCAACTTTTTCACAACATTTTCAGAGACACTGAATTTTCATTAGCTGTAAGCTATACTTTATTATATGTAAATAATCTTCCACTTCTTTAAATGCAAAACAGTTCCCCAGTTCCCCACTACATTGAGCCCATGAAGTTTTGTTCACCTATGTAGAATATCTTCATAATAAGCAATAAATGTTTGGATGTTAAAGACATAAACATTGACAATTATGGGTCATGGGTCAGTTCTTTCATTGTTTGTCCATCATGATTCCGTCTGCATCCAGTGCATCCTTAGTATCAAAAACAGATCAGAGTAATTTTGTGTGTTCTTGATACATGTCGATGCTCCAAAAATGTTGGTATATCGTGTAAAATAGAAAAATAATACAGAGAGGAGCAAATTTTAATTTTTATAAAGCCATATTTTATTTAAAATAAAAAATTTATATATTTTAAACTGAAAAAATATACAATTTAGAAAAAAAAAAAATTCAAATTTGATGGCCACAACGTATCTAAAAAGAATTCTGGAAAAGTATGTATTAAAAAAAAAAAAACAGCTGGAGAATCATGTTACAGCTGATTAGGTCAATGAAAGTAACATGAGGCAGTGTAAAAGTTTAAAAGTTTCAGAAATGTTCCTCAACATACAGTTGTGAAGACTTTGGCCATCTCTACAGCTACAGCACACAATATCACCAAAAGATTAATAGAATCTGGAGAAATGCAGGTTAAAGCTCTCTCTAATGCAAAAAAAGAAGCCACATGTGAACATGATCCAGAAATGGTGCCATTCTCGCTGGGAAAAAAAACTTATTTCAAATGGACTGAGGCAAAGTGGAAAATGGTTTTGTGATCAGACAAACTGTATGCACTTAAAACTGAGTCACTCCTATAAACAAATATTTATCATGTTTATTAATCTAAAAAACTACAGACTAATCATTTTTGTAATCGTTTATATGAATATGGTAACCGCACTGGTTTACAGGTCCCACTTCCAGTCAAACAAGCTAGTAATGATTATTTTACTATGAAGTAATTATGTATCTATTCAAACACTAATTACAAAGGTATATCCAGTTAAACTGTGCTAGAATGTAAAAATGTAGTTTTAGTAATTATTAAGTTTTAGAATAAATGTTATATCAGTTACAGGGTGAGATTTATTATTTTCTTGTAGATGTTGTTTTCATTTGGCTGCACCCTCCAGGTCACTGTAACGTTCATGCCGTTGTTCTTCAAAACCCCTTTGATCTAAAAAAACAAAAACAAATAAACTATTGTAGGTTTTAGAATTTAACAATTGTGGACAAGTATGTTTTTTGTCTTGAGTTAGGTATGTGTGTATGTGTACAGGGAGTGCGGCCATGGAATGTAGAAATGCATGATGAATGGTTTATTCAGGTGGAATCAAAATGCGAAACAAAGCTAAAGGTTTGCCAAATAGCACACAACAAAACAAGAGCGAGGAACGAACTAAAATTGCGAAAACAGAGAAACATGAAACACTTTCGACTCTTTAAATGGCAGGAAATGCATTCTTTTGCGGAGAAAAAACAAAAATTTCGACAGACGTGTATTAAAGATAAAGAGTGGATACAGGTGCAGATAAAAAGACGTGAAGAACGAATGATGACACATGAACAAAAACAAGGACATACACACATGGCTAGGCAAACAATGAGCTGGCATGATGTGCTCAGTGCAAGAGTGCATAATTACAGGCTTTCTTGGATTTCTTAGATCTGGGTAGAATTACTGTGTAAAATTCTCTAAACCATTTATATACATTACAAATTGCTGCAGTTGCTGTAATATTTGTTATTTTGCGTTATTTGTCAGACTCACCTGCTCTAAAATGGACAACTGTACAACAGGATCAAACACACTGACATCAGACTTCACCTGCAGTCTCACTATCTGCCGTTGCTTCACTGGTAGAACTATGGAACACACACACACACACACACACAGGGCAGTCCATTATAGTCATATTAAAATATATGCTAATGCTAATGTGTTCAAACTAGACAAAATGTACTATAGGCTTGTATGTACTTCACATGCTTGTAAATTGGCCCCTTGGTTCTAATTAATGAAAACACCAGGATTCTAGTTGGCCATGTCCATGTCCATGTGTTAGGCTAGTTTAGGATATGTGTAGCATGGACTTGTGTATAAACCACATTTAATTCAATCCACACTGCGTAAATTGAATGCATGTGCCACAGAAATCACAAATTCGACTATCTGATATTAAACGAGGAAATGAAGCATTTTTTGTTAAAGAGTTGCATTCGGTTAATAAATAGCCATGAAAAAAAGACTCACTGGTGTGACAGAAGAAAGCATATAGACTGGTACAGGTTTGATCACTGGTCGTTCCTGCAGTATATGTTACACAGTTCTTCCCAGCAGACGCAAAATTCAGCTGAAAAAGGGCCCATGGAATACTTGATGCTATGGTCCCATCTGTCCATGTCCAAGTGTCCCGAAATAGACCAATCCAAGAAGTAGTAAAGATTACCACTCTACTCTTTAATTCTGTGTTCACTGATGAGCTGGATGAGGTGGGCAAATCAGTGTGAAATTGTCTGCAGAAAGCCTGAGCTGAATACCAGTCCAACAGAGGAAGGAGGTAGGGGATGAATCTGGCAAACCCAGTGAATGCAGCTGTGAAATAGCAATAGTAAAAAAAGATGATTTTAAGCAGTAAAGGATGAGATGCATAAATACATTTTTTATGTTAACCTCCCAAGAACACACAAGTCATAAAGTATATGCTCTTGATGTAAGAATCACATTTAATGTTGTGCTAAGTTGGCATAAATGCAAAAGTGAATAAAAACAAACAAAAAATAATTTTTTTTAATACCAAGCATAGTATTTGCAGAAGGCAGTTTTTGCGATCTAAAATCACAAGTTTTATACATTGAAATAAAGTTGGTGACTCACCTTCATAGCAGATGAAGGGTTTCAGATTTGAGCAGGAAGAATCTAACCAATTTCCCCCGGTATCAATTGCAACACATGCTTTATCATCTCCAGATGGTGCAGAACCCCAGTTAGTAAATGATGTACTCGTCAGAGGGAGGTTGTTATAGGACCAGCGCCAGCTGTTCACGTTGTTATACATTCCGATCCAAGCAGGGGCAGTCATAAGATTTCTTGTTGCTACTGCTGCTAATCTCAACCAGTCTCGAGCACTTCCAATTACAGCAATGTCAACATATGTTTGTTTGCAGTAATTCTGTGCATCTGACCAGGTCATTTGTGTCATGACCAGATAGTACTTGTGAGGAGTGGTGGACAAGGTGATATACCTTGGCAAAATACCTGTTGGCAATATTTTAATATTCATCATAAACAGAGCACTTGAGAAAAGATGACCTTTTTTAATGTTTAAAATGAGTCATTATAATCCAAAAGTGTTTGTGATTTTCGAAAAGAGCCTGGAATGATTATCTGCCCAAGTCTCAATCAAATCATGGCACAGTCACTGCTGCTCTAAGCAGGGAAATGATTTACATTTGTGTGTTTTATTATTCTGCTGTTTATGGCTGTTTCATCAGCCATCCTTCCATTTATTCATATTATTAAATATATTCTTTCTAAAACAAGATTGCAAGGCTGCTTGAAACTTATCCCAAAGATCTCAAGGCTCAAGACATCCTGGATGGAGTGCCGACCCACAAGCATATGCCCACATGCAAATCCATTTACACTCAATAAACAATAAAAAAAATGCCTATTAACCTACAGTGCATTGGATGGGGGGGGGGGGGGGGGTGCAAACTCCATGCACATGGGGCAGGACTCGACTCCCAAACTTTTTTTTGGCACGTTTGACTTACATATGGTTTAATGTTCTAGATGTTACAGTGCATCCACACATTATTCACAGCGCTTCACTTTTTCCACATTCTGTTATGTTACACTTTAATTCCAAAATGGATTCAATTCATTATTTTCCTCAGTATTCTACAAACAAACCCAGATAATGTCAAGTTTTAAATCTTTGCAAATGTATTCAAAATAAAAACTGATAAAGAATTACATGTACATAGTGCAAGTATTCACCGCCTTTCCTCAACACTTTCTTGAAGCCCCTTTAGCATTAATTACAACCTGAAGTCTTTTTTCTAGTGTATGATGCGACGAGGTTGGATCATCTCTGGATGTCTCTGTACATTGCTGCATTTATATTTCTTTCGATCCTGATTAGTCTTCCAGTTCCTGCTGTTAAAAAATATCCAAAAAGCATGATGCTGATGCCACCACCACCATGCTTCACTGTAGAGATGGTACTGACCAGGTGATGAGTGGTGGCTGGTTTCCTCCAGACATGACGCTCTGCATTCAGGTCAAATAGTTCAATCCTCAATCTTTGTCTTAGTCTGAGAGTCCTTCAGGTGCCTTTTGGTGAACTCCAGGCATACCTTTTATTGAGGAGTGGCTTCCGTCTGTCCTCTCTATCATACAGGCCTGATTGGTGGAGTGCTGCAAAGATGGATGTGCTTCTGGAAGATTTTCCTTTCCACAGAGAAACATTGGAGCTCTTTCATAATGACCATCAGGTTCTTGGTCACCTCCCTGACTAAGGCCTTTTACCCCGATTGCTCAATTTGGCCAGGCGGCTTCGCTCTAGCAAGAGTCCTAGTGGTTCCAAACTTTTTTCATTTACTGATGATGGAGGCCACTGTGCTTATTGTTTCATTTCATTTTATTTATTTGACAGGGACAATGCAACATACATAGTGTCAAAGCAAGCTTGTCACTGAATTGGGCCCCTAAATGATGCAGACATTTTTCTGTCTCCTCACCCAGGTCTGTGAATCAATACAATCTTGCCAGAGGTCTACAGACAATTTCTTGGATTTCCTGGCTTGGTTTGTGCTCTGACATGCACTGGTAACTGTGGAGCCTTATATAGACAGTGTGTCTTTCCAAATCATGTCCAATCAACTGAATCTACCAAAGCTGCACTCCAATAAAGGTGTAGAAACATCTTTAGGATAAACAGTGGAAACTGGATGTACCTGAGCTCAATTTTAAGTGTCAGGGCAACGGCTGTATTTATATTATATATTTTTTTATTTGTAATAAATTTGCATTGATTTCGAACAAACTACTTTCATGTTGTCATTATGTTTTTTTTTTTTTTGTAGAATTTGGGGAAAATAATTAATTTTATCCATTTTGGAATAAAGCGTGTTTGTCTTTTTTAACACCCAGTAAAAACAAACAACATGGAAGAGAAGAGAAAAAAGACAATAATAACGATGACACGGAATAAAACTATAACACGAATGACAGTCTTTTATACTTAATGTGCAAAAAAATTGACTTTAAAATAAAATATTTTCCACATTGCCTTATAAGGTCTTGTTGCAAGACCACAAAGTCTATTCAATAACCGTTTTTTTTTTTAAATAATGAAAAGTTATTAAAAATATACCTGCAATACCTGCAGTGATAAGTGGGGTTCAAGCAATTAAGGCATTTAAACTTATAAGGAAAAAGACGTTGTTTCAGGTCGGACTAATGGTTATGTATTTATATCTGTTTATACGTTTTTACCCTGTTATTGCGCCACCAAATGGTCAACTTTAAAAAAATAATTAATATTCACTGCCCAGGGAAGGGGAGTGGTGGCTCCAGCGGTTAAGGCACTGTGTTGCCGATCGGGAGGTCTGGGGTTTGAACCCCGGTATCGCCAGGCTGCCACTCTTGGGCCCTTGAGCAAGGCCCTTAACCCTCTATGCTCCGGGGGTCCCTTACGAGGAAAATATCAAGGTCCGTGATGTGGGGCCGCCTTCCCGTTTGCTCACCACCTGCAGGAGGGACCGTAAGGGACGGTGCTGTGAGGATTGGGCAGCAGTCGAAGGCGGGGGCCTGCTTAGACTGCTGCCCCCGCGACCCGAATTACGGATTAAGCAGGAGAAAATGAATGAATGAATGTCCAGGGAACATTTCTGCACTGATTTTGTTCCGGTCAGGTGAGGACCGGAACAACTTAGGACTCGTTTGCAAAAGTTGGTTTTGGACTTAACTTCATTTTGCGGATAAAACAGACTTCGTAGAGCGAATCAATAATAGCAGTTTTCTTTAATCTGAGTGCCCCCTTTGGCCAATTTTGTGGATAATGTGTTAATCCCTCTCCAATTTTAACTCCATCTGGCTAAGTTTCAAGTCTCTAGTCCTTAGAGTTTTGTCTCCACTATCAGTTTATCAGAAATAATAATAATAATAATAATAATAATAATAATAATAATAATAATAATAATAATAAAGAACAATAGCATTTCTACAATACATGATTGAACCCCTAAAATAGTGCTTGTGATTCCATTTTGAGTGAATAAATTTACTAGTAAAGAAACACAGCAATATATTTGGAATATCATGGAAGTTAAAATATCTTTTGATTTAAGCAAATATTTCTGTTAATAAAATTGAAATTGTCCTTTGCTATTTTTATTTTACAAAGAAGAAAAACAATTTGCTGAAAAGAATCAAAACTAATGTAATTAGTAAATTAGTCTTAAATATAAACGATTGAATTCATTGTTTTATAATTGTTAGATAATAATCTTGAGACATGAGATAAAATATATTTTCACTTGCTAAGATTTTTTTTTCTTTTCATGAAGGGGATATGAATTCAACTCACCTGTGAGACACACAAGTATAAGTTCTAGCTTCATGATGGACAAGTAGCTGTGGGTGGCAAACATTACAAGATCATTTCATCATGACTAATGTGCAAAAACATTTATTTATAAAGTTAATTTTTTTGTTTACGTTTTATTTACAACAACAATAAAAATAATAATAATAACATCTAAAAAAGAAATATTACATTTATTGAATATATAATTAATAATTATATAGAAATGTATAAATTCAATATATTATGGCAAAATAAATAAATAAATAAATAAATAATGAATATCCACATTAATACACATTAAATATTTATATGTTATTGGTTATTGTACGATGCTAATTTCGTAGAAACAAAAATGAAAAAAGCTTTTTAACATACATGAAAAGATACAAAGGAGAAACATTAAAAACAATTAAAATGAGATTTCGGAATAATAAAAAGAGTACAACGCCACATCATACCTGTGAATAAACGATGGGCCGACTAGTAGAATGTTGCTGAGTTTTCAGTAGCTCCGTTTCTGGTCTTTGCTGCCAGTGTCAGGCTTTCTTCTAGATTTAACTGGTTAAAGAAACCCTTCTTCTCTTGTAAATTTCTTTCGCAAATCTCTCTTGAGGATCTACAAAGATTACGGAATGGCAAGAACTTACAAAGAGGAACACTGATTTTCCTAGGGTATGAGATGGATTATTTAAACAAAACCAAAAACATGGAAATGCCCATTGATTGCTCTTAGTTAACCTCTGATATCAGCAGACATACAGGCTTCAAATGCAGTGAAGAATTACAATGATGCACACTGGCACAATTACTTCACTATGAAGAGGAAAATTACATGTTTTATATGGATGTTTGATTCTTGGTTTAGGTCTAAATGACTTGTTTCCCGAGTCTTATTCTTTACATTCCTGTCAGATTTTTAAAAGTTGCCTATTCATGTATTAACCACAATTGACACCATGTGTGACATCATTTGTATGTTATTTCTTTTAACATTTAAAATAATTTAAAGTTTTTGCTATGGAAGCATAAAGTAGGAAAAATCAATTTAAAATGCAATTTGCAAAAAGGAAATGCAGTATTCAATTTGGCAATGCAATATACAAAATAAATGTTTCCCATTAATATATTTGCAAAGTTTTGAGTCAAATGGTAAGTGAAATGTATATTATATAATCTACAGTTGCCATTTTCAACAGTTTTAATATTTAAATTACATACTCATTTTAGTGCTCTATAAGTGGCAAAATGAAAAAGTATTACACAAATTGATTTAATATTTGTAACATGTCCAAGCAGAAAAGTTAGGACACTTAGAATTGCATTTTCATCATAACGCTGTGGGATATTTCTAGCAATAGATTGTGTAGATTTCTTTTGTATTTTTAAAATACTTCGAAGGTATGGCAAATAGGTAGCAAAATTGCGTTTTAAATGTATTTAAAATCCATTTTGATCTTACCACACCCACCCTCCATCATGGCAAGGTCCGTCCATAGTTTCTCCGAGAAGCTTCACAAGCACTGGAGCGGCAAGTTGTCCCTTTGTTGGGTCCAAAACGGGTATTTCTCATACAGACGATGGTCAACGAATGTGATTGTCAGTAACAGTCCTCCCGCCCAGACCTTGAGTGAAAGTTCGCAACCCTACCTCAAACTGTTCAATATCATTTTTGCCTTGTTGTTTATTTCTCAACTTACCCTGTGCCCCACCTGGTGGCATTGCACTCAGACCAGACAATGGATTTGCTAAAGGACTAGCATTTGCAATTTGCTGCCCCAATGCTTGGGCAGGTTCTCAGAGAATCTGTGGACGACAACAAACTTTACATTCTGCTGTTGACTAATACCTCTCCAAATGTGTCCTTAGCATTTGTGCAAGGGAAAAAAATACCAGCCAGTTACGGTTACAGTATTAAATTCCTGGTACTTGCACCAGCACATCACCTGCCCTACCAAGAGTAGAGAACAAAAATAAGAGAACAAAAACTCATCCACTGTTTGGACAATCAGACCACCCCACAATTTTTTTCATGCCTAGATATAAGCAAGGCTTAAACAGAAACATCTTCAGCGAAGCACCACACTCTGGAAAAAACAATCAGCCACCATACTAAATGACTCAGACTGGGGAACATTTAGAAACAGCTCTGTTGATGTCAGCTTATTTATAAATGCAGTTTGGGATTCATCAGGAAACTGGCGGATGATACAATCTACCAAAAAAAAAATCACTTTAAGAGCATTTCCCATTCGAAAGCCCTGAATGGATAAAAAAATTCTCAATTATGAACTATAATTCTCAATTATGAACCCCATCATTCAGAATTGTGGAAGTAGATGATTCTCTGGCAGATGAGCTAAAACCATTCTACGCACACTTTAAGGATGCTGTAGTAGTGCTTAGTGTGCCAGTGGGACTAACAGCATTAATGGCTGCATGAAGATAAAGAATATCAAAGCTGGAAATCTGTAAGGTTTTTCCTTGACTTGTCTACATCATTTGACATGGTAAAAAGACATGACTCTTTTGTCCTTCCTTAGAAGTTATGAATTTCATGGCACAGCTTGGCTGTGGTTTGCTTTCGCTAGTCACCTGCCATATCAGGTAAATGGAGAGGATCCACGGCACACTGGCTCTCCACTCGTGTCCCTCAAGGCTCAGTTCATAGGCATTTTTTTGTTTTACACACAGTCTATTAGCAAAAAGAATGACCAGTTTAAACCTACCACCATTTATCAGAGACGACACGATTAAAAGAGAACTAATGAAACATGGCAAGATTGGGTTCAAAATCAAAACGTTCTCGCTAGGTTGCAGATGACCTTAACTAAAACATGTGGTATCATTTAGAAGGCAGACACACATGATTCTAAAGAATTAAATTAGAAAATTAAACCTAGCAATAAAATTCAAAGGTGGACAACTATGATTGTTATCTATGCAACTTCAGAAAATATGAAGTGCCCCGGCTGTGGGTGGGAAGGACATGTGATTCATGCCTGTCCTGAGAAGCAAGACCTGATAGTGCTTCCGAAAGAGAATAGAAATGAAGAGCAGGCAAGAGAAGACAGAAATACTGAACAGAGACAATCAGAAACTGGTAAAAATGATGAGAACCTTGTAAAGAAAATAAAAAAACAAGTACTGATGCCAATTTGACTCACGACTTTTCACCAAGGTCTCCTCCACCTTTCCGAGCTCGGAGTTACTTTCCTGGAGATTTTCTGAGCTCTTTGTTAGTGCTTAGCTGTGCTTTATTTTCTTTAGATAATAATTCAATATTATTTTGTCTCTCATTTTCTCCTATTAAAAACCCCTTACTGTATTCTCTGTCTCTGATCTCTTCTCTGCTACTGGGTCCTCTCCCTCATATGCACATTATCATTCAAGGGGACTGTCTCCGCTTGGGGCCCCAGCTGCAGCACCACCTTCCAAATCCCTAATGCCTACAAACAAAGCAGAGATTCCAGAGCCCATTGTCCTGTCTCGTGTTCCACTGCCATAACACCACATCAGGGCTGTGCATAGTGAGTAGTGGGCCACCATAGTTTTGTTTTATTGCCTGTATGATTGTACCTTTGACCTCCCTCCAGACACATGCCCCAAGCATACAGCAATGGATGAGTACATCCAAGAGGCACTGAATGCTGGGTTTATTTGCCCCTCTGCTTTTCCTGCAGGGGCAGGGTTCTGCTTTGAGGAAAAGAAGGATGGCAGCCTACGCCCTTGCATAGATCACCACATTTTAAACCATATTACGATCCACAACATTACCACCTGCCCAATATGGCCATGGCTTTTGAGCTTCTCCAGGGAGCTTCTATATTCACCAAGCTTAACCTGCAAATTTTTAAGCAGGTAGATGATGGGAAAACTGACTTTAATACCTCCACCGGCTACTATGAATATCAGGTCATGCCATTTGGCCTCATGAATGCCCCAGCAGTCTTTCAGGCCCTTATAAATGATGTGCTCAGACATATGCGCAAAAAGTTTCTATTTCTTTATCTGGATGACATCCTCATCTTCTTGACGTCCCTCCCGAAGCTTGTGGAGCATGTCAAAAGGGTCCTACTAGAGAACCACCTTTTCATGAAGCCTGAGAAGTGAGTTTCACCTATTCCGGGTCCAGTTCATAGGGTTTAATATTGCCCCCGGGAGCATCCAAATGAATCCAAGAAAGGTTCAGGCAGTTGTTGACTGGCCCATCCCTACGAAAGTGAAACAGGTCTATCATTTCCTGGGGTATGCCAATTTTTACCATAGATTCATCCGCAACTACAGCCAAGTGACCGCAACCCTCACCTTCCTTGTCCATGGATTTCATCACAGGACTTCCACTTTTCCAACTCAAAAAAGTCGATCAATTTTTAAAGATGTGTTGGTTCATACCCCTGCCCAAATTAACCATAGCTTAGGAAAAAAAAAAAGGAAACTCATGTTTTTTCAGTGTTTGGCCTCCCCATGGATGTTGTTGTGGACTGCAGCCCACAGTTTTCTTCACAGTCCTGTAGGGCTTTTTGTCAGCTTATTGGGGCCACCAGTTTGTCCACAATACTTTTAGCATCCAGCATAGTACACCCTGTGTTCATTGTCTCTGGGTCTGGTCCCCTTTGAGAAAAGTTTGGGTATGCTTTTCCTCTCTTTCCCTCTGAGAAACTAAAGGTGGCTGTATCATCTGCTCAATGGCATGTGATGTGATTGGTGGTGCATTGCTAGTGAAGGCTAGCCTGTGTGGTCCGATCTAACAGACAACACAATATTAGACAGGTGGTCATAATATTATGGCTGATCAATGTAAGTACTAAACGTATACATTGTACATCTTTATAACTGCTTTAGTTCTGTACAGCTGCTTTGAGACAATGTCAGAATAATATAAAATACAATACTTTATTAATTTCGTCATTAAAGAAACAAATCTGCTTAGTCATTCCTTAAATGTCTTTTTCTTGTGTTCATTTGCATTCTGCTTGTCTGGGACTTGATTTTTCTGACAAACAAATGAATGCAAATTGTTATTAAACCCATGACAGACATGCACAGCCTATAAAATGAACCTTAGTTTTATTCTAAAGCTAAACTATTTACGTATATAAAATATAGTGAACACTTTTAATAAAATTTTTTCAGCTTTTATTAAAATGAAGCCAGAGGGTCATGTCTCTGTTGTTTGATTATTAAACTAGTGGCAGTGGAGTGTGCTTAATACCACTAGCCACTAGCCCACCTCTTTGGATGAAGGTGTGGAGCTGTTGGAGGATCACTTGATAGTTCCTAAACCTGTTCTCTTTCTCTAACTCTCTTCTCCTACCCAATGGTACCAGCACCTAAGAAATAAGGTGCAGGAGCCCACTATTTGTCCCCTGCTTTTTCTCCCTATCTTTTCTTCTCTACATCAACAACCTTGATTCAAGGGCCAAACATTAGGTTGTCAACAAGACAACAAACTTGTATTTATCTGCTGGAGATCTACCACAGGTCACATTATTCTCTTCTGGAATTAGTTGGGGTGGCAGCATTGGTGGGAATATGTGGAATAAGTTAGTTCAGAAAGCTGACTCTGTCCTAGAGTCCAAATTGTACACTCTGATACTTTTCCAGGATCCAGCAGCTTCAATGTAACAGGGAACAAAACAAGAAATCATTCCTAATGGCTCTTATCTTACTCTACAACGGATTGACAACTGAATAATATGTCTACTGAATAATTGTTTATTTATTTTTTTTTCCCAAAACAGGACTTTTTGCAATATGCTTAATTTATTTACAGATGTTTGGATGTAGTGCTGATTTGCTATTTAATGACAGTGATTGATACTGTTTTTTTAAACAAAGGGCTATGTAAAACAAAATTTGCCCATGTGTGTCTCAGTCACTGAAAAGTTTAGGCCTGTTTTTTACTAGAAAATTTTATTCAAAGACTTTCAGAGAGTTTCTTTGAGGTATGTGCTTTGTTCTGCATTTTTGTGTAAGTGGAGTATGTGCTGGAGAGAAGGGGAATGAAAGTCAGTAGGAGTAAGACAGAGTACATGTGTGTGAATGAGAGGGAGGGCAGTGGAGGGGTGTGGTTGCAGGGAGAAGAGGTGGAGAAGGTGAAGGAGTTCAGGTACCTGGGGTCAACAGGGTAAAGTAATGGAGAGTGTGTTAGAGAAGCGAAGAAAAAAGTGCAGGCAGGGTGGAGTGGGTGGAGAAGAGTGATTGCAGGAGTGATTTGTGTTAGAAGAGTATCTGTGAGAGTGAAAGGGAAAGTTTATAGGACTGTGGTGAGACCTGAGATGTTGTATGGATTAGAGACAGTGGCATTGAGTAAAAGACAGGAGGTGGAGCTGGAGGTAGCAGAGCTGAAGATGTTGAGATGTTCGTTGGGAGTGACGACGATGGACAGGATTAGAAATTAGTTTACTGGAGGGACCTTCAAAAACAAGGTGATTTGGACATGTGCAAACGAGGGACATTGGGTATATTGGTAGTAGAATGCTGATGATGGAGCCACCAGGGAGGAGGAAACAAGGAAGACCAAGTAGGAGGTTTATGGATGTGGTAAAGGAAGACATGCAGGTTGTTGATTTAAAAGAGGCAGATGTAGAGGACAGGGGGGGTATGGAGGTGTATGATACGCTGTGGCGCCCCTAACAGGAGAAGCTGAAAGAAGAAGATCATCAGCTAATACATTTTTAAACCATAAAACACAGGACAAAACAGCATTTAGAATTTCTATGCTGTGTAGTAATGTTTAAATAATCAGTCTCAGCATTGCTTCAGGGCTAGTTAAGCTTTTTGGAAAAAGATTTAAACTGGTGATTGAAATTGTGCAGACCTTCTAAAAAACAGGTAAAAAATTCATGCTTTCAATGTTGTTTCAAGCTATTTTATAAAAATAGCAATGAGACAATAAATTTAAATAAATTTTATTTTAACCTGTTATTCTCAGATAGGTACAGTGGTGCTCCTCAAATGAACTAGACTAAAGCACTGCAATATTGACATTTAAACAGTTTATTTCATTTTGATATTTGGAAAAAGTCTGTTTTTTAAGAATCTTTTTTCTTTTCAAAAACTAATTAATTTCATTACTCATGCACTAATTCCAAGATAAAAATTTCAAACCATATTGTTATAGTAATAAAGAAATGGCTTCATTAAACACAAAACATAAAAGACATTAGATTTAATATTACGCCAAATCTTTTATTTGATATTGTGTGCAGTTTCACTGTCAGCAGTGAAACCACCAGTCATCTAATGATTACCTACAGTAACATCATAGTAAAATAATAACAGCTTATTACCAAGGGCTAAGGGGTGAACCTGTTTGATATATGTATATTTTATATTACTGAAACACGGCTTAGTGAAATGCTATTCCTTATTGATAGTTTTTGCACTTGACTCCCCCTACTGAGTAAAATTTGAAATATAATTTATATCAAATTATAATATATTTGACTGTGAGCACTGGAATGTTACAGGTCATTAAAGAGGGGATTAGGACAGAGCCACCAACACAACAACCATGTCCCAGACAGGCACTCTGAGTCACGTCCCAGGCCTCCAGGCGCCACTGAGGAAACGTGTCACCTGAAGGTGTCTACCAAGTGACTGCCAGACAACATAAGCCACAATAGCGGACACATAAACCTTCAGGGTTTAGGGTTTCTGTAACTGTTCCTGTAAAAACTCTTGAACAAAACCAACCGGACAACCCGTGGTGCTCACACCCTGTCGTGAACAGCCGCCACCTTGCGGAGTATGCGAGACTTGGCCTGCTCCACAGACCTTGGGTGGAGCGACCACTCATGACTGCTCCCCACCCAGTGAGGGAACCGTCTGTCGTAAGCGTTATGCGACGACAAAGAGTCCCCAAGACCGGGCCTTGGGACAGGAACGTTGGTTCTGTCGACAGATCTAAAGCTTGAAGGGGTCGGCGCGAGACCTTGATGGTACGGTGTGAATTCCCTCTCCAGGAGAACCCTCTGCCCAGAAGCGGTCTCATATGGAGGAGGCCAAGTGGAATCTGATTGGATGCTGCTTTAATGAGACCCAGCAGCCCCTGGAACTACTTGACAGTGAGTGACTGGCCTTCTCTCACTCCCCTGACTGCAGTGAGGATAACTGCGATGCCTTTCTGTGGCTACCAGAGATGCCATGAAGTAAGGTCAGCCCCGGAGCTAAGTCACTCGTCCAAATCCTGTAGCAAGTCAGCCTGGTATGCCTGCAACACACCACTGCCACGTAAGCCTTCCCTACTAACGCCGAAGTAGCACGCAACAGCTTTGTAGGGAACACCAGGGTCTTTAGCGATGATGCTATGCTAGGAGAAAAATAGCTAGCATCTCCTCCACATGCAGCATCGCCCCATAGCCACACTTCCTAGCCCCAACTACAATCGCATATAGAGAGGTATGTTGGGAAAAGGTACACACCACATACAGGGTCTACCAGGACCTGGACACCTTACTGGGTGCGTGCTGCTTCTGCTTCTCGACCCGGCCAAGCTAGCTCAAGCTTGGACACGGCCCACGTCATGACCTCAAGGAGCTCCTCATACTGGCTGTGAGGAGTCCACGGGCTCGCTAGCATCCATTATCTCATCCTCCTCGGAGGAAGAGACATGTAAGACAGCTGGTGCTCGACCAGTCAGGGTCTGCCAAATCGGCCTGCAAGCCCCACGACCGATTAGACAGATGCATGAAGAGTCTCATGTTAGCTCGTGAACAGTGGTATAGTGCATTGTGTGCATGTCAAAAACATCTCTGGACAATTTACCAAGTTACATTTTTAATTTTGAGGAACCTTTATACATTTTCTTAATTTCTTATACAGTCCAATAATGCTTTAAAAGAAGAAAATACTTGTTTGGCACTCGATGGTTTCAGCACTTATCACGAACTGCCAAGAAGTACCGATGTAATTCCATTTATAGGCGCTTGGCACCATCTAGAGGTAAAAAGTGATACCCTGAGCAAGTGCAATATTAATCTCATTAACAGGTCCAGCGGTGCAGTGGTTGAGAGCAGCAGATCTTCGACATAGAAGATAAATTTCACCTTGTAATTCTTTTAAACTGATGTCAGGCGTTGTGTGTTGCTCCTGATAACTGAATACACAGTATTAAATCAACACTTCTGAAAGAGTTAACATTTTTAACAGGCAAACTCTAATAGTGTAAAATAATATCCCACAATAGATAATCAGAAAAATCAAGCAGTGTTCAGAGTTACCTCTTCAGAAACATTCATTCTTAACTGGTCAAAAAACGGTTTATTTAAAAATGTAAATCAGTGTTGAGTATTTACATAGGCCACTGGCATTAATACTATAGTTATAGTTATAATCTATTAGGGCTTCCACTTCCATCCACCATTTCTGAAATAATCATTGTTTGCAATACAGTATAAAACAATGAGTCTGTACTATCAACCATTTGAACATCGAACGGCTTAAATTACCTCAAATCATGAGGTGTAACAAATGAAACATCATTCATGTTTTTAATAACATCAACTCTCAATTTTTTCACTTTTGGACTTTCTTTAGTGGTTTCCACATCTAGAATATAAACTTGTGTCTGGAGAAATGTGTACATGTTGCTGAGAGCATCAACATAGATGACACTAAAAATAAAGTGCCCTTTAAATACTATATCAAAGGCAGCAAACGATGTGGTCCATTAGATGAGCATCTCCTCAGTCACAATGTTCTTTGTGCTGATGGCCACTTGTGAGTTCCAAAGGCAAGGAGGTATGGCTGGTGATATCCCTTCTGTTTCACCAAGTAAAGGAGCAGCAGAAAAGAGACCATATCACTGTCCCACTCTGTGTTAGACATTTAGACATGTCTAACACAGCATTGGCATTTTTGAACCATAAAACAAATAAAAAACTGCATTTTAGAATTTTTATGCTGTGTAGTAATGTATAAATAATCAGTCTCAGCATTGCGTCAGGGCTAATTAAGCTTTTTTGGAAAAAAGAATTAAGTTGGTGTTCTAAATTGTGCAGACCTTCTGAAGAACAGGTAAATAATTCATGCTTTCTATGTTGTTTCGTGCTATAAAAAATAATAGCCATGAGACAATAAATGTGAATACATTTTATTTACTTGATATTCTCAGATAGGTACAGTGGTGCTCCTCAAATGAACTAGACTAAAGCACAGAACTACCACTCACTGTGACACACTGCAATATTGACATTGAACAGTTTATTTCATTTTGATATTTGGAAAAAGTCTGTATTTCAAGATTATTTTTTCTTTTCATTACTCATGCACTAATTCCAAGATAAAAATTTCAAACCATATTGTAATAAACAAATTGTTCCATTAAACACAAAACATAAAAGACATTAGATTTAATATTACGCCACATCTTCTATTTGATATTGTGTGCAGTTCCATTGTCAGCAGTGAAACCAACAGTCATCTAATGATTACCTACAGTAACATCATAGTAAAATAAGAACAGCTTATTACCAAGGGCTCCTTAAGGGGTAAGGGTTAAGGGTTGAACCTGCTTGAGATATATTTTACAAACAGTACTGAAACACAGCTTAGTGAAATGCTATTCCTTAATGTAAATTTTTGTACTTGACTCCCCCTACTGATTAAAACTTGAAATATAATTTATATAAAATCTATATTTGACGGTAAGCACTGGAAAGTTACAGATCATCTCCCTTTTTTTTTTAGAGAAGATGTTTCCGCCTGGCTGCACCCTCCAGGTCACTGTGGTGTCATCCGACATCTCATTGTCTTTCAGGATCTGCTTGATCTGGAGAACAGAACATGACTTATGTTCTGAATGTCATTTCTTACTAAACATCATTGTATATACACACAGACATAAAGAGAAGCTAAATAAAGAACGCATTAGAATGCAGAAAAATTTGATTATTGTTATTTTAAATGCTTATGTTTGCTTAATGGTTATTTTTAACTTTTTAGTTTAGGAATGTAGGGAACATCTCGGCCGTGTAAAACTCACCACATCCAGAATTGATGATTGTGTTTCCGATTTAAAAACACTTCCATCAGACTTCACCTGCAGTCGCACTATCTGCTGCTCCCTCACTAGTGGTACTGTGAGGAGAACAAAACAGATACACAGAACTAAACATGATGCAGTATTTCAATACGACTTTAACGTAATCTTAGCACATTTTATCACTTGGTTGCCATCCAATTACCAGAACATTCCACTAAAACCTGTTAAAGTAGACGAAATGGTTTAATAGGGTAAAGAATGAAAAATATACTGTATATTACTGTATTATCAGTATTCCCAGTGAAATGCTCATGACAGTTACCTTAACAAGTCATTTGTACATATTAATAAAGAAAGTAGGTTTTCTTCTGAATATATAACAAGACAGTCTCATTACCATTTATTAATCAGGATGCATGTAACAGATTTCATTCTTTAGAAATATGCTGACAGGCCTGTGGAAAGTTCAGCTCCAAACAGCTGTCTAGTGTAAACCATTAAATAATACGATTCTAACATTTGTCAAACATCTTCCATTTTAACTGTTCTGAGGAGTGAGTACAGTTAGTTTAGCGTTTAAATGTGTCCCTGTAAGCAAAAATCTTACATCAAACCTCATATCCTTCCCTACTATCAAACATTGACATTTGACTGCTCATTCGTTCTGGTAGACTTACTGGTGTGACACATGAAAAAATGCAGGTTGATGCAGTTATCATCTTCAAACAGCGTATTATGCAGTCCACAGTTCTCATTATTTGGATGTCCATTAGACCACTGGAGATTTGAGACTTTGGTTCCATCTGATTATTTCCAAGTGTCCCTATACAGGCCAATCCAGTAAGAAATACTGCTCATTACTGATGCCAGCTGTGCTAACAAGTCGTTGTCTGCACTGTTGGTCACCGTGGCCAAATCTGTGTGAAATGTCCGGCAGTAAGTCTGAGCGTCAGACCAGGTCAACATCGGACTAGTGACACCGACAAACCTGTCAGCACCACTTTTAGCACCTATAAATTATAATAAACCAATTAACAAACGCATCTGTGATTAAAGCAAAGTTGTAACAATTGTAAAAGCAAAACAAAACATTGATTTTTTTATTTAACTTTTTTTTTACTTTTATAACACTTTACTTTTTTACTGTGCATTTATATGCACAACTAATTTCAAAATTATTTCTTTTTTGTGTAATTGTATTTAAAAACATAAAATCTTTCTCTTATTTTGCCTCCACAAATAAAAATCACACAAGTACAATGTACATTTTATGAATAACAGTTTGAAAGTATTCTCTGGTTATATGTAAACTACAGTATTATTACACAATATGGTTCAGTAGCTTATATTTCTAAAAATATATTTTTTCAAAACCAGCCAACAAACCAAACAGCAAATCAAAAGACTCACTATTGTAGCATATGAAGGGTCTCGGATCGTAGCAGTATGCATCCCACCAGTATCCGTTGCTGTTTATTATGGCACATGATTCACAGCCTTTATTATTATCTGGCTGTCCAGAACCCCACTTTCTAAAAGTGGTATTTTGTAATGGGACTTCATTAAAGGACCAGCGCCAACTGTAGATGTCGTTGTAGAGTCCGACCCAGAAGGGAGCTTTTATGTTTTGGCTTGTTATTAGTTTGTTTAACCGTACCCAGTCATTGTCACTTTCTATAGTTGCCAGATCAGTGTTCATCACCCTGCAGTAATTCTGTGCACTGGACCATGTCACCTTTGTTGTGATGAGCTGATACTCGTGAGGGTCTGTTTTCATGATGGAAATAATGGCTGGGACAAGACCTGTTGTTGATATATAGTAAAACCTGTTTTGTTTTTGTTAAGCACAGGAATGAACACACTAATGAGTCAGAATTATGGGAATTTTTACACCTGATAATGTTCTTAGTGGTACATGGGGTTAAATCTGTTTTGTCACTTCAGCCAAATATTTGTTGGTCGAGGTCAATAACTAAGAAAAGACCACTTGAGAAAACCAACCACTTGAGAAAGGAGCGATATACAGTTGCCTAACAATTGTTTTTCTTTTAATCTGATTGTGTGTATTGTTTTATATAGTTTGTATTGTTTCGTTTAGTCTAAGCTTAATGTATTGTGTTATTTATGTCTGTACTTTTGAGAGTCGCCTACAGCTGGAACCAAATTCCTTTTGCGTGTCAACACACTTGGCCAATAAACCTTAATCTGATTCTGAACTCTCACAAAAGATCTACAAAATATTCTAAAGCTAGAAAACAAGGTAGAAGCTCCTCTTTGAATAAATTTCACTATCAAACAAAAGACCTATCCTGCTTCATGTTGTTTGTGTTCAGCTGTAAGGCCAAGCCCTCACAGTCACATCTACCATATTGAACAAGGACCAAATTGTGATATCTAGACGACTGGGTCAAAGCAATAACAAAACTGCAGCTCTTGTGTTCAGTCTGCAGTGCTCAGTATCTACTTGGTGGTGGGGGGTGCGGTTGGCGGGTTACCTGGGTCATTGATGCACATGGGAAGCAAAGGCTGGTCTGTGTGGTCAGATCCAACAGACAAGCTCTTCTCCATTCAGGACTGTTTTGGCAGTAAAAAGGAGACCAACAGACACGTTGGTGATATTTTATTTCATGATATGTACAGTGAACCTGCACAATAAAATCTATTTTACAATCCAATCCTAAAGTTCAGCTTTGGTGTTTCATTAGAGAATAAGCCTGCTGTGTCCTCACTGTAAGATGTACGCTTTTGTCCATCAGCTAAGGGTTAAAGGTGGTAAAGGGAAATTTACATGTCACAAACATTACAGCACAGTAAAAAATCTTTCTTTGCATATCCCAGCGATGTTCAGAAGCTTGGGTCTGAGTGCAGTGTCAACCATGATACAGCACCGATGAAGTACAGAGGGTTATACTGAGGTTGGAACCCCCAACTATTCAATTAGTAGCTCAAAGCCCTAACCACTGTGGTTCCTCTTTCCCTTTTCCAGCCTTCCCATTGGGTAATTTTTTTTATTTTAGCCAGTATAATAAAACCTTCTTGCAGCAGTGATGGTGTAATCCTATTATTTGCAATATTTTGAATGGAAAATTAATCCCGAGATCACAACGCATTTTAAATAAGTAGAGTCTGTTACTGTCACAAATGTTTTTCGTAAACTTTGCAGTGAATTATTTAAGGATCAAATAATCTAGGCTAAAAGTGAACCCTATCCAGCCTGCTCTCCTATCCAATTTGCTACCATCCAATTTCTGCTCCTTAGACAATAAACTGGACTACATTAGATTCCAACAAGCTACACAGCATAAATTTAGAAAATGCTGTTTCTTTGTCTTCACGGAGACATGACTGAAGGACAGAGTTCCGGATGCCACCATTCAGCTGGACTGTGTCAGGCGATGGACTGTCAAGTCAAGACATGTCAAGTCAAGAGGCTTTTATTGTCATTTCTACTATACACAGTGGTACACAGTACACAGTAAAAACGAGACAACGTTCCTCCGGAACCCTGGTGCTACACTAGACAACATAAAGCTACAACACAAGCTACATAAAGTGCATCGAGTGCAACCTAGTGCAAACAGTGCAGACAAAAAAACAGTACAGACAGACAGTGGAGACAGAAAACACAAGACAACAGAAGACAATTAAAAAAACCAATATAGCGCCGACTAGTAAACCTTCTGTAAACTCAAATAATACAGTACTGTGTGAGATGTGAAATGTAAAATGTAAAAACTATAACTGGGAGTAAATATAAACAGAACAATGTAGTGCAAAAGAACAGCAGCAGTCAAGAGGTGAAAAGACAGCATGTAAACATTATACTATAATACAGTTAAAACTGTGTGTTTACATTAACACGGAATGTTGTAAGAAATACTTTGTTACTGAACTTAAGTAGATTTTTTTGGTATCAGAATTTTACTTCACTATTTATTTTTTTACTTTGTACTTTTACTCATTAAATTTTTACACAAATATCTGTACTTTTTACCTCTTACATTTTCAAAACTGGCTCGTTACTTTAGTTTTAATTCATTGATTTTGTGAAATGTCAATATTTTTTATTTTTACTGCGCCGATTTCAGCCCACCAACTGATTTCCTGTCATTGTGCGTCTTTTTCAATTCACTGGTGTATAAAGTCCTGTCTCTCACTCACCAGTAGACTAGATTACGAAGCTAAGAATGAGCAGGCAGAAAGCAACCAGAAATAAAGGTAACGTGGATGAGACAGAGAGAGTCAGTGATGTAAACATGACTAAGAACAGAGACATTCCTGATCTTCATCATAATCATTATCATCATCTTTTCTCTGCTGGAGTTCTATATATGGATGTTCAGCCTGGACACATTCATTACACATCATTAGTGTGTATATATATATATATATGATATTTAACTGTTCGGTGCGACATTCACGGTTCAATACGCGCTTGTGAATTGCGTTTTTTTTTTGGTTTTAAGTTTAAATAATTTATGTGCTTTTTATTTCTCTCCAAATTGACTGTTTGTGTGCTCCTGTAAGTCTACGAGCTAAGATTCAGTTCTGGGACCCCTGCTTTTTACAATATACATGCTTCCATTAGGAAATATTATTAGAAGGCATGGAATTAGCTTCCATTGTTATGCTGATGATACCCAGCTATATATTTCATCCAAACCAGGCGATACAGCTCAATTAGCTCGCATAACTGAGTGTGTTGAAGAAATAAGAGATTGGATGACCCATAACTTTCTGCTATTAAATCCTGATAAAACGGAGATTTTGCTCATCGGCCCAAAAAATAGTACACAGAAGCTCCAGCATCTCAGCCTGCATTTAGACGGTTGTTCTGTAACTACTAGTTCAACGGTAAAAGACCTGGGAGTTATTTTAGACAGCAACTTATCTTTTAAAAATCACATCAACCAAGTTACAAAAACAGCCTTCTTTCACCTTAGAAATATTTCTAAGCTAAGAAATATGTTATCTATATCTGATGCAGAGAAGCTCGTCCATGCGTTTATGACCTCTAGAATAGACTACTGTAATGCATTACTAGGTGGATGTCCTGCATCATTAATAAACAAGCTTCAGTTAGTTCAGAATGCGGCAGCAAGAGTTCTTACTAGGTCAAGAAAATACGATCATATAACCCCAATCTTATCGTCCCTACATTGGCTTCCTATTAAGTTTCGAATAGACTACAAACTACTGCTACTCACTTATAAAGCACTAAATGGTTTGGCTCCCATGTATCTATCCAGTCTCTTAACACGCTACAATCCGTCACGCTCCCTGAGATCTCAAAACTCTGGGCTTCTAGTAGTTCCTAGAATAGCAAAGTCCACTAAAGGCGGTAGAGCATTTTCACATTTAGCTCCTAAACTCTGGAATAGTCTTCCTGACAGTGTTCGGGGTTCAGATACACTCTCCCAGTTTAAGTGCAGATTAAAAACATATCTTTTTAGCAAAGCCTACACATAACACACATAACACACATCACATCACAACCTTGTGCTCCAGAACATCTGATCACATGCACATTATCAACTTGTGCTGTTAATATCATGAACAGCAGCTACGCTAATTCCTCTCCACTGCTTCTCTTTCTCTCCCCATCCCGAGGCTTCCTGAGGTTTGGCCAGCTCCAGTCACGTCCCACCTCGTGAAGATTATGGACCTATGGATGATCATGGAGAAGTAGATGCCGAGTGTTTAAAGGCCCTGGCATGGAGAAGCTGATGCTGGATCTATGATGATCACAAATTGTTCTGTATTGTTGAAAGATTTATGACCAAACTTTTGATGTCACCCATATGAGGATGGGTTCCCCTTTTGAGTCTGGTTCCTCTCAAGGTTTCTTCCTCATATCATCTAAGGGAGTTTTTCCTTGCCACTGTCGCCACGGCTGCTCATCAGGGACAAACGCACACCATTCACCTTCACTGTTGTTTTCTGTAAAGCTGCTTTGAGACAATGTCTGTTGTGAAAAGCGCTATACAAATAAACTTGACTTGACTTGACTTGACTTAAGATGAGGAAACTCCTCCATGCGAGTAAATGTTCAATCACTATGCTCTAAAGTTAGGCTACAGTACGAGGAGGCATTTCGGTTTTGCTGTTGAGTATAATGCCGAGAAAGAAAAAAACGGTAAACAAAAAAATGACTGTCTGCAAGCATTGTTTTACACATGTAGCCTACTCAAACAGAAACACTTCCAATATGATTGCACATCTGCGGCACCATCACCCAGCAATATCATTCTCTGAAGGCAGGATAGCAGAGCAGGTAATAAAGTCCTCTAAAAAACAACAGTTCCTCGCTGAATCCTTCCAGCATACATACCCAACTGGTTCCGAGAGACAGATGAAAATAACACAGGCAGTGGGGGTGTTCATTGCCAAAGATTTGCAGCCGTTTTCGGTGATTGGAGATGCAGGCTTTTGTCATCTTATAAAAACACTCGATCCGCATTACAAACTACTGTCTCGCACTTTTTTCAGCACCGAGATAATTTCCGACCTCTATGAAAAGACATGCAACAGTATTGTGTACGAATTGGCTCAAGCACAGAGCCTTGCTCTGACCACAGATGGTTGGACCTCGCGGGCAACCGTGAGTTACCTCACTGTAACTGTTCACTACATGCCAGATTGGGAAATGAAAAGCGCTGTACTCCAAACCCGTCCCCTGTATGAAAGTCATACAAGCGCTCATTTGGCAGAAGAGTTGACAAACGCAGTGAATACATGGAAGTTGAGGAGGCCAAATATGTTTAGGAATTTATGTGTTTCCCAGTTTGTACATGGGCTACCAGCAGCTGTGAGATGTCAGTGTTAATTTTAAAATATTTTTTTTTATATTATACAAAACACTAGGAACTAGTGGACTTGACTTTGCTTTTAAGTAAAATAAAGGAGTATTGCAATAAATCGTTTTTTTGTTTCTTCTTAACCTCTTACTGTTCCTATTGCCCAAGCATAGAATAACAAAAACACTTTTATGTGTTAAGCCATCAGAACCGAACCGAACCGAAAACCGTGGTTAAATACCGAGGTATGTATTGAACTCTATTGTTGCATCCCTAATATATATATATATTTATTTATTTCAGCTTCTCCCATTAGGGGGCGCCACAGCGGACCATCCGCATGTTTGATTCGGCACATGTTTTTACGCTGGATGCCCTTTCTAACGCAACCCTCCCCATTTATCTGGGCTTGGGACCGGCACTAAGGCTTGTGCAACCCCAATGGCTGGGGTTGGTTCCCTGACAGGGGATCGAACCCTGGCTGCAGCGGTGATATATTAGGCTGTCAAAATGTAAATTATTTTAAACTACACTAAAATGTATTATCAATTCACCGTGCATTTCTGTTTTTAACATTTTTATAACTAATATAAATACATAAATAAATAACTAAATATAAAAGAGGCGAAATTAAAACCTTCAGCAAAACATACATTTATTCACGACGTCCTTTCTTTACTTAGATATAAAATAAATAAACTTTTGTTTTATTTCTGCCCTAAGTCTCAAATCAAACACCAAAATCCGCCATGATTCACACAATTAACCCTCTGGATGGCGTTTTGTGGGTTTTTTCCTCATAATGGCGAAACAAGGGGTCAGCTGAGGTGGCTCGGGCATCTGTTCCGGATGCCTCCTGGACGCCTTCCTGGGAAGGTGTTCCGGGCACGTCCCACTGGGAGGAGACCCCGGGGAAGACCTAGGACACGCTGGAGAGACTATGTCTCCCGGCTGGCCTGGGAACGCCTTGGTGTCCCCCCGGAAGAGCTGGAAGAAGTGTCTAGGGAGAGGGAAGTCTGGGCATCTTTGCTTAGACTGCTGCCCCCGCGACCCGGCATCGGATAAGCGGGAGAAGATGGATGGATGGATGGATGGCGAAACAAACTTAAATGACTGTCTTTATTGATCGTACAGATTCAAATCTGTAAAATGTCTAATTTTATTTGTATACACTTATAATAACAAAACAGTATGGTTATGACAAAAGTTTCTTGACTTGACTTAAAGAGGTGCAGTTTCTCCGGTATCACATCATTAACTGTCCGTGTGGAAACATAGCTAAGGTTCTGTTTCGAGTTTGCTTCGGGAATTGAATCGCAAGACCCTACAGGGGATGGTGAAGATGGCTGAGAAGATCATCGGGGTTTCTCTTTCCTCCATCATTGATATTTACAAACACTATGCATCCAAAAAAGCCACCAGCATTGCGGCTGATCACATTTTCCCTTTACACACACTTTCAACTCAGTATCAGTAATAGTAACAGTTTCTTCCACAAGCATGACACACACACACACACACACACACACACACACACACACACACACACACACACACACACACACACACACACACACACTTAATTTATGTATTAATTAATGTTGTCTGATTGAGCTCCTTGGTTTTGGACCATTCTTTTCCCCAAACACGTAAAACACATTTATGTACAATTACTAAAATATATGTGCATTTGTGCCAGTGAACAAAATGAAAGCCTTGAATTATTGCTGTTAAATATCGATTGATGGGCCATGTCTCTGTTACCTACAGTCTTGATTCTTTATCTTTCTAAAGTGAATTATTTAGATTTTATAGCAGAGACATTAATGAGCACAAAAATATTAAATTTTTTTATTTTTTGGACAAAACTTTGAAAATAATTATCTGCCTGTAGCAAAAGCCTCCAAACCATTATATATTTTGAGCTCTGCTTCCACCTTGCGGTCAAGTACTGTATTGCATATGACGCATTAAAATGGTGCTGATGTGCTAAACCATGATATGAATTTTCACGTATTTTCAAGAATTTTCTATTTTGTTTCATTTAATCACATAACCAGTTGCACACAATATTAACAAACGTGAATTTATTAATGACTGCAGTACAATTATATTATAAACATTTAATTCAAATAAGCAAATATCTTCAAAGTAATAAACAAATCTCTACTATCATATTTGACTATAAGTTGAAAAATCTAAATCAAAATATTTTAGTTTCAGCCTAGTTCTAGGCAGACTTGGTTAAATAATCTTTAACTGCTCTGCTAGTAGACTAGTTACGGTACTTTTGGGCCTCACCATGCAAGACTTACACTTTTAAGTGAGGACCAGGATCTTAAAATCTTTCTAAATTATTAATGTGTATTTGTCTTGCCAACACTAAAAACCCACAAATTCACAGAGACAGAATATATCTAATTGTTTGCTGTAGCATGCTCCCTTTGATCTAAACACTGCTCGACTAATCTCAACATCTCTCAGGGTACTCTCAAGGAAGGCATGAGTAAAGAATCTTCTCTGTTCTGGAACCTAAGCGGTGGAATGAACTTCCACTTGATATGCAAAGAGGCCATATTACTGTCCCACTCTGTGTTAGATATTTGGACGTCAGATGTGAATACCTTGATGATCTCCTGAAGATTCATCATTGTATGGATTCCTGGCAGATTTCTGCAAGTTCTGAGCTCTGAGGTGGTTTTAAGGCTCTTTGCTGCTCTGACGACTGCAGTTTGGCAGCTGTTTCTGGACCAACGAGGGGGCAAAGATTTTGACCTTTCTACAGCAACAGAAGAATGAATTAATATTTCTGACAACCTCATCCTCAGTTTATAGATATGAACTGTAGTTAAACAAAAAGATTCCATCACTTACCAGCGTTTTCATGTGCAGCAACCTTTGAAAACACTGAGAGGATGGAATGTGATTCATAGGGATTGTGGTTGAGAAGCTGTCTGCACGATGGTCTGCTTCATCTGCTGCAGGATAATTTCTGAGGTTTAAGAGCCTAAGGATTGGATCAGATGTTTCAACACCCAAACCACTGTGAAACCACTTCCCGTCCACACATTTACATTTATTGCATTGGGTAGACGTTTTCCAGTGCAACTTATATAAGTGCTTTGTAGTCTCTAAATCAATACATATGGTACTGCTGAGAAAAAAGTAGGTTTTTAGACATTGTTTGAAGAATGCTAGGAAACTAGTTGTTTTCTGCTCCTTTACTTGGTGAAACAGAAGGGATATCACCAGCCATACCTCCTTGCCTTTGGAACTCACAAGTGAGCCATCAGCACCAAGTATATTGTGACTGAGGGAATGCTCATCCCATGGACCACATCGTTCACTGCCTTCGATATAGTATTTAAAGCGCATGTCATTCCCTTTTAGGAATGAGACACTGCGTCTAAATGCTTTGGGAACGCCCCGTGTTGTTCACACTCTGAATCCTGTGTAAAATCCGGCCAATAGTGAAGTTGTGACGTCATCGGTGGGCGACGTCGCGCAAACCTGGAAGCTACAAAACGGCGGAGCGATTTTACCGGCATTAGCTTCTGTTTTTTGTTATTCTGTGCAACAAGGTTAAACAGACAGGCTTTTGCATGTGTGTCCCTCCTTGCCTCCGGTTCATTACGGGAGGTGATACGCATGAGCTGTGCGTTGTTTTTTTGAGAGTGGAGCATGCTCAATCGGCATCTCAAGAAAAATGATTGTCTGTGCTGTAGCTGTTTGGCTTTTCGCACTCTCCGCTCCCGGAGATCACTCTTTAAGGAGAGTGCTTTCCCTTACGTATTGGGTCCCGCTCTCACCGAGGCGAAGTGCCACTGTAGGTCGTGGGGTTTGCAGGCTGACCTAGCAGAAGGTATGGAGACGGATGAGTCCTCTACAGCCTCCCCTGCTGGGCCAACTCCCGCACCCCGGAGAGAGCTCCCACTGAGTCCGGTCTTTTTTTCTTCTGAGGAGGGAGAGTTTTCTGATGCTAGAGAGCCTAAAGGGCTTCTTGCAGCCATTGCTGTTTGAAGAGCTTCTGAAGGTAGTGACGTGAGTCATGTCCAAGCTGGAGTTAGCTTTGCTGGGTGAGAAGCAGAAGCAGCGCGTTCCCAGCAAGCTGGATGAGCGTGTCCCGCATCCCACGTCACACACCCTCCGCACCGGGGCCTACTGTTTTTCCCCGACCTGCTCACCGCGGTGTCACAGAGGTGCCCAGGTCTTAGAAGACCCCAAATATGGCCCGTTCTTTCCCCCTGCAAGGTTTGCTGTATGCGGTTATTATTGGGATTAAGGATTGTGGCTATAGGGAGATGCCCAGACCTGAGGATACGCTAGCAAGCTATCCCCAGGTGTTGCATCACTGAAGGCTCCGGTGTTGCCTACTAGGCCGTTGAAAGCCACTTCGGCCTTAGTAGGTAAGGTTTACGTGGCAGCAGGCCAGGGCGCGGGCTGCCTTCACGTGACATACCAAGGCATACCAGGCCGAACTGCTGCGAGAGTTGCACGAGGGTTTTAGCTCTGGGGCTGACGATGTTAAGGAGTTAACCCTTAGGGCCGCCAAGGATCACTGTGGGTCAGTCTTTGGCACCTTTAGTGGCCACAGAAAGACACCTGTCAGGCTGTTATCTCTGCCTCAGGTTGTGTCATGGAGCGCATGGCGGGGACCCACCGCCTATGAGGAGGCCTCAACGGCTGCAGGGCATCGCCCCAGCCACTCTGAGAAGGTCTGAGAAAAATGTAACATGGTAAATTGTACAGAGATTTTTTTGACAGGCACACAAAGCACTATACAACTGTTCACGGGCTAACATGAGACTCTTCATGCATCTGTTTAACCGCAAGAACAAAATGTGTGGCATTTGACGACTGTGGCGGCATGTCTTTCTCCGGTGCCCGCCATCGCTCAGTCACCGTTTTCGCAACCATTCCGCTCTTCTCTGCTTGGTGGCTCTTTTTCCGAGGCTGGTGTCTGTCTCCTCTTTATTGGTGTCACCTGACTGAAACTAAGCACACTGATTAGTCTCATCAGCTACAGGTGTAGGTTTTATTGTTCCGTCCGGCTCCGCCCTCCACTCGCGGAACCGCTGCCACAACGAGATCTAAAGCTGACGAGTACCGAGAAATGACTGTATTGGAACTTTTTATTCTGAGTCATTACACGGTTAACGTGAACTGTTTAAAATAATTATAAATGGTACTTATGATATCCAAGCATACTCATGTTTACATATTGGAAACATCCATCACAAGCTGCAACTTCTTAAACTTCTACTCTAAAAATGCAAGCAACAGTGCACTATGAAGGTTCCTTTGGCAGATATTATCCATCATGCAGTACCATCAGGGAGGTGTCTGATGAAAGGAGAGAAATGACACATGGTCTGTAGTTGTTGATGTCTGATGGATCTAAAACAGGTTTTCTCAAAATGGGGATAACCCTTGGTCTCTTGAAGGTAGTTGATACATGGCCAGATGGTAAGAATCCATTGATGATTGTGGTGAAGAATGGCAGGAAGTTTTGTGAGATGGTCTAGAGCATAGTGGAAGGGGCTTGGATTTATTGGGCAGGTGGTGGGATTCCATCTTTAAATGGTGATGTGGCTAAAGCAAATGAAAAGGCATATTAGGAACTGTATGAGAAGTTGGACACTTGAAGTTGTGGTATTGTACGAGGAACGACAGACTGGTTTATGGTGGAGGCAGATGTAGAGGACAGGGGGGTATGGAGGCGGATGATCCGCTGTTGCGCCCCCTAACAGTAGAAGCATAAAGAAGAAGTAGAAGGATGATTGGCTAATACTTATTTAAAATATAAAACACAGGACAAAAAAGCATTTAGAATTTCTATGCTGTGTGGTACCATTTAAATAATCGGTATCAGCATTCCGTCATGGCTAGTTAAGCTTTTTGGTAAAAATAATTTAAGTTGGTGATCGTAATTGTGCAGACCCTCTGAAGAACTAGTAAATAATTCATGCTTTCTATGTTGTTTTGAGCTATTAAAAAAAAATAGCTATGAGACAATAAATTTGAATACATTTTATTTCAACCTGTTCAACCTGTTTATTTCAACCTCCCTAACCTGCAGGACATCTATAGCACGCAATGCAGGACCAGAGCCAGGAAGATTATGAAGGACAATCCCAACAATGGACTCTTTTCTCTGTTGCGTTCAGGAAAACGCTTCCGCTCCCTGAAAGCGAACACAGAGAGAATGAGGAGAAGCTTCTTCCCGCAGGCCATCCGGTGTTTAAACCAGGAAACACCCAGGATTTAGAACTGGCCCACTCTCTCCACCATCATCATCACACTTCTCTGTACATATATTCACCTTCACACCACGTCACTTTAAAACATATCTCACCGTTCGCACCACGACACTTTAAACTCTGGACTTGCACAGCACAGTGCGCTTTTTATTTATTTTTTATTTATTTTTTTTACTCATACCACATGGACCATATTGCACCATATTGCACATGGACACTTTACGGACCTTTACACCACACCATACCGCACACGGACACTTTATAGACAACCCACCACAAATTGCCTATTGTTTACATATTGTTTACATTTTTATTTTGTTTAAATTTTTTCACTACACATTGTTTACTGTTTATATGAATATTTGCTCATACATTATCCTTTTATATATCTATATATCTATATATCTTTATACCATATATTTTTTAATTTAATTTAATTAATTTATTTTTATTTTATTTTATTTTATTTTAATAGTTTTTTCTTATACCTTATAGTTATTTATCTGCTTTCTTTTCTTTCCCCCATCCTATTCCCTCATGCCGGACCATCGTACAAAACATTTCACTACATGTTGTACCCTGTATGTATGTGTATGTAATGAATAAAATTTGATTTGATTTGATTTGATATTCTCAGATAGGTACAGTGGTGCTCCTCAAATGAACTAGACTAAAGCACAGAACTATCGCTCACTGTGACACACCGCAATATTGACGGACAAAAATTCTCTATTTCAAAAATCTTTATTCTTTTCAAAAACTAATTAATTTCATTACTCATGCACTAATTCCAAGATAAAAATTTCAAACCATATTGTAATAGTAATAAACAAATTGCTTCATTAAACACGAAACAAAAAAGATATTAGATTTAATATTATGCCACATCTTTTATTTGATATTGTGTGCAGTTCCATTGTCAGCAGTAAAACAGTCATCTAATGATTACCTACAGTAACATCATAGTAAAATAATAACAGCTTATTACCAAGGGGTAAGGGGTGAACCTGTTTGAGGTATATTTTATAAACAGTACTGAAACACGGCTTAGTAAAATGCTATTCCTTATTGTTAGTTTTTGCACTTGACTCCCCCTACTGATTAAAATTTAAAATATAATTTATATCAAATCTATATTTGACTGTGAGCACTGAAATGTTACAGATCATCTCTCTTTTTTTTAGAGAAGATGTTTCCACCCGGCTGCACCCTCCAGGTCACTGTGGTGTCATCCGACATCTCATTGTCTTTTAGGATCTGCTTGATCTGTAGGACAGAACATGACTTATGACTTATGTTCTAAATGTCATTACTTACTGAACATCATTGTATATACACACAGACATTAAAGAAAAGCTGAATAAAGAAAACATTAGAATGCAAATATATTATTATTGTTATTTTGAATGCTTATGTTTGGGTAATGGTTATTTAAAAAAAAAATTGTTTAAGAATGTAGGGAACATCTCTGTCGTGTAAAACTCACCACATCCAGAATTGATGATTGTGTTTCCGATTTAAAAACACTTCCATCAGACTTCACCTGCAGTCGCACTATCTGCTGCTCCCTCACGGGTGGTACTGTGAGGAGAACAAAACAGATACACAGAACAAAACATGATTCAGTATTTTAGTACGACTTTAACGTAATCTTAGCACATTTTATCAGTTGGTTGCCATCCAATTACCAGAACATTCCACTAAAACCTGTTAAAGTAGACGAAATGGTTTAATAGGGTAAAGAATGCAAAAGATACTCTATATTACTGTATTATCAGTATTCCCAGTGAAATGCTAATGACAGTTACCTTAACAAGTCATTTGTACATATTAATAAAGACAGTAGGTTTTCTTCTAAATATATAAAAAGAACGTTAAAATGTGTCCCTGTTAGCAAAAATCTAACATCAAACCTCATATCCTTCCCTACTATCAAACATAAAGACATTTGACTGCTCATTCGTTCTGGTAGACTTACTGGTGTGACACATGAAAAAGCGCAGGTTGATGCAGTTTTCATCTTCAAACAGCGTATTATGCAGTCCACAGTTCTCATGTTTCCAGTAATCATTAGGCTGTCCATTAGCCCACTGGAGATTTGAGACTTTGGTTCCATCTGACCATTTCCAAGTGTCCCTATACAGGCCAATCCAGTAACAAATACTGCTCATTACTGATGCCAGCTGTGCTAACAAGTCGTTGTCTGCACTGTTGGTCACCGTGGCCAAATCTGTGTGAAATGTCCGGCAGTAAGTCTGAGCGTCAGACCAGGTCAACATCGGACTAGTGACACCAACAAACCTGTCAGCACCACTTTTAGTACCTATAAATGAAAATAAATCAATTAACAAACGCATCTGTGATTAAAGCAAAGTTGTAATAATTTTTTACTTTTAACACTTTTGATGTGTTAATGTGCATTTATATGCACAACTAATTTCACAATATGGTTCAGTAGCTTATATTTCTTAAATCTTTTTTTTCAAAACCAGCCAACAAACCAAACAGTAATAAAAAATCAGCATACAGACTCACTATTGTAGCATATGAAGGGTCTCGAATTGTAGCAGGATGCGTCCCACCAGTATCCGTTGCTGTTTATTATGGCACATGATTCACGACCTTTATTATTATCTGGCTGTCCAGAAACCCACTGCCTAAAAGTGGTATTTTGTAATGGGACTTCATTAAAGGACCAGCGCCAACTGTAGATGTCGTTGTAGAGTCCGACCCAGAAGGGAGCTTTTATGTTTTGGCTTGTTATTAGTTTGTTTAACCGTACCCAGTCATTGTCACTTTCTATAGTTGCCAGATCAGCGTACATCACCCTGCAGTAATTCTGTGCACTGGACCATGTCACCTTTGTTGTGATGAGATGATACTCATGAGGGACTGTTTTCATGATGGAAATAATGACTGGAACAAGACCTGTTGGTAATATATTGTAAAACATGTTCTGTTTTGTTTTTATCACAGGACTTAACATACTAGAAAGTCAGAATGATGGAAATTTTTACACCTGAAAGTGCGACCAGATAATGTTCACTGGTAAAAATGTATTTAGCTAACATTAGCCACAATCCACTCTGAGCAGTGCGCATACTGATTACGACAGATTGGTCTTTTCTATTCAACAAACTGCGAATATATATTTTGCTGAAAATTCAATTATGTGTATTCATGAGTGTCCCATATGAGCACTATGATCTAAATGCGAACAATATGTCTCATCAGTCTGATGAATTTAGAGTCTGTTATAGTGAGAATGCTAATACAAGTGCTGGTAATACAAGTACATAGTTAGATACACAGCAGCACAATACTGAGGATCAATTATAAAATAATACTGTTTAGTATTTAATATTAGGTTTAATTAATGAAGAACTAATCGTATTCATCATTTTTAAGAACATTAGGAAAATACACTCACCAGTGATGCTCAGAAAAAAAAGCAGGAGCTTCATGATGGTGAATAGCTGGAGAATAAAAAAAAGATCATTATGTTTAAGATAAGGGATACATTAATGCCTTTTTTATTCATTATTTCCATATTGTTGTTTTTGTTTTTACCAGTAGAAATACTAATATGTACTGAGCCATTGAGGTGTATCATAGATCTTGTTGGTTGGTGAACTTAACTTTTTGAACCTTTTAAGATGCTGTGGCATTTAAACAGTGTTTAAAAAAAAATTAAAACGTTAAAATTGAATAATTACAAAAATAATAAAAAAAAAAAAAATAATTTCTATTTATTTTATTTATAGGAAAATAAAGTATATATATATATATATATATATATATATATATATATATATATATATATATATATATATATATATATATATATATATATATATACAGTGAGGAAAATAAGTATTTGAACACCCTGCTATTTTGCAAGTTCTCCCACTTAGAAATCATGGAGGGTCTGAAATTGTCATCGTAGGTGCATGTCCACTGTGAGAGACATAATCTAAAAAAAAAATCCAGAAATCACAATATATGATTTTTATACTATTTATTTGTATGATACAGCTGCAAATAAGTATTTGAACACCTGTCTATCAGCTAGAATTCTGACCCTCAAAGACCTGTTAGTCTGCCTTTAAAATGTCCACCTCCACTACATTTATTATCCTAAATTAGATGCACCTGTTTGAGGTCGTTAGCTGCATAAAGACACCTGTCCACCCCATACAATCAGTAAGAATCCAACTACTAACATGGCCAAGACCAAAGAGCTGTCCAAAGACACTAGAGACAAAATTGTACACCTCCACAAGGCTGGAAAGGGCTACGGGGAAATTGCCAAGCAGCTTGGTGAAAAAAGGTCCACTGTTGGAGCAATCATTAGAAAATGGAAGAAGCTAAACATGACTGTCAATCTCCCTCGGACTGGGGCTCCATGCAAGATCTCACCTCGTGGGGTCTCAATGATCCTAAGGAAGTTGAGATATCAGCCCAGAACTACACGGGAGGAGCTGGTCAATGACCTGAAAAGAGCTGGGACCACCGTTTCCAAGGTTACTGTTGGTAATACACTAAGACGTCATGGTTTGAAATCATGCATGGCACGGAAGGTTCCTCTGCTTAAACCAGCACATGTCCAGGCACGTCTTAAGTTTGCCAATGACCATTTGGATGATCCAGAGGAGTCATGGGAGAAAGTCATGTGGTCAGATGAGACCAAAATAGAACTTTTGGGTCATAATTCCACTAAACGTGTTTGGAGGGAGAAGAATGATGAGTACCATCCCAAGAACACCATCTCTACTGTGAAGCATGGGGGTGGTAGCATCATGCTTTGGGGGTGTTTTTCTGCACATGGAACAGGGCGACTGCACTGTATTAAGGAGAGGATCACCGGGGCCATGTATTGTGAGATTTTGGGGAACAACCTCCTTCCCTCAGTTAGAGCATTGAAGATTGGTCGAGGCTGGGTCTTCCAACATGACAATGACCCGAAGCACACAGCCAGGATAACCAAGGAGTGGCTCTGTAAGAAGCATATCAAGGTTCTGGTGTGGCCTAGCCAGTCTCCAGACCTAAACCCAATAGAGAATCTTTGGAGGCAGCTCAAACTCCGTGTTTCTCAGCGACAGGCCAGAAACCTGACTGATCTAGAGAAGATCTGTGTGGAGGAGTGGGCCAAAATCCCTCCTGCAGTGTGTGCAAACCTGGTGAAAAACTACAGGAAACATTTAACCTCTGTAATTGCAAACAAAGGCTCCTGTACCAAATATTAACATTGACTTTCTCAGGTGTTCAAATACTTATTTGCAGCTGTATCATACAAATAAATAGTTTAAAAATCATATATTGTGATTTCTGGATTTTTTTTTTTAGATTATGTCTCTCACAGTGGACATGCAGCTACGATGACAATTTCAGACCCTCCATGATTTCTAAGTGGGAGAACTTGGAAAATAGCAGAGTGTTCAAATACTTATTTTCCTCACTATATATATATATATATATATATATATATATATATATATATATATATATATATATATATATATATATATATATATATATATATATATATAAACTATATGAGTTTTTAGTGCTGCAGTTTATATTTCTCCTGGGAAAAATTGAGGAACAACTACTTAACTACTTACAACAGATGCACAGTGAGCTTTAAATATTTCAGTCATCATAGTGTTTCTCAATCACAATTGATTTGCCCAATTTATATGGAAAACATGTAATGATGCATTGACAGCATAATTATAAGCAGAGCAAAAGAAAACAGATATCAAAGTATAATCAAAGCACAAAAAAGAATAAAACATGCAACATTCTTTTGTACCTGTCAGATTTTGAAGACTCAGTTTCAGTAGCTCCTAAACAAGCTCGTACTGTTGTTTTTCAGAGGGCATGACTGATGAAGTATCAAGCCCTTTCAAAAGGGATAGAGGCTGATTTCCATTCTGGTTGGAACACAAATCTCCTGGTTTAAATAAAAGCAAAGATAAAATGGAAATGCTGACCAGACACTTGATTCCAGCCTTCATCTAAAACCAACAGAGTAAAAGTTCAACACATGAAGTCTGTTGTAGTAATTGTAAGGATTCACCACTCAATATGTCAGTACAAATATTTCAGTGTTCCAAAGCAAATATATATTTAATCTATTTAATTGCTTATTATCATGTCAAGGCAGCCACTCCTGTTTTACCTCAAAGTGCCATAGTGGAATTCGGGTCGCGGGGGCAGCAGTCTAAGCCAGCCTTCGCCCCACCTTTGACTGCTGCCCAATCCTCATAGCACCGTCCCTTACGGTCCCTCCTGCAGGTGGTGAGCCCACGGGAAGGCAGCCCCACGTCACTCCGACGTCACGGACCTTGATATTTCCCTTGTAAGGGACCCCCGGAGCATAGAGGGTTAAGGGCCTTGCTCAAGGGCCCAAGAGTGATGGGCCCTTGATTATTTGCAATATCTGTTTTGTCACATCAGCCACATATTTGTTGGTCGAGGTCAATAACTAAAAAAGGACCACTTAAGAAAACCAACCACTTGAGAAAGGAGCAATATACAGTTGCCTAACAATTGTTCTTCTTTTAATCTGTATTGTTGGTATTGTTTTATGTAGTTTGTATTGTTTTGTTTAGTCTAAGTAAAATATATTGTGTTATTTATGTCTGTACATTTAAAAGTTGCCAACAGCTGGAACCAAATTCCTGTTGCGTGTCAACACACTTGGCCAATAAACCTGATTCTGATTCTGAACTCTAACAAAAGATCTACAAAATATTCTAAAGGCAAGAAAAGAGGGAGAAGCTCCTCTTTAAATAAATTTTACTAGCAAACAAAAGAGTTATCCTGTTTCCTATTGTTTGTGTTCAGTTGTATGCCAAGCCCTTACAGTCACATCTACAAATTTGAAAAGGACCAAATTGTGATGTCTAGATGACTGAGTCAGAGCATCTCCAAACCTGCACCTCTTGTGTTCTGTTCCCAGTCTGCAATGGTTAGTATCTATCAAAGGTGCTCTAAGGAAGGAACATTGATGAACTGGCGGCAGAGTCGTGGGTGGCCAAGGATCAACGATGCACATGGGGATAGAAGGCTGGTCCGTGAGGTTCGATCCAACAGACGAACTGTATCTCAAACTGCTGAAGAAGTTCATGCTGTTAATGTTCACCAGTCAGGACTGTTTTGGCAGCAAAAAGGAGACCAACACAATATTAGGCAGGTGGTCATAATGTTCTGCTTGAAAGGGTATATTTACCGTGATCAAAGGTCATTGCTCCAGTGGGCTACACAAGCCAGCACTATAGACACTCAATCTTAATATCAGTGCACAAAATGGCAAAATTATGCAAATAACAATAATAACCTTCCACTCATTAAAAAATGAGGTGGTTAACAAAGCCATGTTTTCCAAATCAAAGAAGAAACCATCTGCCCAGTTAATCATATGAGTTTAATTTGGCTTGCCGCAAACTATGATCTATGTTTATAGACATGGTGCCTGGGAATAGACATGTTAGTGATATTTTATTTCATGATATGTACAGTAGAGCTGCACAATAAAATCTATTTTACTATCCAATCCTAAAGTTCAGCTTTGGTGTTCCATTAGAGAATTAGCCTGCTGTGTCCTCACTGTAAGACATGAGTAGGCATGTGTCCATCAGCTAAGGGTTAAAGGTGGCAAAGGGAAATTTACGTGACACAAACATTACAGCACAGTAAAATTCTTTCTTTGCATATCCCAGCGATGTTCAGAAGCTTGGGTCTAAGTGAAGTGTCAATTATTAGACAGCACCAGTAAAGCACTTCCTCAGGGGACCAAGAGTTGCAGATTGGTGATACTGAGTTTGGAACCCCCAACCTTTCAACGAGTAGCTCAGAGCCTTAACCACTGGGGTACCACTTTCCCTTTTCCAGCATTCCCATTGGGTGATTTTTTTATTTTATTTTAGCCAGTATATTAAAACCTTCTTGCAGCAGTGATGGTGCAATCCCATTATTTGCAATATTTTGGACCGAAAATTAATTACTGGATCACAAAGCATTTCAAATAAGTAGAGTCTGTTACTTTCACAAACGTTTTTTTGTAAACTTTGCAGTGAATTAGTTAAAGATCAAATAACCTAGGCTAAAAGCTAACCCTATTCAGCCTGCTCTCCTATCCAATTTGCTACCATCCAATGTCCGCTCCTTGAACAATAATGATAAGATAAGATAAGATAAGATAAGATACAATAAGATAAGATAAGATAAGATAAGATGACAACCCTTTATTCGTCCCACTGTGGGGAAATTTCTTTGTTACAGCAGCAAAGGAAAGAAATAAAAATAAATGCAAATATGTAAAAAGAATATACACATACTATAATATACAGTATATACACAGTACAATGTATAAATACAAATAAGGGAAGAAAAAAAAAATGGAACCCTAACCCTAAACTGGACTACATTAGACTCCAACAAGCTACACGGCATAAATTCAGAAACTGCTGTGTCATTGTCTTCACAAAGACATGACTGAGTTCCGGATGCCACCATTCAGCTGGACTGTGTCAGGCGATAGACTGTGTGTTTACATTAACATGGAATGGTGTAGGAACTCCTAGTTTCCACCTACTGGTGAAGTTTACAAAAGTCAGATGTAGACCTTTTTATTTACCCCTGGAATTCACCACCGTTATTGTACCCGGAGTCTACACTGCAAATAACCCTAATTAAAAAGCTGGTCCTGTTGGGCCTGAACACCTCTGTCTGTAACTGCATCCAAGACTTTTTCACTGGGAGACCTCAGGCAGTTTGGATTGTGAACATCAATGGCTCCTCTGCAAAGATTGTATCCAAATTCCTTTGTGTTCACCTGGCAGAAATCCTCACCTGTTCCCTCAACACCAGCTCCAGAACATGGAAAGTCAGCAGGGTCTCTTCTTTTTTAGAAAACTGAGGGAGGCACAGATCCTTTCCACCACAGATCCTTACAGCGTTTTATAGAGGGACCATCGAGTGCATCTTGAGCAGCTGTATCACAGCCTGGCTCTGGAATTGGATGGCAAGACCCTACAGGGGATGGCGAGGATGTCTGAGAAGATAATCTGGGTCTCTCTTCCCTCCATCATTATTTACAAGCACTATGCATCCGAAAAAAGCCACCAGCATTAAGGCTGATCACATGTTCCCTTTACACACACTTTCATCTCAGTAACAGTAATAGAAAAAGTTTCTTCCACAAGCCTGACACACACACACACACACACACACACACATCAACAGTAAGAAAAATGCTGTTTACACATTTATCTGCTGCTAGAACTCCATGTGTAGATGTACAGTATTACTTTATGTTGTCTGATTGAGCACCTTGCTCCTGGGGAAACGTTGTTTTGTTTCACTGTGTACTACACTATATATTTGAATTGACAATTAAAGCCGACTTGATTTGAGATTAATTTAAGCACTGCAAAAGAGATCACAGTGGTTGAGGTATTTTTTCCCCCCACACATGTAAAACACATTCATGTACAATTACTAAAATATATGTGCATTTGTGCCAGTGTACAAAATGAAAGCCTTGAACTATTGCTGTTAAATAGCGATTGATGGGCCATGTCTCTGTTACCTACAGTCTTGATTCTTTATCTTTCTAAAGTAAATTATTTAGATTTTATAGCAGAGACATTAATAAGCACAAAAATCTTTTATTTATTCATTTATTTTTTGGACAAAACTTTGAAAATAATTATCAGCGTGTAGCAAAAGCCTCCAAAAACCATCAAACATTTTGAGCTCTGCTTCCACCTTGCGGTCAAATACTATATTGCATATGACGCATTAAAATGGTGCTGATGTGCTAAACCAAGCATGATGTCATGCACGGACAAAGCGAAAGCGGAGTTGAGCAAAAACAGAGTTTAATGAATGGTGCAAAACTAATCCCAAGAGCGCACACAACCATAGTGAAATCAGCAGGTGAAGCAAAAGTCTGAAATGAAAGTTTGTGCGCATGAAAGCGATAGCGCGGAGCGCTGGCAGCGGAACCGGGGAATCGAGACGCTGACAGCGCGAGTCCATAAACAAAATAACGGACGGCGATAGTGGGAAGCGGAGCTGCTTAAATAGGAAGGAGTCTGATGAAAGTCAGGTGCGCCGAGTAAGTAATCAGGCGAGGAGCTCCGAGTTGGCGGGGCATGAGCGGGTGAGAGCGCAGGGCGCTCCCTGACACATGATAAGAATTTTCAAGTATTTTTTAAGAATTTTCAATTTAGTTTAATTTAATCACGTAACCAGTTGCACACAATATTAACAAAAATAAAAGTAATAATGACTGCAGTACAATAATATTATAAACAATTAATTCAAGTAGGCGAATATTTTAGCACTATTAAAAAAACTAGGTTACAATGTGCTTCACAGTAATCAACAAATCTCTAATATCATTTTAGAGTATAAGTTGGAAAAAAAAAAATAATTGTTTCAGCCTAGTCCTAGGCAGGCTTGTTTAAATTACCTTTAACTGCTCTGCTAGTAAACTATTTAAGATACTTTTGGGCCTCACCATGCAAGACTTACACTTTTAAGTGAGGACCTGTATCTTAAACTCCTTTCTAAATTATTAATGTGTGTTTGTCTTGCTCACACTGAAAACCCACAAATTCCCACGGTGGGCCGACATGTTTTGTGAGACAGAATCTATCTAATTGTTTGCTGTAGCATGCTCCCTTTGATCTAAACACTGCTTGACTTATCCCAACATCTCTCAGGGTACAAGGAAGGCATGATTCAAGAACGTTCTCTGTTCTGGATCCTAAGTGGTGTAATAAACTTCCACTTGATGTACAAACAACTGGTTTCCTAGCGTTCTTCAAACAATATCTAAAAATCTACTTTTTTCTCAGCAGTACCTTATGTATTGATAGAGACTACAAAGCACTTCTATAAGTTGCACTGGATAACGGTTGTCTACCCAATGCCATGAATGTAAATGTGTGGAAGGGAATTGGTTTCACAGCGGTTTAGGTTTTGAACCATCTGATCCAATCCTTGAGCTCTTAAGACCGAGAAATTATCCTTCAGCAGATGAAGCAGACCATCGTGCAGACAGCGTCTCAACCACATTCCCCATGAATCACATTCCATCCTCTCAGTGTTTCCAAAGGTTGCTGGACATGAAAACACTGTTAAGTGATGGAATCTTTTTGTTTAACTACAGTTCATAGCTGTAAACTGAGCATGAGGTTGTCAGAAATATTCTTTTATTTTTCTGTTGCTAGAGGAAGGTCAAAATTTTAGCCTCCTCGTTGGTCCAGAAACAGCTGCCAAACTTCTGTAGAAGTGGCCTGCTTTCTATGATTAAAAAAACCCACCTCAGAGCTCAGAACTTGCTGAAATCTGCCAGGAATCCATACAATGATGAATCTTCAGGAGATCATCGAGGTATGTCTAACACATAGTGGGACAGTAATATGGCCTCTTTTTTTGTTGCTCCTTTACTTGGTGAAACAGAATCACCAGCCATACCTTTTTGCCTTTGGAACTCACAAGTTGGCCATCAGCAGTAAGTACAATGTGACTGAGGAGATGCTCATCCCATGTTTGCTGCCTTTGATATAGTATTTAAAGTGCAATTAGTTTCCTTTTAGGAAGGAGACGCTGCATCGAAAAGCTTTGGGAATGCCCGTGTTGTTTACGCTCTGAATCATTTGTAAAATCCGGCCAATAGGCAAGTCGTGATGTCATCGGGGGGTGTTGCACAAACCAGGATGCTACAAAATGGCTGTGCGATGGTAGCAGCATTAGCTTCTGTTGTTCAGGTAAGTGCTTTTTGTGTTATTCTGTGCAACATGGCTAAACAGACAGCCTTTCGCATGTGTGTCCCTTCTTGCCCCTGGTTCATTACGGGAGGAGATGCGTTGAGCTGTGCGTTGTTTGTTTGGTAGTGGAGCATGCTCAATTGGCTCTCGAGAGATTCACTTCGGCCTTTGTAGGTAAGGCTTTTGGGACTCCATAGCGGTTACCAAACTTACACTCCTGAGGAAAGGGGCCATCAAGGTTTTCAACCCCTTGGTCAGAGAGTCAGGCTACTACAGCTGGTACTTCGTGGTTCCGAAGAAGGATCCAGGCCGATCTTAGATCTACGCTCCTTGAACCGCTCACTCATGAGGTTCAGGTTTAGGATGCTTAACCTTAAGCAGGTGGTGTCACAGATCAAGTCCGAGGACTGGTTTGTCATGATAGATCTGAGGGACGCCTATTTCCACATAACTGTCCTTCTTGCTCACAGGCGGTTCCTGAGGTATACTTTTGGGGGTGAGGCTTACCAATATCGGGTCTTTCCTTTTGGCCTAGCACTCTCACCCCGCACCTTCACAAAGTGCATGAATGCGGCTCTAGCCCCACTACGGCTTCAGGGCATCAGCATTCTTAGGTTCAATTGGTTGGTTCTAGCTCGATCAGAGCTTTAGGCGGTCCGGCATAGAGATGTTGCTCTTGCCTGCATTAAGGAGCTGGGGCTGGGACTAAACGCGGGAAAGAGTGTGCTTTCTCAGTTGCAGAGAACCACCTTCTTGGGAATGTTGTGGGACTTGACCATGCTGCGGGCAGAATTGTCTCGTTCCTGTCTCAAGGCCCCATCTTGGGAGCACCTTGTCGTCGCTTAACGCCATGACAGACGCGTCCCTCACGGGGTGGGGGGGCAGTCATGAGTGGCCACTCCGCCCGAGGTCAGTTGGACGAGCTGCATCCTTCATGGCACATAAACTGCCTTGAGATGATGGCTGTGCTTATGGCGCTCCGACACTTTCTCCGGGACCTGAGGGGTCACCACGTGCTGGTCCATGTAGACAACACATCAGTGGTCTCGTACATCAACTGTTAGGGGGGTCTTTGTTCTCACACCCCTGGCATGCAGGCTGGCATGATGGATCCTCCTGTGGTCCAAAGGGAAATTCCTCTCGCTGAGAGCCGTTAGATTAGAGAGCGGACGCCTTTTGAGGTGGTGGAGCAGGTATGGCGGAGATTTTACAGAACCCAGGTAGATCTGTTTGTGACCCGGGAGACCTTGCACTGTCCCCTCTGGTTCTTCCCTCCCATTGTTCTGCTCCCAAAAGTTCTGAAGAGAATCTGCCAGGAGAGAGTACGTCTCCTCCTTGTGGCACCCCATTGGCCGGGCAGACCATGGTTTGTGGAACTGCTTTCCCTTCTCAAGGGACCTTTTTGGGAAATTGGGGAATTCGCTAGGGAAACACCCTCACGTATCCTGCGTGGAACCCGGAGGCCCGGTTACGGTCCACCCCATTGAACTTTGTCAGGTTTTACGAGCCACTCCTGGCTCCTCTGTCCTGCATGCTGGTATTGCCCAGGCACTCTAGACAGGGATTGGTCAGTATGGTGCGATGGTATACTTGTTCCCAAAGCGTTTCGATGCAGCTCGAGTTCCTGAAAGGGAATGTCTCTAGGTTAGGGATGTAACCCTAGTTTCCTGAGGGAACCAGACGCTGCGTCTCTAACCATACTACCTGCATCCCTGTCTGAGCTTACCTTCACCTTTCTCAGAAGCTTATGCCACTACCTTTGCTGTTTTTTTGTAGCTTCCTGGTTTGCGCAAGGTCGCCTGCTGATGACACATTTTTACACATGATTCAGAGCGTGAACAACGCGGGGTGTTCCCAAACCGTTTCAACGCAGCGTCTCGTTCCCTCAGGGAACTAGGGTTACATCTGTAACCTAGAGACTTTTTCAGTGTAATCTATGATGATGTTCTCAGCAACATGTACACATTTCTCCAGACAACAGTTTATATTCTAGATGTTGACACGACTAAAGAAAGTCCAAAGGTGAAAGAATTGAGAGTTGATATTATTGAAAACATGCATGATGTATCTCTTGTTACACCTCATTATTTGAGGTTCTTTAAGCCCTTCGATGTTCAAATGGCTTATAGTACAGACTAATTTTTTTATGTTGTACTGGGCCTTTTTACTTGTCAAATTTGATTTTAAAACCCTGTTAAAGAAATTATAATAAAATGTATTCATTGCAGCACTTTTTTGACTGATTATTTCAGGAGTGGCGAATGGAAGCCCTCTTAGATTATAACTATAACTATAGTATTAATGCCAGTGGACTATGTAAATACTCAACACTGATTTACATTTTTTAATAAAACCGTTTTCTTTACTGACCAGTTAATCCGTGAATGTTTCTGAAATGGTAACTCTGAACACTGATTAATTTTCCCGATCATCTATTGCGGGTTAATATTTTACACTATAAGAGTTTGCCTGTTAAAAATTTAAACTTTTTCAGAAGTGTTAAATTAATATTGTGTATTCAGGAGCAACGCACAACCCCTGACATCGGTTTTTAAAGAACTACAAGGTGAAATTTATTCTCTATGGCTGCTGCTGTAACCACTGCACTGCTGGACCTGTTATTATTACTGCACTGCTGGACCTGAGATTATTATTGCACTGGCGCAGGGTATTTTTTTTTTTATTTTTTACCTCTAGATGGTGCCAAGTGCCTATAAATGGAATTACATCGGTACTTCTCTGCAATTTGTGATAAGTGAAACCAACGGGTGCCAAACAAATATTTTTTTCTTTTAAAGGATTATTGGACTGTACAAGGAATAAAGAAAATATATAAAGGTTTTTAAAAATTTTAAATGTAACTTAGTAAATTGTCCAGAGATGTTTTTGTTAGGCACACAAAGCACTATACCACTGTTCATTTAGAAAGGTATTTGGTGTGACATATGGAAATAGAAAGAAAGACAAAGAGACGTGGTGGTGGAATGAGGAAGTGCAGGAAAGTATAGGGAGAAAGAGGTTGGCTAAACAGAATTGGGATTGACAGAGAAATGAGAAAAGTAGGCAGGAGAACAAGGAGATGCGGCAGCAGGTAAAGAGGGATGTGGCGAAAGCAAATGGAAAGGCATATGAGGAACTGTATGAGAAGTTGGACACTTGGAGTTCTGGTATTGTACGAGGAAGTCTGGTGTGTCAGAGAAGTATGTGAGGGTGGTGCAGGACATGTATGATGACAGTGTGACAGCAGTGAAGCGTGCAGTAGGAACGACAGACTGGTTTATGGTGGAGGCAGATGTAGAGGACAGGGGGTATGGATGCGGATGAGCCGCTGTGGCGAACCCTAAAAGGAGAAGCTGAAAGAAGAAGTTGTTTTTATGGCATTTTTAAACCATTAAACCAGCATTTAGAATTTCTATGCTGTGTAGTAATGTTTAAATAATCAGTCTCAGCATTGCGTCAGGGCTATTTAAGCTTTTTGGGAAGAAAAATTAAGCTATTAAGAAAGTGCAAACCTTCTGAAGATCAGGTAAATCATTCATGCTTTCTATGTTGTTTTGAGCTATAAAAAAAATACCCATGAGACCATGAATTTGAATACATTTTATTTTAACTTGTTATTCTCAGATAGGTACAGTGGTGCTTCTCAAATGAACTAGACTAAAGCACAGAACTACCACTCACTGTGACAGTTTATTTCATTTTAATATTTGGACAAAGTCTGTATTTCAAGAATCTTTTTCCTTTTCATTACTCATGCACTAATTCCAAGATAAAAATTTCAAACCATATTGTAATAGTAATAAACATAGGGTCCCTGGTGGTCTAGTGGTTAGGATGCGCCGCTCTCACCGCTGCGACCCGGGTTCGATCCCAGGTCAGGGAACCAACCCCAGCCGCTCTCAGTGCCGGTCCCAAGCCCGGAAAAATGGGGAGGGTTGCGTTAGGAAGTCAAATCAAACATGCGGAGGATCCGCTGTGGCGACCCCTAACGGGAGAAGCCGAAAGAAAGTTTATTGTAATAGTAATAAACAAATTGCTTCATTTAACACAAAACAAAAAAGACATTAGATTTAATATTACGCTACATCTTCTATTTGATATTGTGTGCAGTTCCATTGTCAGCAGTGAAACCAACGGTCATCTAATGATTACCTACAGTAACATCATAGTAAAATAAGAACAGCTTATTACCAAGGGGTAAGGGGTGAACCTGTTTGAGGTATATTTTATAAACAGTACTGAAACACGGCTTAGTAAAATGCTATTCCTTATTGTTAATTGTTGCACTTGACTCCCCCTACTGATTAAAACTTTAAATATAATTTATATAAAATCTATATTTGACTGTGAGCACTGGAATGTTACAGATCATCTCTCTTTTTTTTTTAAGATGATGTTTCCGCCTGGCTGCACCCTCCAGGTCACTGTGGTGTCATCCGACATCTCATTGTCTTTCAGGTTCTGCTTGATCTGTAGGACAGAACATGACTTATGACTTATGTTCTAAATGTCATTTCTTACTGAACATCATTGTATATACACACAGACATTAAAAAGAAGCTTAATAAAAAACACATTAAAATGCAGAAATATTTTATTATTGTTTTTTTTTAATGCTTATGGTTGGTTAAGGGGTCTGGCTAATGGTTATTTTGAACTTTTTTTAGTTTAGGAATGTAGGGAACATCTCTGTCGTGTAAAACTCACCACATCCAGAATTGATGATTGTGTTTCCGATTTAAAAACACTTCCATCAGACTTCACCTGCAGTCGCACTATCTGCTGCTCCCTCACGGGTGGTACTGTGAGGAGAACAAAACAGATACACAGAACAAAACATGATTCAGTATTTTAGTACAACTTTAAAGTAATCTTAGCACATTTTATCACTTGGTTGCCATCCAATTACCAGAACATTCCACTAAAACCTGTTAAAGTAGACAAAATGGTTTAATAGGTAAAAGACATAGTAATAAACATAGGGTCCCTGTGCAAATATACTGTATATTACTGTATTATCAGTATTCCCAGTGTAATGCTCATGACAGTTACCTTAACAAGTCATTTGTACATATTAATAAAGAAAGTAGGTTTTCTTCTGAATATATAACAAGACAGTCTCATTACCATTTATTAATCAGGATGCATGTAACAGATTTCAGTCATTTAGAAATATGCTGACAGGCCTGTGGAAAGTTCAGCTCCAAACAGCTGTCTAGTGTAAACCATTAAATAATTTGGCATTAAAAACATTTGGCAAACAATTTCTGTTTTAACTGTTCTGAGGAGTGAGTACAGTTAGTTTAGCGTTAAAATGTGTCCCTGTTAGCAAAAATCTTACATCAAACCTCATATCCTTCCCTACTATCAAACATAAAGACATTTGACTGCTCATTCGTTCTGGTAGACTTACTGGTGTGACACATGAAAAAGTGCAGGTTGATGCAGTTTTCATCTTCAAACAGCGTATTATGCAGTCCACAGTTCTCATTTTTCCAATAAATATCGGCTGTCCATTAGCCCACTGGAGATTTGAGACTTTGGTTCCATCTGACCATTTCCAAGTGTCCCTATACAGGCCAATCCAGTAACAAATACTGCTCATTACTGATGCCAGCTGTGCTAACAAGTCGTTGTCTGCACTGTTGGTCACCGTGGCCAAATCTGTGTGAAATGTCCGGCAGTAAGTCTGAGCGTCAGACCAGGTCAACATCGGACTAGTGACACCAACAAACCTGTCAGCACCACTTTTAGTACCTATAAATGAAAATAAATCAATTAACAAACGCATCTGTGATTAAAGCAAAGTTGTAATAATTGTAAAAGCAAAACAATATATTGTTTTTTTTATAAAAAATATTTTGTTTTACTTCTTAAACTTTTAATTTGTTAATGTGCAATTATATGCACAACTTCTTTTTTTGTGTAATTGTATTTAAAAACAATAAATCTCTCCGTTTGCCAAAACCAGCCAACAAACCCAACAGCAATAAAAAAAATCAGCATACAGACTCACTATTGTAGCATATGAAGGGTCTCGGATCGTAGCAGTATGCGTCCCACCAGTATCCGTTGCTGTTTATTATGCCACATGATTCACAGCCTTTATTATTATCTGGCTGTCCAGAAACCCACTGCCTAAAAGTGGTATATTGTAATGGGACTTCATTAAAGGACCAGCGCCAACTGTAGATGTCGTTGTAGAGTCCGACCCAGAAGGGAGCTATTATGTTTTGGCTTGTTATTAGTTTGTTTAACCGTACCCAGTCATTGTCACTTTCTATAGTTGCCAGATCAGCGTACATCACCCTGCAGTAATTCTGTGCACTGGACCATGTCACCTTTGTTGTGATAAGATGATACTCGTGAGGGACTGTTTTCATGATGGAAATAATGGCTGGAACAAGACCTGTTGGTGATATAAAGTAAAACATGTTTTGTTTTTGTTAATCACAGGAATTAACATACTAGAAAGTCAGAATGATGGGAATTTTTACACCTGAAAGTGCGACCAAAACATGCTGCTATGCCCAGATAACGACAGATTGGTCTTTTCTATTCGACAAACTACGAATATATATTTTGCTGCATATTCAATATTTTGTATTAATCAGTGTCCCATACAAGCAATATGATCGAAATGCAAACAATATGTCTCATCACTCTGATGAATTTAGAGTCTGTTATAGTGAGAATGCTAATACAAGTGCTGGTAATAGTATTTAGCTGGTTTTGTATTTAATATCAGGTTTAATTAATGAAGAACTAATCGTATTAATCAGTTTTAACAGCATTATGAAAATACACTCACCAGTGATGCTCAGAAGAAAAAGCAGGGGCTTCATGATTGTGAATGGCTGGGGGAAAAAAAAGATTGTGTTTAAAACATGGGATACATTAATGCTTTTTTTTTAAATTAATTATTTTCGTATTGTTTTTAGACCTCACCGATACAAATACTTATATCTACTGAGCCACTGAAATGTATCATAGATCTTGTTGGGTGGTGAACTCAACTTTTTTAAACTTTTAAGATGCTGTGGCAACTATATGACTTCTTAATTCTGCAGTTTATATTTCTCCTGGGAGAATAAAGGAACAGCTACTTAATATGTTAGGTCATCATAGTGTTTCTCATTTCCCACTGATTTGTCCAATTTAGATTAGAAAACATGTAATGATGCATTGACAACATAATTATAAGCAGAGCAAAAGAAAACAGATATCAAAGTATAATCAAAGCACAAAAAAGAATAAAACATGCAACATTCGTTTGTACCTGACAGTTTTTGAAGACTCAGTTTCAGTAGCTCCTAAACAAGCTTCTTCTGTTGTTTTTCAGAGGGCATGACTGATGAACTTGTAAGCCCTTTCAAAAGGGGTAGAGGCTGATTTCCATTCTGGTTGGAAACACAAATCTTCTGGTTTAAATAAAAGCAAAGATAAAATGGAAATGCTGACCAGACACTTGATTCTGACCTTCATCCAAAACAAACAGAGTAAAAGTTAAACACATGAAGTCTGTTGTAGTAATTGTAGGGATTCACCACTCAGAAAGTCAGTACAAATATTTTAGTGTTCCAAAGCAAATATATATTTATTCTATTTAATTGCTTATTCACAAGTCCAGGCAGCCACTCCTGTTTTACCTCAAAGTGCCATAGTGGAAGTCTGCATGTATATATAGTATATAAAAGCCTACTGTATATGCATCCCTAATTACAGTAATCCCCCGTTTATTGTGGTGGTAACGTTCCAAACCCACCGTGATAAACGAAAAAAAAGACGCCACCTTAAAAATGCTGTTTTATGTATACTGTACTGTACTGAATTCACATTTTACTTCATTTTATAATTAATAATTATATTATTATCAATAAATCTCATTTTTTTAACATAAAACAATTCCCTGTAAGTTTTTTTTTCTAACATGCAGCAAATGCAATTCGGCGATTCGACCTGTGGTAAAGCGGGGGATTACTGCATTATAAAAAGAACAAAGAATCGAGCACATAACTGGTTATAAACAAACATGATTAACATCGATCCTCCTTGTTATGAAACAGGCTAATTATAAAAAGGTCTCCGTCCTATATTTTAAGGTAATGATATTCTGGCTTGCCTATCTATCATACGTTCAACACTATGCTAATACACAATTATTTTATTGTCCACATTTCTTCTAAGTGCTGAGTTTATAAAGCCTGTGATGTTCAACATTAACAGAACATATTATTAGTTTCTGAATTTGCTAGTAATTTATATTTATATTATATTATAGATATTTATTTATATTGGCACATCCCCTCTAAACCAGCTCAAATTTAAATTATATGGAAAATATTTTTTATAGTTTGTATTGTTAGATTGTGGTTCAGTTTGTGGTTCACTCTATTTGTGTCCCTTTTGATTTAATTTTCATATAACTTTGAATTGGATTAAGAACTTACTGCAGCTTGCTGCTGAACAATAGCTAGTCATTTTACTGTCTGTCAAATGCTTCACAATTGGGCCTTTTTTAGAGTCAGAATATGGATGTATACTTCTTAGTGGTACATGGGGTTAAATCTGTTTCATCACATCCAGAGGTGGCAAAAGTACACACATCCTTTACTTAAGTAGAAGTGCAGATACTCATGTTTTAAAATACTCGGGTAAAAGTTGAAGTACTGACTATAACTTTTTACTTAAGTAAAAGTAAAGAAGTCTTGGCTCTGACATGTACTTAAGTAAAAAGTTAAAAAGTAGTTATTACTTCTAGATAAATAGATAGATAGATAGATAGATAGATAGATAGATAGATAGATAGATAGATAGATAGATAGATAGATAGATAGATAGATAGATAGATAAAACAAAAGTTTACTGATTACAAATAATTTTCGGTGGAGTTTATTTATTTTATATCTAAGTAAAGAAGGGACGTCGTGAATAAGTGTATGATTTGCTGGAGGTTTTAATGTCGCCTCTTTTATATTTAGTTATTTATTTATGTATTTACATTTCTTTTATAAAAATGGTAAAAACAGAAATGCTGTTTCAAATTCAAACGAATTCAAATTATTTTAAACATTTTAAACAACGTTATTGACATTTAGTGCCGTTTAAAATAATTAGAATTTTTAAAGCCAAATATATATATATATATATATATATATATATATATATATATATTAATACAAAACTAATCAAAATTTATGCGAATGTCCAAAGCATAATCCTAATGTAAGTAAAGCTTTCAGCAATGAGTACTCCAATATGGAAATGGAGTTCCGAGATATAGCCAGCGGTGAATGCCGGCGGTCGAGCAGCCACGCGATTTACCTGCATGACAATATAACGACCGACAGCCTGTGACTTAAGAACGTGAGTTTAAGTAGTCTGTTCTTTAATGAGCCACAGCTGTCGGTTATCAAGGAAAGCAGCATGACTGCTATCGAGGGGGGCGTGGCAGGGTGACTCTCTGACAGCTACCGAGGGGGGCGTGGCAGGGGGATCCCTGACAGTAGCACAGTGCTCATTTAGTAAATGCACAGATAAACAATATGCTCATTGTGTGTTAATGTTAAATTAACATTATACCAAATCGTCCCAAATAAAACACTGCATGTGAAACGGCTTTGGCGTGTTAGTGTCAGTGCACTAGTACATTAGTTGCAGTGTTAGTGTCACTATGCTACAAGCTATTGTAAACAAGCTAACGTGCACTAGATAAATGATATTTTTTGTTTCTATTTTACTGTTTCAAAATGCATTTTTGCGTTTTTTTTTTTTTTCTATTTACGCCCATGTTGTTACCTAATGAATGTATCCAGGCTGAAGATCCACATACAGAACACAAGCAGAGAAAAGATGATGATGATCATGAATGTGTCTGTTCTCAGTCATGTTCTCATCACTGACTCCCTCTGTCTCATCCATATTAACCCAAAACTTCTTACTGCCTTCTGCCTGATGATTCTTATCTTCGTAAAGAGTGAGGGTCAGGATTTTATACACCAGCGGATTGAAAAAGACGCGCAGTAACAGGAAATCTGTTGTTCGGCTGAAATCAGCGCGCAGTGAAAAGAAACATTTTATATTTCACCAAATCAATGGATTAAAACTAAAGTAACGAGCCTGTTTTGAAAATGTAAGAAGTGAAAAGTACAGATATTTGTGTAAAAATGTAATGAGTAAAAGTAAAAAGTTGTCTGAAAAATAAATAGTGGAGTAAAAAACTGATACCAGAAAAATCTACTGAAGTACAGTAACGAAGTATTTGTACTCCGTTACTTCCCACCTCTGATCACATCAGCCAAATATTTGTTGGAAGAGGTCAAGAACTAAAAAAAGACCACTTGAGAAATCCAACCACTTGAGAAAGGAGCGATATACAGTTTTTTATATACAGTTTAATTTATATATTTTTGTATTGTTTTATTGTGTTATTTATGTCTGTACTTTTGAGATTCGCCAACAGCTGGAACCAAATTCCTTTTGTGTGACAACACACTTGGCCAATAAACCTTAATTTGATTCTGAACTCTAACAAAAGATCTACAAAATATTCTAAAGGCAAGAAAACAAAGGAGAAGCTCCTCTTTGAATATATTTTACTAGCAAACAAAATACTTATTTTGCTTCCTGTTGTTTGTGTTCAGCTGTACCGGCGACAGGGTCGGTGGGAACGAGGTTCATTGATGCACATTGGGAGCGAAGGCTGGTCCGTGTGGTCTGATACAACAGACGAGCTCCTGGAACTCAAACGGCTGAAGAAGTTCATGCTGTTAATGTTCATCAGTCAGGACTGTTTTGGCAGCATAAATGAGACCAACACAATATTAGGCAGATGGTCATAATGTTCTGCCTGATCGTTGTATTTTTACCGTGATCAAAGGTCATTGCTCCAGTGCGCTACACAAGCCAGCACTAAATGGCAAAATTATGCAAATAACAATAATAACCTTCCACTCATTAAAAAAATGTGCTTAATTATGGTGGTTAACAAAGCCATGTTTTCCAAATCAAAGAAGAAACCGTCTGCCCCGTTAATCATTTGAGTTTTATTTGGCTTGCCTATGATCTATGTTTGTATACATGGTGCCTGGGAAAAGACATGTTTGTGATGTTTTATTTTATGATATGTACATTAAAGCTGCACAATAAAATCTATTTTACAACCCAAACCTAAAGTTCAGCTTTCGTGTTCCATTAGAGAATAAGCCTGCTGTGTCCTCACTGTAAGACTTGAGTAGGCGTGTCCATCAGCTAAGGGTTAAAAGTTGTGAAGGGAAATTTACATGTCACATAAACATTACAGCACGGTAAAATTCTTTCTTTGCATATCCCAGTGATGTTCAGAAGCTTGGGTCTGAGTGCAATGTCAACCATGATACAGCACCGGTGAAGCACAGAGGGTTAAGGGCCTTCCTCAGGGGACCAAGAGTTGCAGATTGGTGATACTGAGGTTGAAACCCTCAATTTTTCAATCAGTAGCTCAGAGCCTCAACCACTGAGGTACCACTTTCCCTTTTCCAGTGTTCCCATTGAGTAATTATATTTTTATATTAGCCAGTTTAATAAAACCTTCTTTTTCAAGTCAAGTCAAGAAGCTTTTATTGTCATTTCAACCATATATAGATGACGCAGTACACAGTAAAATGAAACAACCTTCCTCCAGAACCCTGATGCTACATAAAACCTTCCCTTTCAATCTTTGCTCTCCTACGTGCACGGGGAAGTCTCAATGAAACACACGAGTCAGCTTTTAGAGAGAAGTTCCAAAGTTTATTGTGTCACACATGAAGATATACTGTACTTCCAAAGTAAAAGAGAGAAAGGGGGTGTATGTGTATGTGTGTGTGTGTGTGTGTGTGTGTGTGTGTGTGTGTGTGTGTGTGTGTGTGTGTGTGTGTGTGTGTGTGAACAGAAGAGAAAGTCAGGAGAGACAACTCAACAAGGTTATGTTGAGCCTGCAAAAGATAAGCCTAAAACAGAAATACAGGAACCACTGTGTGTGCACGAGCAAAGTAACACATGCCACAAAAGGATAGTTCAGGGTACGGTCAACAGAAGCATACAAAAAGGTTATTCTAGAAGCATACAGCAGAATTACTATAACTACTAATGGTAACAAGATCTGAGTGTTCTGGGTCAACCTAATCTAGTACTAGTGATCAAGGATATCTTACATTAAAGCATTTTAGTAGAGTCTGTTACTGTTACAAACGTTTTTCGTAAACTTTGCAGTGAATTATTTAAATATCAAATAATCTAGGCTAAATGCGAACCCTATCCAGCCTGCTCTCCTATCCAAATTGCATCCAATGTCTGCTGCCTGGATAATAAACTAGACTACATTAGACTCCAACAAGCTACACGGCATGAATTCAGATAATGCTGTGTCTTTCTCTTCACAGAGACATGACTGAGGGACAGAGTTCCGTGTGCCACCATTCAGCTGGACTGTGTCAGGTGATGGACTGTGTGTTTACATCAACACAGAATATTGTAAGAACTCCTAGTTTCCACCTAGTGGTGGAGTTTACAAAAGTCAGATGTAGATCTTTTTATTTACCCCTGGAATTCACCACCGTTATTGTACCAGGAGACTACATTGCAACTAACTCTAATCAAGAAGCTGGTCCTGTTGGGCCTGAACACCTCTGTCAAGACTTCAGGCAATCTGGATCGTGAACATCAATGGCTCCTCTGTGAAGATTGTTAAGAAAGCCAAATTCCTTCGTGTTCACTCAGCAGAGAACCTCACCTGGTCCCTCAACACCAGCTCCAGAACATGGAAAATCAGCAGGGTCTCTTCTTTTTTAGAAAACTGAGGGAGGCACAGATCCTTTCCACCACAGATCCTCACAGCGTTTTATAGAGGGACCATCGAGTGCATCCTGAGCAGCTGCATCACAGCCTGGTTCGGGAATTGAATCGCAAGACCCTGAAGGAGATGGTGAGGATGGCTGAGAACATCATCGGGGTCTCTTTTCCCTCCATCATTGATATTTACAAGCACTATGCATCCGAAAAAGCCACCAGCATTGAGGCTGATCACATGTTCCCTTTACACACACTTTCAACTCAGTAACAGTAATAGGAACAGTTTCTTCCACAAGCCTGACACACACACACACACACACACACACACACACACACACACACACACACACACACACACACACACACACACTTAATTTATGAATTAATTCATGTTGTCTGATTGAGCACCTTGGTCCTGGAGGAAAAATTGTTTTGTTTCACTGTGTACTACACTATATATTTGAAATGACAATAAAAGCCGACTTGACTTGAGATTTATTTAATCACTGCAGAGAAGTGGTTGAGGTATTTTTTTCCCCCCACATGTAAAAAACATTTATGTACAATTTCTAAAATATATGTGCATTTGTGCCAGTGTACAAAATAAAAGTCTTGAACTATTGCTGTTAAATAGCAATTGATGGGCCATGTCTTTGTTACCTACAGTCTTGATTCTTTATCTTTATAAAAGTGAATTATTTAGATTTTATAGCAAAGACATTAATGAGCACAAAAATCTTTTCTTTTTCTTTTTTTTTTTTTTATAATTATTGAAAATAATTATCTGCTTTTAGCAAAAGCCTCCAAAAACATCAAATATTTTGAGCTCTGCGTCCACCTTGCGGTCAAATACTGTATGTCAAACGACGCATTAAAATGGTGCTGATGTGCTAAACCAAGCATGATAAGAATTTAAGTATTTTCAGTTGCACACAATATTAACAAAAGTGTATTAAATAATGACTGCAGTACAATAATATTATAAACATTTATTTCAAGTAAGCAAATATTTTATTGATATAGCACTATTTAAAAAATAGATTACAATGTGCTTTACAGTAATCAACAAATCTCTACTATTATTGTTAAGTATTAGTTAAAAAATAAAAATAAGAAAATAAAAATAAAAATTTTTAGTTTCAGCCTAGTCCTAGAAATGATCCTGCAGCAGATGAAGCAGATCATCATGCAGACAGCGTCTCAACCACAATCCCTACGAATTACATTCCATCCTCTCAGTGTTTCCAAGGTTGCTGGACATGAAAACACTTGTAAGTGATGGAATCTGTTTAATTACAGTTCATATCTGTGAACTGAGCATGAGGTTGTCAGAAATATTCTTCCATTTTTCTGTTGCTGGAGAAATTTTTGCCTCCTCGTTGGTCCAGACTTATGTAGAAGTTGCCTGCTTTCTATAATCAGAGCAGCAAAGAACCTTAAAATGACCTCAGAGCTCAGAACTTGCTGTAATCTGCCAGGAATCCATTCAATGATGAATCCTCAGAAGATCATCAAGGTATTTACGTCTAATGTCTAAATGTCTAACACAGAGTGGGACAGTGATATGGTCTCTTTTCTGCTGCTCCTTTACTTGGTGAAACAGAAGGGATATCACCAGCCATACCTCCTTGCCTTTGGAACTCACAAGTGGGCCATCAGCACTAAGTACATTGTGACTGAGAAGATGCTCATCTAATGGACCACATCGTTTGCTGCCTTTGATATAGTATCTAAAACCCACTTTGTTTTCAGTGTAATCTACAATGATGTTCTCAGCAACATGTACACATTTCTCCAGACAACAGTTTATATTCTAGATGTTGACACCACTAAAAAAAGTGCAAAGGTGAAAGAATTGAGTTGATATTATTGAAAACATGCATGATGTTTCGTTACACCTCATTATTCGAGGTACTTTAAGCCCTTCAATGTTCAAATGGTTTATGGTACAGACTCAATGTTTTATGTTGTATTGGGCATTTTTGCTTGTCAAATTTGATTTTGAAACCCTGTTAAAGAAAATATAGTAAAATGTATTCATTGCAGCACGTTTTAGACTGATTAATTCAGGATTGGCGAATGGAAGCCCTAATAGATTATAACTATAACTATAGTATTAATGCCAGTGGACTATGTAAATCCTCAACACTGATTAAAATGTTTAATTAAACCGTTTTTTTTTAATTGACCAGTTAATCCGTGAACCTTTCTGAAGAGGTAACTCTGAACACTGATTGATTTTTCCGATCATCTATTGCAGGTTGATATTTTACACTATAAGAGTTTGCCTGTTAAAAATGTTAACTCTTTCAGAAGTGTTAATTTAATACTGTGTATTCAGTTATCAGGATCAACGCACAACCCCCGACATCAGTTTAAAATAATTAGTGGTGAAATGTATCGTCTATGTCGAAGATCTGCTGCTCTGGACCTGTTAATGAGATTATTATTGCACTGCCTCAGTGTATCAATTTTCACCTCTAGATGGTGCCAAACGCCTATAAATGGAATTACATCGGTCCTTTTTCGGCAATTTGTAATAAATGCTGAAACTATCGAGTATCAAACAAGTATTTGTTTCTTTCAAAGCATTATTGGACTGTATAAGGAATAAAGAAAATGTAAAAAGGTTCCTCAAAATTAGAAATGTATCTTGGTCGATTGTACGGAGATGTTTTTGACAGGCACACAAAGCACTATAACATGAGACTCTTCATGCATCTGTTTAACCGCGAGAACAAAATGTGTGGCATTTGACGACTGTGGCGACACGTCTTTCTCCGGTGTCCACCGTTTCCGCGACGCTTCCGCTCTTCTCTGCTTGGTGGCTCTTTTTCCGAGGCTGGTGTCTGTCTCCTTTTTATTGGCGTCGCCCGACTGAAACGGAGCGCACTGATTAGTCTCATCAGATACAGGTGTAGGGTTTTACCGCTCGTTCCGTCCGGCTCCGCCCTCCACTCGCGGAACCGCTGCCACAACGAGTTCCATAGCTGACGAGCACTGAGATATTACTGTATTGGGACTTTTTATTTTGAGATTTGTTATAACGTGAACTGTTTGTATTCATTATAAATGGTATTTATGATATCCAAGCATACTAATGTTTACATATTGAAAACATTGGGATTTTGCTCTGGTGAAAAACATCTGCTGAAATGTGAGATTCTTCTTTAACTCTTCTACTTTCTGTATCTTCTGCTCTGCATTCAGGTTTTTCAGCTTCTCCTGATCTTTTGTCTCGTAGTTCCGTCTCAGATTCAATTCCTTAATTACAGTCACATTCACTCCACAAATAAAACACACGTGTTTACCGCCAGTGTCAGTGAACATCTACTCAGAGTCAACTTTTCTCTTCCCCACTGTGAGGCGCTGTTTCACAATGACTTTACAATAGGGTTAAATACATCAACAGAAGCTCGACTTGATTGACGCTGGAATGTTCTCAGGTAGTCTAGTGTTCATTAATAACAATAATAATGGATTTTTATAAAATCATCTTGCGAGCCGGATATAATTGTACATCGGCCCGGATTTAAGTTTGACACCCCTGATCTATGTGAAGACACTGATCATGTTAATGATTTCTCACAATAATTATCAACAATGATTTAACAAGGTAGGAAACAGCTATTTTTAGAAAATGTTTGCGGGCGACTCATGTGGTCCGTGCGGGCCACCACATTGGTGACCCCTGGTAAAGAGCATAGTGGAAGGGGTTTGGATTTATTGGGCAGGGGGTGGGATTCAATCCTCATCTTCATCATGGGTAAGTGTCACTTTTCTTTTTTAAATATCCTCAAAACATCAGAACGTAAAATACTGAGTGTGTGTGGTTTTCTTATGCTGTATGCTGTAATTCTGTATAATTGTAAACATGACTAATTCCTGTAAAACTGCAACAAGTCATGAAAGGGGACTTTATTGTTATTTTGCTATTTAAATAGATTTTCTTAACAAATAGCAAAGCTTTTACAGTGGAGGTTTAAAAAGTAAAGTAATCTTTTTAAAACAAACACCAATCTTGTTTTACACATTAGATAAAGTGCGAGTGTCGACTACAGCAGTGTTTTCAATTAATAAATCAAATAGTCCCAAACAGCCAAAAAAATTTGGAACATTTCATATATTTCTTCAATTTCTTATCCTATCTATCTATCTATCTATCTATCTATCTATCTATCTATCTATCTATCTATCTGTCTGTCTGTCTGTCTGTCTGTCTGTCTGTCTGTCTGTCTGTCTGTCTGTCTGTCTGTCTGTCTGTCTGTCTGTTTGTTTGTCTTATTAATGTCTGTGATGGAAATTAGTCTCTGTAATTTGAATGACCTTTGAATGCAAGTGCTTTGTCAAGCTTCTTTCAAAAATCTGAAAGACCTGGAACAGAGCTATTTGTGTAACACCACACCAGACTTCCCCTTTGTGTTGTGGATGTCAGGTGGGTTACAAAGTTACCCGTTTGGGTAGTTTATTTTCTTTTTCTTATTTAACGCCTCGCTTTTCAGATTGTATGATAGTGTTTAGTACACTTTGTACATTGTAGATACTTTTATAAATGTTAAATCCGTTTACATTAGATACATGCCTGCAGTTAGCAGTGACGATGCACTCCAGACATGAGTAATACCATTATAGTTATTGATAATTGTTTATTCTATAATTACTTATTATTTTATAAAAAAAATTATCGATTAGGAGACTTTTCCTTTCTTATAGATGTCATTAAAAGGGTTGTCACACTTTTAAAAACAAATTTAGAGAAGATATGAAACAAATCTACTCGAGGAACACCAAAATGTAGTGTTTTCTATGAAAAAGTCTTTATTTGTAATCTTTTTAAAACCATAATATGAATGCATCATGACAACAGCAGATTCTATAGACTGGAGGACACAAAGATAAAAATAAGTATGGATATAAGTTTATATAATATACTTAAGTATATATAATACTATTATATAGATTCAGTATAATTGGAAAAAACTCAAAAAAAAAAAAAAAATTCAGTTTAATTGGGAAAAACGACTAAATCCTGTGAAACTGCAACAAAGCATGAAGGGGCACTTTATAGCTATTTTGTTTAATCTATTTAAATAGATTTTCTTAGCAAATAGTAAAGCTTTTACAGTGGAGATTTAAAACATAGTGAGCTTTTAAAAACCAACACTTATCCTGTTTTACACAGAAGATAAAGTGCCCGTGTCGAATTACAGCAGTGTCAATCTATCTATCTATCTATCTATCTATCTATCTATCTATCTATCTATCTATCTATCTATCTATCTATCTATCTATCTATCTATCTATCTATCTATCTATCTATCTATCTATCTATCTATCTATCTATCTATCTATCTATCTATCTATCTATCAACTCATTGTCTCTGCTTTTAGAAGGGGCAGTGTAACATTGCACAATATTTGTCCATGATGGAAATTAGTCTCTGTGATTTGAATGATTTTTGAGTACGAGTGCTTTGTCAAGTGTCTTTAAAAAGGCTGAAAGACCTGGAACAGAGCTTTCCCAGAAACACCACCCAAACGTCCCTTTTGTGTTTAAGATTTCAGGTAAGTTATCAGTTTTGTACTTTGTAAATACGTTTAGAAATGTTAAATCCGTTTACGTTAGATAAACGACTCCAAACAGGAGTAATATCATTGGATGAACACAACATACAATGATACGAAATACCATTATAGTCATTAATAATGGTTTCATCATTATTGTATTTATACAGGGTGCAGTACACTTTTCATTTTTAAGAAATATTTTTTAATTGTTAAAGAGAATTAAATCCTTTATAAAACAACAGCTAATGAATGATTAGCATACAATTTGGAGATAAAGATATCAGGATCTACTCATCAGCGCTAGCATATCATATGACTTGGCACAGTTAAAACATTACAGTTCTTTTTTTTTTTTTTTTTAGTGCTCAGGGTTTTATTTGTGTTTAAAAATAATAATTAGCCTTTTTGTAAATGCATCTGAATCCTTCTCCACTCACTAGCAAAGAAACTTGACCCAAATGTGTATGCAGACGTCTTCCTGAAATCTTTATCAGGGACTAACTCTCCAAACCCAATGTCATTTTTATGTTTTATTTTATCCAGCTGTGCAGCCATAATGAAGTTGGATGTGGTTTTTCTTCTATGTCTGAGTGGTGAGCGTTAAAACCAGTACCACTGCCAATTTAAAGAGATTTAATGATAAAAATCTTCTCAGTGCAATAACAAATTCTTGTTAACAGGTGTTGTGCCAATCACCGTCTCAGTTCAGCAAACTACTTTTCTGTATTTCATCAATCAGTCAGTGTCATGGGCTGATGCTCAGACATACTGCAGGACGAAGTACACTGACCTGGCTAGGGTAAAGGACCCTAGTGTTCTGGTAGAGATAAATAAAATAGCAGCAAGTAGAGGTTTAACATCATGGCCTCTCTGGATTGGACTGTACAACGACTTTTACAATTGGCGCTGGTCTTTTAATAACGTCTCACTGTTGAGTACAAACCTAACACTTTGGTACCCTGGACAACCTGATAATTATTTCGGGTATGAATCGTGTGGAGGAATCTATCCGCCTGGGAAGTGGGCAGACTGGGACTGTGCACTGCAGAAACCCTTTATATGCTACAATGGTGAGAAATTTGTTTTATTTTGTTCAATTATCTTAATACTTAATAATCATTGTTAGCTAGGAGTTCTCTAACTGTACAGATTAACCAACAAACTAAATATATATATATATATATACACACACATATATATAAACAATATTTAAATTCACTGCAGGAACTGATTACCTTGTATCAGTACTGACCAGAAAAAAAATCTTTACTTGTGAAATGTATATTACATTGGTTTTTTTTTTCTATTTTTACAGCTGGTAACAGTAATGCTGACAGATTCATTGGAGTCACTAATCCTCAGGTGAACTGGTCTGAAGCTCAGACTTACTGCAGAACATATTACACAGATTTGGCCAGCTCACTCACCCAGGCGGATAATGACCTGTTAGCACAGATAGTATCTGTCCAGGGCTATTCCTGGTTCGGTCTGTATCGGGAGACATGGAAGTGGTTGAATGGAACAGTCGCTTCGAACCTCCAGTGGAATCCTGGACAGCCTGATAACAATAAACCTCAGGAGAACTGTGGGGTTTTGCTAAACGGAAAGTTCAGTAATGATAGATGCACCAGTCTACACTACTTCTTCTGTGAATTCAGTGAGTGATCTTTTCCTGAGCAACTTAAAAATATAAGATTTTTTTCTAATCATTCTGTGATATGAATGTGCCAGTGGATGTGACCTCTTCTCAGTCTGACATACCATCTTATATTGCCTTCTTCAAACCAGTAATTCTTTAAAATACAGATCTTATTTAATTTGGTTGTGTGTATATCACTTTATTTGGAATAATAATAAAAAAACTGACTGTAGTAATTTACCAACCTGGAAAAAAACAAAAACGATGTTCTTAGATAGATATAATATTATAATATAATAGAATCTAACATACCATACTTTAGCTCTTTAACTGCCCTTTGGAAAATGTCCTGGGGATGGAAATGATGCCCACTTGGTCAAATGTTTCAAATATTTTAACATTAAGTTTAAATTTATAGAACACTTTAAGTTTAGTTAAGTTCCATCGGATTGTCATGATCGCTTCATTGTCACAGCAATCTGCAGTCTGCAGTATTGATTCTGGGTTTAATAGTTGAGCTAATTTGCATGTGTCTATCTTCTTTTCTTTTGTCTGTTTGTAAAACACTATGTTCCAGTTCCCCCAGTGAGGTGGCAGATAATGAAGCTGCAGATCTCCATGCAGTCTGATGGGAATGTGTTTGATCCTGTTGTTCAAGCTTCTATTTTAGAACTGGTGAGTAATTTTCATGTCAAGTCAATATTTTGACTGTATATAGCAACTTATATAGCATGAATAAAAAACAATGAAATGACCAGACTCGAAAGGGAACCCACAGATAATCATTGTTGATTATTGTTGAAGTTACTGGTCACTGATGAACAGTTGAATAAAACTGTTTGTAGCAACTGTAGTCCTAAGCTATAAAATAGTTTGTATTAATTGAAGTTCTAATCATGGTCAGTAACTGGTACCATCCAGAGTCGTGTTTTTTCTGCTGTACATTCGGAGCCATAATGAGCGACAGTGACTGGTGTACAATTGATTAGAACTCTAGCCAGATGTAGGGCATCAGGATATTAGTAGGGCATCAGGGTATTTCAGGATCATGTCTAGCTTTACAGAAAGAAAAAGAGAAACACAGATTATTAGCTATGCTTATTCGCATGTTAAGGACAGTGTAACTAGCTTTGGTTGAAAATTTGAATCTATCGATCAATAAGTCTGTCTGTCTGTCTGTCTGTCTGATCATAGACGAAGCAGAAACTGGAACAACATGGCATGCTGGTGAACAACAAAGTGACCTGGAGAGTGCAGCCAGATGGAAACATCTTCCAAAAGAAAATAAATATATAGTGTGAACATTCATCTCTATAATGGGAGCAGCAGCGGATCATCCGTCTCCATACCCCCCTGTCCTCTACATCTACCTAATTTCAAAACAACTACCTGCATGTCTTCCCCTCACCACATCCATAAACCTCCTCCTTGTTCTTCCTCTTTTCCTCCTTCCTGGTGGCTCCATCCTCAGCATTCTCCTACTGATATACCCCATGTCCCTCCTCTGCACATGTCCAAACCATCTCAATCACACCTCCCTCACCTTGTCTCCAAAACGGCCTACATGCGCTTTCCCTCTAATAAACTCATTTCTAATCCTGTCCATTGTCGTCACTCCCAACAAACATCTCAACATCTTCAGCTCTGCTACCTCCAGCTTCACCTCCTGTCTTTTACTCAATGCCACTGTCTCTAATCCATACAACATCTCAGGTCTCACCACAGTCCTATAAACTTTCCCTTTCACTCTCACAGATACTCTTCTATCACAAATCACTCCTGCTATCACTCTTCTCCACCCACTCCACCCTGCCTGCACTCTTTTCTTTACTTCTCTAACACACTCTCCATTACTCTGCACTGTTGACCCCAGGTACCTGAACTCCACCACCTTCTCCACCTCTTCTCCCTGCAACCGCACCCCTCCACTGCCCTCCCTCTCATTCATACACATGTACTCTGTCTTACTCCTACTGACTTTCATTCCCCTTCTCTCCAGCGTGTACCTCCACCTCTCCAGGATCTTCTCAACCTGCTCCCTACTCTCACCACAAATCACAATATCATCTGCAAACATCATAGTCCAGGGAGACTTCTGACCTCCTCTGTCAACCTGTCCATCACCACTGCAAACAGGAAAGGGTTTAGGGCCGATCCTTGATGCAGTCCAACCTGCACCTTGCTTTTAAATATAAAAGCCAATTTATTTGCAAGACAAATATATTAATCATATTCAGCATGATGATTGAAACTCTTAATGCTCTTCATTTCCTAGAAGTTTTACCTGATATAGATATAGATAGAACCAATGTACAGAACAAATCTATCAAAGTTTAAATATCAACAAGCTCAAATGTTTAGCAATATTATATCTTAAAAATGGAGGAATGCGGCACAAGCACAACTCTTCCTAGGGGAGGCTGGTGTTCCTGCTTCATTCAGATTCATCACTTCATTCTTCTTTTATTTATTACTCATTTAGTCATTTCATTGTCTAATTATGTCTTTGATGTTACGCCAGATCTAAATTAGGGGTTTGCGAGCAACATGGGTAAACGCTTTTTTTATTTGTATATATGCTTTTTACAAACTATATATATATATATATATAAATTTTTTTCCCCACACATTATAATAGGCTTCTTTGTGTTGTTTTCTATCACTACAATAATCAAGTCTACTGCAGTTCTGTCCTGTAGCTGTACAAAATATGGATGTAGAGACCTTCACCCCGGCGAGAGTACAGTGGGACCCGACGCAAACGAGTGTGGCAAGGGACAAGATTGTGTGCGGGACAATCAAATCTTTTGCAGGACTCGCGCAAAATGGTCTTAAAAAATACATGAAAAACTTATGTATCTACTGTACAAAAGCAACAATGGCAACTAAAATAAAATGAAACAATTTACCGGTCGGAAGCGAACTCTCGCGTGGTTCATGTCGAGTCAAGTTTATTTCTATTGAGCTTTTGACAACAGACATTGTCTCAAAGCAGCTTTACAAAATTTAACAGTTAAGATAAACAATGTGTATTTATAGGCTAGCTCCATGCTTCGTCTGGACTTTCCCGACCTCCCAGGTTTTCTAGCCACTGGCTGTCCACCTCAAGTCCCACTGTGTCTGCTGCTGACAAACGACTGTGATTGTGTAGTGACTGTACTGTTTGCTGGTATTTGGTAGTGTGAAATTGAAAAAAATAAAATGTCACCTATGTCTCTCCACATGTTACTGATGTCTCTATCACACAATCTAGAATACTGATCATACACACTATAGAGTGTAGTCATAACTATAAAGAAGTCATTATAGTCTCATTAATAGATATAATATTAATATAGTCCACTTCTGTATTTACAGGTTCTTTGCTATTTCTTTCTTTTAATCATTTAATTATTAATCATTTCACTTTGTTTCTGTCTTTTTCTAAGCTAGTTCCTGTTCTTGCATTTTTTAGCTCTTTTATAGACCTCTGGACCCTTTCCATGCCTACTGATTCTGACCTTTTAGTTTTGATCAGTCTTGCTATATTTGCATAAAGCCTTTATGGTAGATTAACGGATTCAAGCCAAAACATGCACCCGTTTAAAGTTGTTGTGTATGTTGGCAGATGAATGATACACAGCAGACAATTGAGTCGCGTTAACTCACATTGTTTTTACTCTAAACTATTAACTTCAATACATAACTATATGAGTCACCACTAGAGGGCAGGCTTCTCACAGAATGCTGATACCCAATAGTACATACATAAAAAAAACCTGATTATTTTGTGCTGATCAAAATATTTTTGTTTTCTATTTAAAAAAAAGTATTTATTTGTAATCTTTTTATAACGATAATATGAATGCATATCATCATGACAAAGACAGATTGTATAGACTGGAGGACACAAAAATAAAAACAAGTATGGATATAAGTATATATAATATACTTAAGTATATATAATACTATTATATAGATTATAATAAGTATAAGTACAGGGCTTGTTCTAATATTTAAAAAAATCTACATAAAAGTGATCTAAAGAGAAACGATTTCACTTGCTACACTCCCAGTTTATTCTGGGGTTAGTTTAGAAATGAGCATTTATGCAAAGCATTCTTAGAATTTATTTACATCGAAGGCACTCATTTCCAAATCAGCCTTCTTTAAGATGTAAGTTTTAGTAGAACTGAGCAACATGAGTACAGACATCATAAAATGTTATTTTCTTGTTATTTGAAATCATTATACTGTACATCTCTTAATATTTCAAGATATCAAAAAATTCTGTATAATTGTAAATACAACTAACTAATTCCTGTTAAACTGCAACAAATCATGAAGGGGCACTTAAGTGCTATTTTGTTTAATCTATTTAACTAGATTTTTTCTATTTAAATCTATCTATCTAGTGATGTCCATGATGGAAATTAGTCTCTGTGATTTTAATGATTTTTGAATACGAATGCTTTGTCAAGTGTATTTAAAAAGGCTGAAAGACCTGGAACAGAGCTATTCGAGAAACACCACCCAGACGTCCCTTTGTGTTTTAGATTTCAGGTAAGTTATCAGTTTTGTACTTTGAAGATACGTTTAGAAATGTTAAATCCGTTTACGTTAGATAAACGACTCCAAACATGAGTAATATCATTGGATGAACACAACATACAATGATATGAAATACCATTATAGTCATTAATCATTTTATCATTATTGTATTTATACAGGGTGCAGTACACTTTTCCTTTTGAATAAATATTTTTAAATTGTTAAACAAAATCAATTCGTTTACAAAACAACAGCTAATGAACGATTCGCATACGATTTGCAGATAAAGCTATCAGGATCTACTCATCAGCGCTAGCATATCATATGACTTGGCACAGTTAAAACATTACAGTTCTTTTTTTTTTTTTTTTTTTTTTTAGTGCTCAGGGTTTTATTTGTGTTTAAAAATAATTATTAGCATTTTTGTAAATGCATCTGAATCCTTCTCCACTCACTAGCAAAGAAACTTGACCCAAATGTGTATGCAGACGTCTTCCTGAAATCTTTATCAGGGACTAACTCTCCAAACCCAATGTCCTTTTTTATGTTTTATTTTATCCAGCTGTGCAGCCATCATGAAGTTGGATGTGGTGCAACCGCACCCCTCCACTGCCCTCCCTCTCATTCACACACATGTACTCTGTCTTACTCCTACTGACTTTCATTCCCCTTCTCTCCAGCGTGTACCTCCACCTCTCCAGGATCTTCTCAACCTGCTCACTACTCTCACCACAAATCACAATATCATCTGCAAACATCAAAGTCCAGGGAGACTCCTGTCTGACCTCGTCTGTCAACCTGTCCATCACCACTGCAAACAGGAAAGGGCTCAGGGCCGATCCTTGATGCAGTCCAACCTTCACCTTGCTTTTAAATATAAAAGCCAATTTATGTGCAAGACAAATATGTTAAGATAAGATAAGATAAGATAAGATAAGATAAGATAAGATAAGATAAGATAAGATAAGATAAGATAAGATAAGATAAGATTAATCTTTATTCGTCCCACAGTTTGGAAATTTCAAATGTTTCAGCAGCAAAACTAAGAAATAAAAATAAAATGTAAATATATATAAAAAAAGAGATATACACATACTATATTACAATATATACAAAGTACAATGTATAAATACAAATAAGGGAAGAAGAAAAAGAAAAGTACGCATTGCAGGTAAAATTTCAAGTAAAATTGCACATAAATTGCTGGTAATTGCAGATAATATTGCAAATAATATTGTACATGTTGCATTGTAATATTGCACACAGGTTATGTTATTGCACACAGGTTATGTTATTGCACAGCTAAAAAAGTGTTAACAGTGTTGTATTTTTGGTGACTGGTTTTACTGAGAACAGCTTTGGTTGTAAAGTCTAACAGCAGCAGGGAGAAAAGACCTTCTGTAACGCTCCATTAGGCACTTAGGATGTAACAGTCTGTCACTGAAGGAGCTGCTCAACGATGTAACATTCAGGGGGTGAGAGACGTTCTGCAGCAATGATGATAGTTTTGCTACCATCCTCCTTTCTCTCACCTGCTGTACAGTGTCTAGGGGAATCCCCAGGACTGAGCTGGCCTTCCTGATCAGCTTGTCTAGTCTCTTCCTGTCTGCAGTAGAGATGTTGCTGCCCCAGCAGATTTACCTGATATAGATATAGATAGAACCAATGTACAGAATCTATGTATCTACTGTACAAAAGCAACAATGGCAACTAAAATAAAATGAAACAATTTACCGGTCGGAAGCGAACTCTCGCGTGGTTCATGTCGAGTCAAGTTTATTTCTATTGAGCTTTTCACAACAGACATTGTCTCAAAGCAGCTTTACAAAATTTAACATTTAAGATAAACGATGTGTATTTATAGGCTAGCTCCATGCTTCCTCTGGACTTTCCCGACCTCCCAGGTGTTCAGGCTGTCCACCTCAAGTCCCACTGTGTCTGCTGCTGACAAACGACCTTCCTCAGACCGCAGCTCAAGACGTTTGTGCCTGTATAGTAGTTGTGTAGTGACTGTACTGTTTGCTGGTATTTGGTAGTGTGAAATTGAAAAAAATAAAATGTCACCTATGTCTCTCCACATGTTACTGATGTCTCTATCACACAATCTAGAATACTGATCATACGCACTATAGTGCAGTCATAACTATAAAGAAGTCATTATTAATTAATAGATATAATATTAATATAGTCCACTCCTGTATTTATAGGTTCTTTGCTATTCCTTTCTTTTAATAATTTAAATATTTTTTACTTTGTTTCTGTCTTTTTCTAAGCTAGTTCCTGTTCTTGCATTTTTTAGCTCTTTTATAGACCTCTGGACCCTTTCCATGCCTACTGATTCTGACCTTTTAGTTTTGATCAGTCTTGCTATATTTGCATAAAGCCTTTATGGTAGATTAACGGATTCAAGCCAAAACATGCACCCGTTTAAAGTTGTTGTGTATGTTGGCAGATGAATGATACACAGCAGACAATTGAGTCGCGTTAACTCACATTGTTTTTACTCTAAACTATTAACTTCAATACATAACTATATGAGTCACCACTAGAGGGCAGGCTTCTCACAGAATGCTGATACCCAATAGTACATACATTACAAAACTGATTATTTTGTGCTGATCAAACCTTTTTAATTTTCTATAAAAAAAGTGTTTATTTTTAATCTTTTTAAAACCATAATATGAATGCATATCATAATGACAAACGACAGATCCTATAGACTGGAGGACACAAAAATAAAAATAAGTATGGTTATAAGTATTTATAATATACTTAAGTATATATAATACTAATATAGATTATAATATTTATAATAAGTATATTATTGTTGTAATATTCGAAAAAATCTACATAGAAGTGATCTAAAGAGAAACGATTTCACTTGCTACACTCCCAGTTTATTCTGGGGTTAGTTTAGAAATGAGCATTTATGCAAAGCATTCTTAGAAATAATTTACATCAAAGGCACTCATTTTCCATATCAGTCTTCTTTAAGATGTAAGTTTTAGTAGAACTGAGCAACATGAGTACAGACATCATAAAATGTTATTTTCTTGTTATTGAAATCATTATACTGTACATCTCTTAATATTTTAGTATAAAAAAAACTGTATAATTGGAAAAAATGACTAATTCCTGTAAAACTGCAACAAGTCATGAAGGGGCACTTTATTACTATTTTGTTTAATCTATTTAACTAGATTTTTTCTATTTAAATCTATCTATCTAGTGATGTCCATGATGGAAATTAGTCTCTGTGATTTTAATGAAATACGAATGGTTTGTCAAGTGTCTTTAAAAAGGCTGAAAGACCTGGAACAGAGCTATTCGAGAAACACCACCCAGACGTCCCTTTGTGTTTTAGATTTCAGGTAAGTTATCAGTTTTGTACTTTGAAGATACGTTTAGAAATGTTAAATCCGTTTACGTTAGATAAACGACTCCAAACATGAGTAATATCATTGGATGAACACAACATACAATGATATGAAATACCATTATAGTCATTAATCATTTTATCATTATTGTATTTATACAGGGTGCAGTACACTTTTCCTTTTGAATAAATATTTTTAAATTGTTAAACAGAATTCATTCCTTTATAAAAGAACAGCTAATGAACGATTAGCATACGATTTGCAGATAAAGCATCAGGATCTACTCATCAGCGCTAGCATATCATATGACTTGGCACAGTTAAAACATTACAGTTCTTTTTTTTTGTGCTCAGGGTTTTATTTATGTTTAAAAATAATAATAATTAGCGTTTTTGTAAATGCATCTGAATCTTTCTCCACTCACTAGCAAAGAAACTTGACCCAAACGTGTATGCAGAAGTCTTCCTGAAATCTATAATTAACTCTCCAAACCCAATGTCATTTTTATGTTTTATTTTATCCAGCTGTGCAGCCATCATGGAGTTGGATGTGGTTCTTCTTCTATGTCTGAGTGGTGAGCGTTAAAACCAGTACCACTGCCAATTTAAAGAGTTTTAATGATAAAAATCTTCTCAGTGCCGTGACATAAATTCTTGTTAACAGGTGTTGTGCCAATCACCGTCTCAGTTCAGCAACCTACCTATGTGTTATTGATCAATCAGTCAGTGTCATGGGCTGATGCTCAGACGTACTGCAGGACGAAGTACACTGACCTGGTGAGGGTAAAGGACCCTAGTGTTCTGGTAAAGCTAAATAAAATGGCAGCAAGTACCAGTTTAACAACATGGCCTCTCTGGATTGGACTGTACAACGACTTTTACAATTGCCGCTGGTCTTTTAATAACGTCTCACAGACTAGTACAAACCTAACACTTTGGTACCCTGGAGAACCTGATAATTACCGCGGGCATGAAACGTGTGGAGGAGTCTATGAGGCTGGGAACTGGGCAGACTGGGACTGTGCACTGCAGAAACCCTTTATATGCTACAATGGTGAGCAATTTCTTTTATTTTGTTTTAATACCAGTGATTATTAGTCATTGTTAGCTATGAGTTCTCTAACTGTACAGATTAACTAACAAACTATATATAATATGTATATAATAAAATATTTAAATTAATAAATTTTTTTATTTTAATAAATTATAAATAATATTTAAAAATGTATCTGGCGATTAAAATTTGATTTAAATTCACTGCAGGAACTGATTAATTGTATCAGTACTGACCAGAAAAAAAAAATCTTCACTTGTGAAATGTATTTTACATTTGTTTTTTTTCTATTTTGATTTTTACAGCTGGTAACAGTGGTGCTGACAGATTCATTGGAGTCACTAATCCACAGGTGAACTGGTCTGAAGCTCAGACTTACTGCCGAACATATTACACAGATTTGGCCAGCTCACTCACCCAGGCGGATAATGACCTGTTAGCACAGATAGTATCTGTCCAGGGCTATTCCTGGTTCGGTCTGTATCGGGACACATGGAAGTGGTTGAATGGAACAGTGGCATCAAACCTCCAGTGGAATCCTGGACAGCCTGATAACAATAAACCTCAGGAGAACTGTGGGGTTTTGCTAAACGGAAAGTTCAGTAATGATAGATGCACCAGTCTACACTACTTCTTCTGTGAATTCAGTGAGTGATCTTTTCCTGAGCAACTAAAAATATTTTCGATTTTTTTTATTATTCTGTGATATGAATATTCCATAGGATGTGACCTCTTCTCAGTCTGACATACCATCTTATATTGCCTTCTTCAACTACAGATCTTATTTAATTTGGTTGTGTGTATATCACTTTAATTGGAATAATAATACAAATAACTGACTGTAGTAATTTACCAACCTGGAAAAAACTCTGATATACTTAGATGGATATAATAATAATATAATAGAATCTAACATACCATACGTTAGCTCTTTTACTGGCCTTTGGAAAATGTCCTGGGGATGGAAATGATGCCCACTTGGTCAAATGTTTCAAATATTTTAACATTAAGTTTAAATTTATAGAACACTTTAAGTTTAGTTAAGTTCCATCTGATTGTCATGATCACTTCATTGTCACAGCAATCTGCAGTCTGCAGTATTGATTCTGGGTTTAATAGTTGAGCTAATTTGCATGTGTCTATCTTCTTTTCTTTTGTCTGTTTGTAAAACACTGTGTTCCAGTTCCCCCAGTGAGGTGGCAGATAATGAAGCTGCAGATCTCCATGCAGTCTGATGGGAATGTGTTTGATCCTGTTGTTCAAGCTTCTATTTTAGAACTGGTGAGTAATTTTCATGTCAAGTCAATATTTTGACTGTATATAGCAACTTATATAGCACAAATAAAAAACAATGAAATGACCAGACTCGAAGGAACCCACAGATAATCATTGTTGATTATTGTTGAAGTTACTGGTCATTGATGAACAGTTGAATAAAACTGTTTGTAGCAACTGTAGTCCTAAGATACAAAATTGTTTGTATTAATTGAAGTTCTAATCATGGTCAGTAACTGGTACCATCCAGAGTCGTGTTTTTTTCAGCTGTACATTTGGAGTGATAGTGAGCGACAGTGACTGGTGTACAATTGATCAGAACTCTATCCAAATGTAGGGCATCCGGATATTAGTAGGGCATCAGGGTATTTCAGGATCATGTCTAGCTTTACAGAAAGAAAAAGAGAAACACAGATTATCAGCTATGTGTAAATTGTAAACAGAGTGCAAACATCCCACTTTAAAACACTCTATAACTGTAATCATTTACAATTTGCTTCTTTACTTACAAAGAAAGATATTCACAAAAGTCTTGACTAAACAAATTCGTTTTAAACCTAGACTTAATTACATCAAAGAAAAGATAAATTGCAATTATGGGGAAAAAGCTTTAAGATAGATCAGTGAATATAGACACTGGTCTATGAGATGCATTACATACAAAATCTTCTTCTTTCGGCTGCTCCCATTAGGGAGCGCCACAGCGGATCATCTGTCCCCATACCCCCTGTCCTCTACATCTGTCTCTTTCAACCCAACTACCTGCATGTTTTCCCTCACCACATCCATAAACTAAAATGAACAACAAAATTAGATTTGGTTAAAAATTTTAATCTATTGATCAATAAATCTGTCTGTCTGTCTGTCTGTCTGTCTGTCTGTCTGTCTGTCTGTCTGTCTGTCTGTCTGTCTGTTTAATTTTAGACTAAGCAGAAACTGGAACAACATGGCATGCTGGGAATCACTACTAAAGTGACCTGGAGAGTGCAGCCAGATGGAAACATCTCTCAAAAGAAAAAAATATATATAGTGTGAACATTCATCTCTATTGCCACTTCGTAAACAGAAACTCTTAATACTCTTAATTTCCTAGAAGTTTTACCTGATATAATGCATGTATTTAACTTCTGTTTCCATGTCCATGAGTCCTGACTTTCACCGTACCAAACTCGAACCAACTACAAAGCAACAATCAAGCAGAAAGCAATATCAACAAGCTCAAATTTTGAGCAATATTATATCTTAAAATGCAAGAATGCGGCACAAGCAAAACTCTTCCTAGGGGAGGCTGTTAAATCAGAACTAACAGACAGCTTTAGTCAGATAAATCACTTTAATCACTGCAGATTTACTTCTTCTTTTATTTATTACTCATTTAGTCATTTTATTGTCTAATTATGTGCTTCTATTACACTTTTTTTTATTTGTACAAACTAATATTATATATATATATATATATATATATATATATATATATATATATATATATATATATATATATATATAATTAAAAAAAAATTTTTTTTATTATTATAAATTATTTTTCCCCACACATTATAATAGGTTTCTTTTGTGTTGTTTTCTATACAATAATTAAGTCTACTGCAGTTCTGTATGTATGTAACTACTGTACAAAAGCAAAAATGGCAACTAAAATAAAATAAAACAATTTACAGTCACAAGGTTGAAAGCAAACTCTTGCGTGGTTCATGTCAAATCAGGTTTCTTTCTATCGCGATTTTCACAACAGACATTGTCTCAAAGCAGCTTTACAGAATTTAGGAATGAAGGTGAATGATGTGTGTTTATCCCTGATGATGAAGACTGGGGTGATAGTGGTGAAGAAAAACTCTCTCAGATGCTATCAGGAAAAAACCTTCAGAGAAACCAGACTCAAAAGGGGAACCCATCCTCATTTGGGTGACATCACGAGTGCGATTATAGTCTTTAAACACTACAGAACACTGGAGAGGGAGAACTAACATGAGCACTGGAATGTAAGATTATGATTAATGTTCTTTCTACAGTCATTTAAGTTAATGGAACCAGGAGCGACTAAGCAACTCATAAAATAGCTCAACATTTGAGATCATCATAGATCCAACACCAGCTTCTCCATGCCAGAGCCTTTACACACTCAAAGAGGTCCAATGTCCAATGTCAAGTTCCCTAAAGTTCTGTTTATCTTTAAAGTACATAATGAACCAAACACTGCTATGGCTTAAAACATCAATACTGCTTAAATGACCCGAGAAAGTGTGACCATAAAGCAAAACATCAGCAGTACCAACATCAATGATTTGGAACATACACTAATCCTCTAGACAGTATGACAATAGCATGAGATGCTACCCAGTAGATCAGAATAAATAAGCTCAAACAAACTCAAACTACCTGAGAAGTTCATGGAACAGGTTGGTGCAACAAATTTAGTTACACCGCCTGAAATACACCTGAAGTACACTGATCAGGCACAACATTATTACCACCTGACTAGTATAGTTTTGGTCCCCCTTTTCCTACCAAAACAATTCTGACCCGTTAAGCATTAACAGCATTAAATTCATCAGCCATTTGGGCTACAGGAGCTTGTCTATTGTCTGTTGGCCACCCATAACCCTGTCGCCGGTTCACCACTGTTCCTTCCTCATCTGTTCTTATTGTTTTTTTAATTAATAACAAAAAACTTTTCACTGCAGTAGTACAGTTTGTATTATAATGCAGTTTGACAGTAATTGTTTATTTACCCCTTAAAGTGATGAAGATTGGCTAATCACCTCATTTTCTCTGGTTTTATTGATTAGTTTTAGGTTTGAGGAGAACCAGTTTGTATTTTTATTTTGCTTGACCTAATGAAATTTGGGAGGGAAATCAGACTCCATGATTTAAACGATCTCTAAGTATTAGTGTTTTGCATAAGATGGCAAAACAAGGTTAGTCAAGTTCCTTTAGAAAGTAGATCTAGAACACAGCTTTTCAAGAAATTCATTTAGGTTTCAGTGTAACTTGTTCTCATTCAACAACTTGTTTTTTTCCTTTTATAATATTGTAGTTTTTTAAATGACCCTTTAAATAGCATCTGTAAAAAAAACCAACAACTTCCATTTACATATGAAATATTAATGTTATAACATAATAAGCAATAATGAATTGTGCCAAAGTTTGTTTAAATTCAAAGACTGAGATAATCATAATAAAATCCCATCCATTTACCCTCTGTACATCTACCTTAGACATGGCAAAATCTGAAATTTATACTTATCTTTATTTATTTTTTGTTTATTCTCTTGTGTAATTTTTATATTGTCTAAATATTTCTTCATTGCTGCTGGTCTCTGAGAGCTACCAAACAAATTTTGTTGTTTTAAAATGACTTTATCATCATTGTATTATCTTTATCTTTTCCACTGAACTAATGTCCATTCCTTGTGTTTTTTTGGCCCAAGCAAGTCTCTTCTGGTTGTTTTTCTTTTAAAGTAATAGTTTATTTGCTGCAATTTGTCCACGAAAGTCTGATTTACACAGTCTCCTCTGAACAGTAACCATTGAAATATGTCTGCCTTTTGAACACTGCAAAGCAGTTATGTAAATCGTTGGTTTCTGAGACTGGTAATTCTAATACACTTATCTTCTGCAGCAGAGGTAGCTCTTGGTCTTTTTTTGGGACGGTCCTCATTAAAGCCTGTGTAATCATAACGTTTTATGGTTTTGGAGACTGCACTTGGGGATACATTTAAATTTTGTATTGACTGACTGAGTGTTTCTTACCACAATATGGATTTGTACAGTAGATGTAGAAGCACTAATAGGGTTATTGACTCTGTACTCACCCTTTTCTCTGCACAAAACAACTGATGGTCTAAAGCACATTCAAAAGGCAAGTAACTTCACAAATGATCTCTTGACATGGCACACCTGTGACCTGATACCCATTCAGGTGGCTACAGAATAGCTCCCACCCCCTTTTTCTGAGGTGTCGACCTCCACAATGAATTGGTATGATGGGTCTGGTAGTGTTAAAATTTGCTTCAGAAAGGCTTGCTCGGCCTCGGGTTTCCAAGAGAAGAGTCGGCAGGTAAGTAGCTGTAGAGTGTTGGCTATAGAATTGAATCTCCTGATCAACCTCAATTTAAAATTGCCAAAGCGGAGAAATTTCTGGAGCTTTTTCTGTGTCTCTTGGCACAGCCAGTTCTTCACAGCCAGGATCCCGGTGGGGTCCATCTGTATTTTTTCCACAATATGGAATAATTTGGAATAATAATTTTGTAATGCGCAAATATTTGTATTGACTATAAAATAATCCTCATTTATAGTCTTTTTAAAGCCATAATCCTTTAGAAATGATTTTTCACTGCACTTGTGGAATGGCCAGAGAAATTTGAATATGAATGCATAATCATCATTACAGGTGCTATCTACTGTGGGAAATAAAAATAAAGTAAGGAATAAAACACAACAGGACTTCCTGTAATAAAAAAAGTGATATAACCAACTTGATTCAGTTTATTCAGGGGTTACTTAAGTTCTAATCATTTATGCAAATTATAAATGTTAATTATTTCCATCACAGACATCTTCAAGATGTTTCAGTAAAACTCTTGCCATTGAGATAACATTATACAGAACATCTTGCAGTACTTTTGTATGAAAATGATAAATACTGTATATTACTGTTTAAAATACAGTATAATAAGTGTAAAACTACAAAAAAAATCATGAATGAGCTTGCTCTTTTGGTTAAGTTATTCAAATAGATTTTCTTAAAAACAAGGAAGGCGGCTCTAGAGGAGGATTACAAAGAAGGAAAGCTTTAAATCCAAACACAAATCCTGTTTTAGTGGCAGTGTCAAATTACAACAGTGTTTTAAGTCACAAACAAAAAACGGCCAAAAAAAAACCCCAAACCCAAAAAGAAGGCAACACTACAACATAAAGAAGGTTGATTCATATAAATGTTGTTCATTTCATGAGATTATTTGTAGACTGGCATGTGTCAAGCTCATTCTAATTTACAACTTTACTGTAAAATATAACTCCAATAACCCTTTATATTTGAAAATTAACCCTAAATTAAAAAAAAATTCCACTCAAAAGTTCCTTAATATCCATATGAACAAAAAGGCATTACAGGCATGGTGTTTGTTTACGATGTTTGTCTTTCCATCACATTTGTGATGAAAATCAGTCTCTGTAAGTTGAAAGATCTTCGAGTACAAGTGTTTTGCATATCTTTAAAAGGATCTTTAAGCATCTTTAAAAGATTTTAGCGAGAGATTACACCTAAAGAGTGCAGCCTGATGGAAACATCTTTCAAAAGAGAAACAATTATTGGCGTTTGAACATTAATGTGCATTATATAACTTCTGTGCTAATGTGAATTTTGACTTTCACTTGTTCTGTCCTGATAAACCTGAAGCACGGATTTAACTAAATTACTTTATAAAAACTATTCAAACAAGTTTGTGACAAAGTTTCGGTACTTTATAATGCAGAGAAACAACTCTTCTCGAAAGGAGGCTATGCATTAGAAATCAGCGAATCACATCATGTGGCAATTAAATTGCTTGTAGAATTACTCCTTTTTATGCAGTACTCGTGTAGTCATTCTGATTATGAGGCTTCTAAATGGTAACTAGTTACACCAGCAGTAAGTTACGGGGTTTTAGAAAACAGAGTAAATACTTGTGCTATCATTGCTTTTTGTGTAAAACTGCTTCAATATTGTGTTTTATTAATCTATGTGTAATATTAATTCCTTATCACTATTAAACTATATGCTTAATTAAGATTCTATATTAAAAAAAGATAGACGGTTAGCTGTGTAGTCATAGAAAATCAGATATATAAATATGTGGCTATATAGAGAAAGTAATTGTTGTTTAAGTTGTCGAACACTGATATATTACATTGAAGGAGGAAAAACTTTTGACATGGTTATTTTCGTCTACTTTACTTCATTGTACTGACTCATATTTTTCACTCGATCAGCCATCTGTCCTGAAAATGTTGAAAGAATGTTAGGTCTGTAACTCACCCTAAAAAAGAAAAGCCATATGAACAATTTAGAAATGTTTTCAGAATAATTTTCCTCAACGTATAAATTATACAACATAATATTCTGAATCTGGAGAAATCTCTGTGCATATGGGAACAATATTTGTGCAAGACAATGCTAACAGCATACGGCATCTATTACAATAGCATGACTTTGTTGTAGAAGAGTCTGGGTGATAAACTGGCCTGCCTGCAGTATGGACCTTTCACCATAATGAAACAAAAAACACAACAAAGGACACCCAGAACCGTTGAGCTGCTATAATCCTGTGTCAGATAAATATGGGGCAAAATTCCTCCCCCAGAATAACAGCAACTGCTCTTCCTACTTCGACTTGATGCTACACAGTGGGAAACATGTCCCAACTTTTTTTTAAGATGTGTCACTTGTATAATTTAGTACTGATATCAGCCTAGCCTAGAGAAGGAGATATGTGCACTGGGCACATCAAATGTGTGTACATTGTTACAGGGGTTAATTTAGCCTTGCCCATTAATGCAAAGCATTGTTGGCAATAATTTAAATCACAAAGACTAATTTCCATTTAGCCTTCCCCAATTTATGATTTTTAGTAGAATTAAAACTGTATGGGAAATGAAAACTGGCATCAGAAAGTCGAATGTAAGACATTAAGTCTATTGGTATTTAAATATCACTACAAAACTGCAATTCCTGTAAAACAGCAGCAATTCAATACTTGGGATACTACTTTGTGGCAAATAAAAAACACATTTTCTTAACAAATAGGTTTGTAGGACACAGTGTGTACTGGGAAAATAAATTTGTGTATGTAGATGACCTGAGATTGTGTCTGCACTGCAGATAAGTCCTTACTTATTTGATTACTTTTTAGACAATCAACATAAAAGCAACCAGGGCTGGTCTGTAAATACAAAAACAACCAGGACAAAGGGTGTAAATTAAATGCACCAGATTGTCCTAGAAAAGTATGATTACCACGAAACAACAAATATTATTGATATGCATGTATACAACATTAAATAAAATAATGAAATGACTTTAATGTGAATACATTTCTATTAACTCAGGTGAACTGGGTAGGAATGACACATTCTCTGTATGTCAGAAATAAAGACACAGCATGTTTTCTGCCAACACAACAACAATACATTATTGACACTGTAGTAGTATCATCTGTACAATACAGAATGTATAATGCATTGAATAAAATGTTAAATACAAGCATTTTTTATTCCAAAAATAGATTTTTCTCTGGAAATTGATCAATATTTCGGAATTTTTTATTTTATGCTTGAGGAAAACCAGTTTCAGTTTTAATACTGATACGTGTGCTCATCCCTAGAGATGGTTCAAATGGAAATCTGTCTCTGTGATTTACATAATCGGGTTTACATTAAGCCAAAGCAGGTGAGATAAGCTTCTTTAAAAACTTGAAGATCCGTGACCTATTAAGGAGCACCTGTTCCAACAATTCATTACTCTCTACCTTTTATTTGCTTTGCACTGGCTGTAGACCACTCGATGCTGCTGAGATGGTTCCACGTGAACAGCTAAAAGATCAGTGACCTTACGGTAAAGGGTTAAACTTAAGAACCATGAAGATGGACTTGGAGTGTATTAATATAACAGTGGCTCTACGAACAGTTTTGAATGTGTTCATTAGTGAACAGTTAATAACATTGGATCTGTAATGAATGGACATTTGGTGCCACCCAGAAGAGGATGACGTTCCCTTATGAGTCTGGTTCCTCTTAACGTTTCTTCCTCTTGGGATCTCAGGGAGATTTTCCTTGCCACCTTCGCCACTGGCTCGGTCATTAGGCATAAACCTTATTGGCATTAACTTAATTAAAAATGCATAATCAGTTTATTGCTGCTGTTCTGGGAGAATGTTTATTGTTAAAAGTTCTGTAGAAATAAAATTATATTAAAATATGCGTATTGTATTTCTGTTTATTAAGGCAAGTGCTTTCATATGTCATACGCCTGTCAGTAGTTTGTGATTCCAAACTGCACACAACGTAATCACATGTCGAAGTTGCTGTGGGTTTGTGATTTTAGTTGATTTTATTTTCAAATACATAATTATACATAATACAGCATGCAGTGAAATGTATTTAACATCTAGTCAGTGATATAAATAGTTACAAATGGGTATAAATTGTATTGTTATTTCAATTCTGTATATTTTTACAGAAATGAATTAATGATCTGTAAATGCTAACTTGATTTTAGACCAGATTGTGTATTCACGCTGATAAGTTTTATGTAAATCTGTCTATTACAAAAGAACTTTGAGATGGAAATCAGTCTCCAACATTTAAATGATCCTCAGGTATGACTACTTTGTGTAGGAGAGCACAGGTTATGCTTCTTCAGAAAGTGGACATTATTAAAGACACAACTCTGATCTGAACTTTCTGTTTTAGATGATTTCAGGTTGGTTTTAATGGTACTTATTTAATACCACTCTTTTATGATATTGGAGATATGCACATTTTTTATAAGATAGATTAATAAAAACTGTGTAACCATAATTGCTAATGATTGCATTTCTACATAAACAGTACTTAATTGTTTGTTTTGTCATTTAACATTCATTGATTCTAATTATCAGCATAATTACATTGGTTAGATTTGCTAAAATAGTTGATCATGAATACATAAAGACAAATGTATTTTTATTTTCACTATTAGATTATCACAACCTCTAGTGATGAAATTTAAATGAAAATGAATAGGTTGAATACTTTTAGCTTTGTGGAAGATTTACTTCCAAATCAGATGAAATGGGACGAACGATCAAATAAATCAAGTAAATCTGAATGCTGAATATCGATGTGCAGACGTTTTGTTAGAACATTAGTTTAAACAATGAGCAACTATTTGCCAGTTTTTGACTCAAGAATTACATTACAAATCAGCCTCATCATAGTAACGTTTAAACTTTGTGTGTTTGGGACGCATTATTCTCCGTGTTCTTATCTCATGTTTAGAATTCATCATGTTCATCAGATGTTCATCAGTCATGAAGTTGGATCTGATTTCTCTCCTTTGTTTTCCTGGTGAGAGCTTCTTAAATAAAACACTTTTTCTTGATTTACATTTTATATGTAGATGCACTTTCAAACTTTTTTTTTCATTCATTCATTTTCTCCCGCTTATCCGTAATTCGGGTCTGAGCAGGCCCCCGCCTTCGACTGCTGCCCAATCCTCACAGCCCCGTCCCTTACGGTCCCTCCTGCAGGTGGTGAGCCCACGGGAAGGCGGCCCCACGTCACTTCGACGTCACAGACCTTGATATTTCCCTCGTAAGGGACCCCCGGAGCATAGAGGGTTAAGGGCTTTGCTCAAGGGCCCAAGAGCCCAAGAGTGGCAGCTTGGCGATACCGGGACTTGAACCCCAGACCTTCCGATCGCCAACCCAGCGCCTTAACCGCTGGAGCCACCACTCCCCCTACTTTCAAAATTCACTTATAAAAAAATACAACAGAGATCTAATTAGTTCTTGTTAACAGGTGTTGAGCCAATCCCATTCTCCACTCTGCAAATGAACCCTGTTTAGTTTTCTCTAATAAAGCAGGCAGTAACATGCTAACCCTAACCCTAACCCTGGCTAGGGTGAAGGACTCTAGTGTTTTGTCAGAGGTAAACATTTCCAGGAGAAATGGCCATACAAATAAAAACAATCGGAAAAGTATATAAACCTGGAGTTAGTGTATTTGGTACAGAAATACTCCGCCCAGCTAGTTTTTTTTTTCAACTTTGGCCATGTTTAGCTAAGAGTTCAACTCAAAGACATGGTTGGATACATGTTCTACAAGAAGATATTTGTGACAAAAAATATAATATATGTATTTTATATATATGTTCTAATGTTCTTATGGGAGTGAGTCAAGGTTCCAGTGGCTGATATGAGGTGGAGTGAGCCTGAGGTAGATGTGAAATGGAACCTGGGGTGGGGATTGGGGTTGAGCCTGGGATGGAGTAGGAAGGGGATCTGGAGCTGCTCTTGTCACATCATGGCGGACAACACTTTCTTGATCGCTTTGACTCTCAGTGGTTGTGGTTTGTATCAGGTTTAAACCGGGGTCACTGTAATGAGAGGTGAACACTTTTGCTTTGTGCCAAAGTAGCATCAGTTTGGCCCAGGTGCAGAGAGAGCGACTTGGAAGCAGAGATGGGAATATTGGGGAGTTGAATTAATGCAGGGGAAGAGTAAAAAAAGCAGGCAAACAAATGGGTTTGGCATAAACAAACTAGATCAAGGATTAAAGAAAGGCACATTAGCAGTCTCAGGTGGCGAGAGTGAGTAAAACTCATGACATCTTTTAAAGGGAATGAATATTTAATATTATATATTATTGAATATTTAAACACAACTAGTACTAAGTGTTATTATATTTTATATTTGTTACAGGATTTAAAGTTTTGTAAATTTTTATAATTTCATCAAATATACTGAATATATATATACATATAACGTTTCCCATGGTCTTCAGTAACTGTCCTGAGGATGGAAATGGCACTGAATTGGTGGAAAGTTTTAAATATTATTATTATTATTATTATTATTATTATTATTATTATTATTATTATTATTTTTACATTTAGAAAGCGCTTTAAGTTTTTATCTGATTGCTATCTTTTAAATGTTATGGTCATGTTGATTTGCCTTCAAGCCAGAGCAAATCTGCAACATGCAACGACTCATTTATTTTTGGCAGAAAACACAATGTACTGATTCTGAGGCTAATAGAAAGCCAGTTTGCAATTTGGATCATTAAGCTTCACCCACTTTTACAATTTCTACAAATTGTAGAAAACAAAAGGAAAGCAATGGATAAATGGATCAGTGAATACAGACCCTGGACCATAAGGTGCATACTAGGCAAAATAAACACCAAAAAAAAAAAAGGAGTATTTGTTTATAAAATTGTCAAGGTTTCCAATTCAATCACTCCTCAGATCCACTGAAGGGCGCCTTCACCCAAATTCTGAACACCTCTGGGTCAGGGGTTATTTCCTGTTGATACCCTTTCTATGCTAGGAACGTGCTACAGAAACTTGTATTGTGTTTCCCAGATCATACCTAGCCGTTCTTATATCCTATGTTCTAAGTCACTTTCAAAAACAACAAACAAATTCGAGATGAAATAAAGCAAGATATTCTAAGTAGAAGTACCTGATTAGTATAAATCACAGACCCATGACCCAGTGGAGCCGAGACTTTGTGCATGTGTCAGAAACCGGATCAGATTTCTGTTTTTTTTTTTTTTAAAGCTTTGGAATATTTATAGTTGTGAGAAAGGCAAAACATGGATAGAATCAATGCAATGAACCAGAGAGATATTGATAAAATAAGTAATGAATGACAGATACAGGACAAAATAATAAGGGAAGAAAATAAGGAAGTTAATAAGCGAGGAACATCATATCCAATGACTTTTATGAGGTAGTTACTATTATTTGAGCTCTGTGAAGGAAACTTCTGAACTATCTTGAAGATGCTCTTATAACTTTACAAAACACATCTGGAATTCACTCTGAATGAGAGTTTCTGTAAAAAGCTGAAAATATAAATGTGAATAAACAGAACACCACAAAACATCTAAAAAAAATAAAATAAAATTATGTCATGAAAAGTTTTTAACCAGTCTGGATTTGGGTCGGGGGGTCAAGGCTGAAAGATGGAAAATACCTAGTAGAAATATATGAACAAACCTTTCAAAATGTGAATAGAAGCATGTTTAAACAAAAATGTGCCAAAAATGTCAGAAGATCCAGAATGTCGAAGTCCAATACAAGTCATTAATTAAATTTTTTTTTTTTATTATCATCAAGTTGTCATAAACTGTTATGTGGGTTTACCAAAACTATTTCAAAATATATAATCAGAAAACACCAACCACCATATATTTTTTAGACTTGAGCAGAACTAGTCTGTGACTAGTGAGGAGAGTGCATTGAGAAGATAGGAGGTGTATTTTGAGCAGCTGATGAACGAGTAAAATAAAAGCGAGAAGGTTGGATGGTGCGGAGATGGTGAAGCAGGAAGTGGATAGGATTAGAAAGGAGGAAGAGTGGAAAGTCAGTTGGAGATGTTTAGGAGAGATGGCAGTGTACCAGGTAGTTTTTTTTGAAAGAGTAAAGTACAGGATGGTATGGAGACAAGTGATCCGTTGGGGCGACCCCTAATGGAAGAAGCCTAATAAAGAAGAAGAAGAACCAGTCTGTGTGCTTTTATTTCAATCTCTCTAGTACTAGTCTAGAAAGTTAAAATGGAGATCAGTCTCTGTGATCATCACGATGTGCTACTGTTTTGCCAAAGACAGTATCAGTTAAGTTGAAAACTAAATAATTGAAACTGTCATAAATGAACAGCAGAAATTCACGAGCATCATTTTTTAATTCCTTAATGAAAACAATTTAGTCCGTATTGCATACTTCTCATTTATCTTGGCTAATAAAAGTTCCTAAGTAGATTTAATTGCATTTTATTTTGTATTTGCTAATAAAAATAAATAAATAAATATTATTTGAGATAAATTCAGAGAAATGTAATGTTCTTGACCACCAGGGGGTGCTACAGCTAAATAATGTGACGCTCGTTACTAGTGAAGTATCTCACACACACACACACACACACACACACACACACACACACACACACACACACACACACACACACACACACACACACACACACAAAATTACCGTTTACCAAGTAACCAGTTGTACTGTCCACTTGTACAATCACAACCATTACACATTGATGATTTAAAATTGAAACATTTATTGTTTTCATTTCCAATATTTATACATTTTAAAAGCGATGTTTAAGGGAATGTTAAAATAGTCAAATAATGGAACAGTGTTTAGTTTGAAATGGAAGCGTATGGAAAACATACGCTAAAACGTGTTTTCTAAGATTCTGCAAAAAATGCTTCACAACTAACTGGATGGTTTCACTGTACACAGTGTTTTACCTTCTACTTAGATCATTTAAATCCACTTTATTTGGAATCTACACCTGTCAATAATAAAATAAAACATCCAGCATACACAATATTATCATAACTGTTTTATGTGTCCTAATAAAAAATATATATATGATAAATCTAAAAAGCAACTACAGAGTAATTGTAAAAGAAGATCTACATCTGTACAAAACCCAGAAATGATAGAAGTCTATTGTGGGACTATTTGAATAAATTTTCTTGGCAAATAAAAAGTAGCCATGTTCTCCAGTGTTGTATTTACATTTGAGAGACGTCTTCATCTTGGACTCTACAGCTATAAAAACACAGACCCTTGATTTCCATGGGAGAAGTGTCACCTGACAATAGCATACAATTTCACTGGTGTAAATGTCACTAAGAGAAAGTATCCTGTTTCACAGCTGAGACAGATAGATAGATAGATAGATAGATAGATAGATAGATAGATAGATAGATAGATAGATAGATAGATAGATAGATAGATAGATAGATAGATAGATAGATTTTCTTTCACTTTGCACTCTACTTTACTTGAAGGCTAGCATGTAGGCATTACAGGTCATCTTTGTTTTTTTTGTAGAAGATGATCCCATCTGTCTGCACCCTCCAGGTCACTGTGGTGTTGTCCGAAATGCCCTTTCCCTTCAGATTGAGCTTAATCTGTGAATCAGATCCAGGAATTAAATACGTATCATTTGTAAATAACAACACGTTTATTTCTATTTTAAACTTTCTACACTTACAGGAACTCACCTGCTCTAAAATGGAGGACTGAGCAACAGGATCAAACACACTGCCATCAGACTTCACCTGCAGCCTCACAATCTGTCGTTGTCTTACTGGTGAAACTGTTGAAAACACACACACACACACACACACACACACACACACACACACACACACACACACACACACACACACACACACAGTTAGCATTAACAGTCAACAACATTATCTTCTTTCATTCTCTTGTCATGTAAATGATTTGTCTTTTTCACATGACCTGTTGACAAATGTTAGTATCAGTAATGAAGAAATCAAAACTCACTGGTGTGACAAAAGAAATAGAACTGGGTGCTGCAGGATGTATCAAAGAAGTTTCCATTATAAACCACTGCACAGTTCTCATTTCCTTCATAATTATCAGGTTGCCAGAAGCCCATGGTATGTTTAAAGCATTGGTCCCGTCTGACCACTTCCATGTGTCTCTGTATAGTCCAAACCACGAATCACCCTGGATATCCCTCACCTGCAATATCATGTTGTTGTCAATGTTGTTGAGAGAGCTGGCCAAGTCTGTGTAATATATTCGGCAGTAAGCCTGAGCTGCAGGCCAGGTCACCTTACTACTGATGCCAATGAACCTGGCAGCACCACTGAATTGAGCTGTCAAAAGGAAAAAAAATTAATAAACAACCCTTTAAAAAATTACAATGAACATGATTGACATGCAGACATGCATATACCTGTACATATATACTGTATATAGGTTCAAAAACAACAACAAGCAAATCATAATAAAGATTCTGACTCACCACTGTAGCATATAAAGGGTCTCAGTTCTGTACAGGCTCTATCACCCCAGTATCCATTTGTCATTATTATTACACACGATTCCTTCCCTAAAGCATTATTAGGCTCCAAAGGTCCCCAGATTATGAAATTCTTGAGTGTGACATTATTTAAGGACCAGTGCCAGCTATTGATATCGTTGTACAGTCCAACCCAGATATTTGTTGTTGCAGGTACGTATTTGCTTGCTTCCAATTTCTCTCGCACCCAATCATCATTACTTACGAAGGTTGCCAGGTCAGTGTACATCGCTCTGCAGTAATTCTGTGCAATGGTCCAAGTCATCTTTGTCATTATTAGGTGATATCTATGTGGGACGGTTTGCAGGATGGAAAAAGCGACTGTTGCGAGACCTGTTGTTAATAAATATTATTACTTATAATAATTATTGTTATACTGTCATTAATATAGACATGTAGATGAAGTAATTGAGCCTGTAAATCACAGTCAAATGGGACTCAAATTCCAGACTATTATAATCTACTGATCAGCCATAACATTAAAACCACCTGCCTAATAATGTGCGTAATATCCTATTTAAACCAACAATGACGTTAGGAAATACGTTCGTCTTGAAGGAGTGTAACGATGTCTAGGTAGGGGGTACATTCCACGTGTCCACGTGAATGCAAGGATGTGAGGTTTCCCTGTGGAAAATTCCGCATACGTCATCATACAGCCTCTTCTTCCCTTAGAACATCCTGGTGCCATCTCTGGCCCTTTCACATGATGTAAATGTGATTAATTAGACCAGGCCAGCTTCCATGGCTCCATGCTCCAGTTTTGATGCTTATGTGCCCCTGCTCTGCAGAATCACACCCATATACCCAGCAAACTGTGATACACTGTGTTCTCTGACTCGTTTATATCATAGCCTTTGTGCTATAGTAGCTCCTCTGTAAGATTAACCCAGACGGGGATATGTGTTGCTCTGTTGCCAGTATTATTTTAGGTAATAACTACTGCATACTGGGGACACCCCACAAAACCAAGTCATTTTCTGCAATTCGGCCTCTGTCAAAGTCACTTCTTTGGCGTTCCCATTGTAGCTACGTTCAACACATCAATGACAAGAACTGACTGTGCTGCTGAATTACAGTATATCCTATCGCTTTGACAGGTACTTGTCAGGAACACAACGCAAGGCCAGAATATACTGTCAGAGATGGGCTGGGAGGACCTACATGCAGGACGCAAACAGAGCTCAAAATAACAGTCTTTAATACGAATACCACCAGAACAGAACAATAAAGAGCAGGCAGAATCAAAGCAGCCAGAGCAAAGCATGAAGAACCAAAGCCAGAAGGTCCTGACAGTGCCACTTCAGTGAGATGACCAATGTTACTGATTTCTTTTGCCACAGGCTTTAACGTTATGGCTGATCATTGAATCTTTATTTAATATCAATTAATTTCTTAACTTTCTAGTTCCACGTGAAATGATGTACATGACTACAGATTTAAAAGCTTCATTTGTTTTTGTATAGCTAACATGATAAATAAAACTGCACACACACAGCCAATACTTAATATATTTAATTCGTTTATGTTTAGCAAAAAGTTTTGGGGGAAAAATAAAAACTCCCTTACCAATGAAACCGAAGAAAAGGAAAAGAATCAGCTTCATGATGAATGGGTTACTGGGGATTCACAAAAAAATTTATTCAACATCAAAACGAAAATCATTCGTTAAGCAAATGGAATCAAGCTTCGCATCAAATTATTTCATTATACTGATTACACGGGAAGTTTAGAGTTATTCAATTGTGCATTGTCATTCATTGTGTATCCATTATTTATATTAGTTATTTAAGTTCAAAGTTTAAAAAAAATGGAATAAGTATAAGCATTGAGAATAAAATTATACCTGTAGTATGAAAATCTTCAGGTTGATGTTTCTTCAGTTGATTTGTTTTAGATATTCACTGCTTGCTCACGACACTCTTAAAAACTCTTTACTTCACCTGTCCTCTACTTACATGGAAAAAAACACACCATGGATTACACAAACTGATTTCCATTTTGTATTGACCTTTTCTTAGCTCTCCTTATTTAAACAAAACCAAATGCTCCAAAAATCTCCTCAGGTTTCAGGCTAGAAAGCAAATGAATGAGCTCAGCATGTTCCCTTTAGTAAATACCTACAGCATTCATCTGCACTATATTATCGCCTGGTTCATGAAATAATCTCTTGGTAACTTCCTTTTGGGCAGGAGAGAGTAAACGAGGCATCATGTTGATTACATGTTGAGAGCCCTGAAGTGTCACCGAAGAGCAGCACTTAGTTCTACTGGTCTAAATGTAATTGTGTACACACTTGATATTTTAATATTATAATTAACATTACAGATTTAAAAGTGTTATTTATGCAACCATCTCTCATTCTCCCTTCCCTGCTGATGTTGTTGCCCTGCCACTTAGTTCAATTGGGGATGTCATTTTGTCTGATTGCCCTGTTGAGAACGTTGCCACCATACTCAGCTGTGGGTGTCACTCCTCCCACCTGCTTCATGGTGTACCACACTCCCCATGTGGCATGCACATCCATTCCAATTTTAGCTTTGGGTAGAACACTGCCCTTTAGCCTTGCAGAAAATGTCACTACTCTAGGCTTTGTGGAAGAGCATTGCTGAATTTGGTTCCTCCATGAGGTCTGGGCTGGTGGTTGCTTCTGTAAACTCACACAAATTATCTGGAAGATAATATTTCAGGCTGCCTAGAAGCAACAAGTTAGCTAAGGTTTGCATTTCCTTGAGCCAAACTTGACTCTATCAACACTCAGGCAAATTCTGCGCTCTTAATTCCATAGAAAATCTAACCAAACCTTTTAAGCAACTGACATATAAATGCCAAGGTAACAAAGAGACACCAAACAAGAGACTGGTAACAATTATCCAGCCACCTGAGTAAACATCAGAGACAGGTTGTCCACCAAATGTTAGGTGAAGAATTCCATTAATTTTCGAAGGCAGATAAGGACATTGGGTGTATCAAAAATTTGCAGTTTAATCTTTTGCTTAAAGATGATGAACCAGTTAAACCCACTTAGTGTCTGTCCAAAAAACGCTGTTTTAGGAGATGATAGAATACTTACATGACCAAATAGCACAAGGTTGGATTGAAAAATTCATCCTACTCATCTCCCATTGTGTGCATCAGAAAGAAAGATGGCAGCCTCTGTTTATGTTTTGATTATCAAGACCTGAACAGAAAGACAACCAATCCCAAGGGTGCAGGACATTCATCCTTGGTGGTAATTTCTGCTAAAGTAATTCCATGGTAATAATTCTAGGGAAATCTTACCACCAGGGATTAATGTCCAAGGAAAGTAAGCACCTAACAGCCTTTGCGACACCCTGGGGCCTATATGAGTTGGTGAGTATTCTTTTCGGACTGATGAATGGTCCAGCAGTCATGCCACGATGTATTAAAGAGTGCATAGAAGGCCTGCAAGATGAGATCTGCATTCCATATCTCGATGACACTTTGCTGCTTAGTAAGACCTTTGAGAACCACGTCCAGAATGTAAGGAAAGTGCCGCAGTGACTTAGGCAACATGGTATCAAATCGAGTAAGGAGGTTCCTGGGTTTCAAAAACTTCATTTTTGGGGTTCATAATTCATAGCTCACCCACTTGTCACATCTGCAAGGCAAGCCAAGTAAAAATGCAGAAATACCCCTCAGGTAAGACACCTCTGATGTGGTCTCTGGTAAAGGAGTTGCTTGATACAAGGAATGCATCATTTGTAACCCATGGAGACGTCTGTGTGTGGAGACTCTTGAAGCAGTCCAGCTGCAGTCCACTCTTTGTGAATCTCCCCAAAATTCTTGAATGGGCTTCATTTAACTACCACATCATTTCCTTCCATTCAACTTTCCATTAATGTGATTGGATACAGCAGTCTGTGAACAGCATGTGCAGGGTGTCAATGATCATCTTCTGGGCAACTGTCAAGTCAGCAGTCTTCCCCTATTATTGTGGAGCCTGAACCAGATTTAGACATCATTTAAAGACTCAGGAAACCTGAGCAGGTGTTTGGATTTAATGAGCTGATTAAAGTTAAACATTACAAGTCTCCTCTATATTCAACTTTTCCACAATATTCTCATTTTCTGATACTGAATTTTGGCTTTTTATTAGCTGTGAGTCATAATCATTAAAATTAAAAAAATAAACACTTAACATACATCAGTCTGTGTGTGATGAATCTATATAATATACCAGTTTAACTTTATATTGAATTACTCAAATAAATAAACTTGTCAATCATATTTATCGAGATGCACATACATACATACATACATACATACATATATATATATATATATATATATATATATATATATATATAAAACAATGTAAGCAAAGAAGGCTGTATTGAACTAAATAAAGGTCGATGCATTTGAATGTATAAATACTACACATATCGATACTATATAAATACTGTATAGAAAAAGCAAATATTGCCCAGTATTCATGCATTTATTTTATTTATTCACTTATTTATACATAGAAAATTAAGTAATATTTCGTCCTTCACAGACTCTGTTCAACTTGTACAAACGAATGTTTTCAAGACTGACAACATGGCACCTCAAAAGTTTCCCATTAGCACTTTGTGGAAACAAAAAAAGGTCAGTCTCTTTTAAAAACAAAACTATTTTTGTCACCCATGTCAGCCATGAATATGACATTGGAACAAGTTAAAGCATATTGTGAACTTTAAGAAAAATGCCCTATTCAGAAGTAGAAGATGGCTTAAATAATCACAATGATAATAGGCTGGCGAGTGTGAAGACTTTCATGGACATTCTACAAAAATTAACATATTCTGAATTAAATCTGGATAATCTCAAGAACTATTTGTAGAGGTCCAACATGAGAATCCCTGAAAAGCTGGAGGCTTTAGGCTTATTTAAATTAATGAGTGAATATTTTAATGAACTGCTGGGGAAGGATTTTTTTGTGAAACATCTAATTCCTTTACATGACCACTAAGTCAGACCTAAAGCCACAAATGCCACTACAGCCAAACAGACCAAAGCAAAATAGATTTTTTTTCTTTTTTTTTATACTTTATGTCCTGTCTCCACCCATGTCTTGTCATTGGTTGATTACCTCACATGTCCTTATCGTCAGCTGTTCCCATTTATCTCCATTTATCCCAGTGTTTCCATTGTCAGGTAATGAGCTATTGATTAGTGTTTGCCATTTAACTGTCCCTTTCTTTCACATTTGAGTTCCCCGTTTTTACTCTTTTCCAATTTTTTGCTCAAATCTTTTTTCTATTTAATGAATCAGTCTTTATTCTCCTTTATATAGGAAAATACGACCCCAATTCCAAAATATTTGAGATGCTGTTAAACGTAAATAAAAACATAATGCAATGATTTTCAAATCTCATGAATGCATATTTTATATTTATATTTTATATTTTTATTTTTAGAAACATTTTTATCACAAGAGATCACAGGAAAACAAAGGAGATAAACCGAGGAAATGAACCTGATTTTAAGGAAAAGATAAAACACCTCAAAAAACAGTGGGGGCAACAAAAGGCTAGAGGACAGAAACTCTCAGAAGTAAAGATATATTTAGAATAATCCTCAACATGAAAATCTCTCATAATCTACAGTGAATAATAGCATAAAAACGATTTGGAGAATAGCATTGAAGCCTAGTCCTCTAAATCAGAGTACATTACTGTGTTCATGGGGGAATTTTGTTGCTTTGACAGTTTGGCTTGGCTGAAAGATATACTTTTATTTTATTATATTTTTTTTTTTATTTTCAAAATTCCTTTGGGAAACCAATTTACCATTCCTTGGGAATCTCAAAAAGATTCCCCGGCAAATTAAATGTTTTCCCCTCCTTAATCAAGTTTATTGTTTTGACCATCTGTTTTATTCAAAATCAATTGTAATGTATTGTTTCAGCATGGATTGTTATATTTGTTCCCAATAAACGGATTTTATTAATATGGGACATTACAGGTCATCCCTCTTTTTCTTTTTGAAGATGTTTCCATCTGACTGCACCCTCCAGGTCATTGTGGTGTTCTCCAGACATCTATTATTCTCCAGGGTTTGCTTGATCTGTAGTTCAGAATAAGTTTTAATTACTTAATTAGTTTCAGATGTAGCATATGACTACTTACGTCAGATCTTAGACTACAAGAGACTGTAAATATCAATCAAATATCAATCAAATTTTGCCCTCATTAAGTCTTAATAATCACCCAAATCTTGCCTGATTTTGACCAATGGTTATAGTTGCTTCAGATAAGCTTTTTACTGGTATTATGCAGCAACATTTCTACAAAATACTCACCACTTCGAGAATCATCGACTGTACATCAGGTTCAAAAACACTTCCATCAGACTTCACCTGCAGTCTCACTATCTGCTGTTTTATCACAGGTTTTACTGTGGGAATCACAACACAGATACAAATACAAAAACTTAATCATTTATGTAGTTCATAAAGTTAATCCTACTATTATCCTTGTGGTCAATTTGATCCCATTCAATGTTTAATGTCCTTGTAATTTGTAATTTAATTTCTTTAATGTCAAAATTGTGTAGCATCCATGTTCTTTTGGGTCAATTTGGCCTCAGGCTCTTTGAACTTTGTAAAATATAAATAATTTTTTCAACACATATTGAGAAGAAAGATGGGCATTATTTGCAAGAACCAGAGAGAGGATGAGAACTTTAATGTTTCCTGCATCGAGGGGGAGCGATATTACTTTTAGTCTAGGTGCTCTTCAGGCACTCACTTTTGGCTCTCACTTTTAATTGATGCTCTTAACTGATTAGTGACTGTTAGGAAACTGAGAATAATAATCAAAGAATAATCAAAACTTTCGTCAAAAACATGCTGGCGAGTATGTTGAAAATAAAAATAATGAGCCTATTTGATAGGTTTGAGTTTAAAAATAAGTTGAAAACCCTATTATTTAAGATAATCATAAAGACATTTGACTGCTCATTCGTTCTGGTAGACTTACTGGTGTGACACATGAAAAAGTGCAGGTTGGTGCAGTTTTCATCTTCAAACAGTGTATTATGCAGTCCACAGTTCTCATGATTATAGTAATTATTGAGCTGTCCATTAGCCCACTGGAGATTAGATATGTTTGTTTCATCTGACCATTTCCAAGTGTTCCTATACAGGCCAATCCAGTAAGAAATACTGCTCATTACTGATGCCAGCTGTGCTAACAAGTCGTTGTCTGCACTGTTGGTCACCGTGGCCAAATCTGTGTGAAATGTCCGGCAGTAAGTCTGAGCGTCAGACCAGGTCAACATCGGACTAGTGACAGCGACAAACCTGTCAGCACCACTTTTAGTACCTATAAATTAAAAAATAAACCAATTAACAAATAAAGCTTAATATGTGCCTGATAATTAATGAAAACAAAAATGTAAAAAAACGACAATTTTAACAATTTTTCAATATTTAGTTTTTCAAATTCTGTTTCAAGAAATAGAATACATTACTACAATTTTCTTTTTATGACAGTAAAAACTAGCTAAGCTGGTTGATGATTTTTAAATGATGTCATTCTCCCTACAGTCAGCACACACTATTAATGTGTTGGCATTCTCATTAGCAAGTATACATGGATATATACACTTATATAAATCAGCATACAGACTCACCATTGTAGCATATGAAGGGTCTCAGATCGTAGCAGTATGCGTCCCACCAGTATCCGTCGTTGTTTATTATGCCACATGATTCCCGGCCATGGTTATTATCTGGGTCTCCAGAACCCCACTTTCTAAAAGTGGTATTTTGTAATGGGACTTCATTAAAGGACCAGCGCCAACTGTTGATGTCGTTGTAGAGTCCGACCCAGAAGGGAGCTTTTATGTTTTGGCTTGTTGTTAGTTTGTTTATCCGTACCCAGTCATTGTCACTTTCTATAGTTGCCAGATCAGTGTACATCACCCTGCAGTAATTCTGTGCAGTGGACCAAGTCACCGGCGTCATGATGAGATAATACTTGTGAGTAACATTTTGCAGGATTGAATTGACAACTGGGACAAGACATGTTGGCGATATATTTTAAAACCTATTATACACATGATAATTTTTCATAACATGATGTTCACAAGCTGCACTGATTTGCTGTAACAATCCAATAATAGTAATCACATGAATTTGCAGTAAAAAATTCTACTCAACATTATTGTAAATTTCACACCTAACCAAAAATATACTGTTATAAATCAGATACTGTTTATTGGCAGAAATCGCTCTGGCTAGCATTAGCATCACACCACTGCATTAGCAGTGCACATACTGATCAAAACAAAGATTCGTCTTTCCTGTTCAACAAACTGCTCCATTATTTAGATGATCATTTGTAGTTAGCCTTCAAAATCAAAATATATAAATGCTATCCAACAATTTTGCTGCAAATTCTATGTTTTGTATTCATGATTGTAACATAGAAACACTACGATCCAAATGCATGCAATGTAACAAACGCTTCATGTACTGAAAGTCCTAAACATACATAGTAGTAAACACATACATTAAACGCATTCAAATTAAATTAAAAAGTAAAATAAATTTGAAGTATTCAGTTTAATTGATGTATATTTCAACAAAATTACTAAAATACACTTACCAACGATACTGAAAAGAAAAAGCAGGGGCTTCATGATGATGAATAGCTGGGAATAGAAAAGATAATATATTTAAAACAATGATAATTTTTTTCTTAGAGCTTAAGGACTTTGCTAAAACAGATGCCAATATGTACTTAATTACTTAGTATTAAACAGTGAGATTGTATTGTGCTCTATTACTACTACATTGCAATACCATTTATGTTTACTAGAGGGTGTATAATTTAATTGATGTAAAGAAGTGTCAAAGAATCAAGAAATGCTAGGCTACAGCTCGTGTTTTGCTTGCTTTATTTTTGAATCTTCCAACATAACAATTGGTGACAAGGATATTAGGATGGCACCGCTCTCTCTTTAACCTCCAGAAGTGATTCTGGAATGCCCAGACAAACAAAAACTTTATGCATGGGAAAAGTTCTTCACAAATACTCGCTTGCTATTGGGGGAGAAGATTTTCCCACTGAGAGAAAAAGAGCCCTGCTGATACTCTTACTGCCGTTACATACAACAGTTATTTTCTCCTAAGCTGAGCATCGTTTCACAGAGAACCCGTGGATGAGTCCACTGATCATTATGTTGCTGCGCTCCATGAACTAAATAAAACATGTGCTTTTGGAGATACTGAGCATGGAATGATCCACGATCAGATTGACACATTAATGCCCCGAATTTGCAAAAAGCTGCTACTAGAGCCCGATTTAACCCTTGAAAAGACGAACTATTTCAAGAGGAGTTGAAGCAGCAGTAGCAGATTCCAAGGTCATATCCAAAGGGCAATCAGAACAAGTGATAACAAAAGCATGAAACGGTCCAAATGTAGAAAAATACAAAACAAGAATGAAGTTGAAGGAGGACAAGTGTGCGAAATGATAAGTCCTGTCGTAGAACTTGTGGAAAAGTCAGACATTTCTCAAAGGTGTGTAAATCGGACCTACACAGACAAAAGACCTGCACTATTATGATAATGGTAGATACAGTAGAGGGTCTGGTGTATCGGATTTGCAGCAACACATCTTCAAAGAAGAAATGGGAAAAATGTTTCTGAGAAAATACCTCCATGTGGTCACCTAACACTGCATTATGATGTCTAATGAGGGTCTTTTGAACTCAGCTGTTTCATAAATATCGCTAATTTATTCCAGGTAAAGACCCAATTTAGATGAGATTATTCCATTAGTTTAACATTGTACACTCTTAGAATTGTTTATATCACAGAGGAAAAAAAAAACATTTAAGTAGAATAAACTGAGAATAATTTATCGTTGCAGCACACATCTTGCAGTATATTAGCAACCAAAATACATATAATATAAAAATAAATGATAGTTTATTAAAAAATGTGTATTCCGAAATGATTTCAAAATGAACGATTTAGTAATGCTGCTGTTAGGCTGCAGACGCGGAAGCCGATATAGTCCGATCATTGTCCTTTTATTTTTAACAACCGTACAACACAAAAACACTCATAAGCCGTTGAAAACAACAAACAAAGACATCCGCTCGATACGCGTTGCCCGCTATGAGTTCGAATGTCCCAAGCATAATCCATAAAGCCTTCGGCAATGAGTAATCCAAGTCGGAAGTGGAATTCGCATATACAGCCGGCGGTCGAGCAGCCACGTGATTGTCCAGCTTGACAATATAACGACCGACAGCCTGTGACTCAAGAACGTGAGTTTATGTAGTCTGATCTTTCATGAGCCACAGCTGTCGGTAATCTTGGGAAGCAGCGTGACTGCTATCGAGGGGGGCGTGGCAGGGTGGATCTCTGACAGCTACAGACGGGGGCGTGGCAGGGTGAATCCCTGACAGCTACAGAGGGGGGCGTGGCAGGGTGAATCCCTGACAGCTGCCCTTGTTTTGTATTTTTTGACGTGAACCAGTTTTTATTTTCATGCTGATGCTTTATTTAAATTTGTCAGGCACTAGTGAAGGTTAAGATCTTGAAATTTGCCTAAAACAATTTTCAATTCATCCTTAGAACGTCAATGAGCCACCTGGAAAATCCGTTAAAACGTTAATTTCAACTGACATTTTTTTTAGTTTGGTTTATATTACGTTTTTAGCTTTTAGCATATTGTCTCTTTGAAAGATATACAGTAGTTGCATTGTCTTACTTTGCGTTGAAATGTTGCTAGGAGCACTAGTTGAATCTGGATGAGAGATGTGAAAAAGCTGATCACACCTGAATGCTGCTTTTTTTTTTTTTTAAAAAGCTAAGACAAACTAAGTAGAGAAGATGAAGACTGGATGATTGAATGGAAAGTCTCCCTGCACACTCTTTCTGTCTAACCCATCCCACTAGAGACACCAACCAATCAGATGTCTTTACTACAATATGAGACAAGTTTTGCCTTTTTCTTTTTTTTGCATGTCACCTTTTGGGTAACATACATGACACTTTCCTGCTCTGACTTCTAACATTGAATTACATCATGCTGTTAACAAATCCAGTCTAACAGCAATCATGATATCTAATGTCCAGGTCCCTGATAAACAAAATGTAATGTACCTGCTCAGATAGTCGACTATTATTGCATTAATAGAAAACAATATGTATAGTGGTTAAATGTTGGTGCCCCGCATGACAATATGGGTTACAATTTTCAAGATGGTTTATGTGCAATACTGCATTTGGGTCACAAGGTGGAAGTAGAGAACAAAGCAAATGATGAAATAGTTGCGGAGGATTCTGCTACAGGCACAACTCTATTATATTCAAAACGTTATTAAAAAAAAGAAAGGACACACAGTTGTGCAAGGATTGCAATAGATTAATCAAACCGATTAATACAATACGACAAAATAATTTAAATATCCACAACCATTGTTTTCTCTGCTGCAGTGTTATAATAAAACATTTTTATATATTTCGACTGAACAGCATTTAATTAGGGTTTGCTGACAAAATTCATTGCTTGTTTTGGTTGTTTTAAGCAGTAATTCCACCACATTTGGGAGCAGTGGTAAGTCTTAGTTCATTTTTGCTCATTTTTGTTTGACGAAGAATTCCATTAAGCTGTCAAAGAAAAGTCAAAGAATAGGAAAAATGTCATGAAGATGAGCCCAGGGCCAATAAGATATGCTGTTTTCCATGCCCAGGACATCATTAATGCTTTTTCAAGAATGTTACGGTTTGATAGCCATGAGACAAGACCTGCAAGACAAACTGGCTGCCATAGGAGAGAAAAGGGTGAAGAAAACTTTATAATGCATGCATTTTCACCGATTTCTTTGAAGGATTTACTATCTGTAAATGCTGACCTCTGTTTTCTCCTTAGAAGGTTAAGATGGAAATCAGTCTGAGAATGTTTTGCATGACATGTTACAACAAGGTCAGTTAAGCTTCTTAAGAAATATCACCACTGTATCACAAATGTAATTTGACTCAGCCCGAAGGTATGTTTTAGGTCAATTCTTTGCTATAGGAAAAAAAACTAATTGGTTTACTAGGCATAAACCAGATGGCATTGCATGGTGCTGTGATAGAATTTTTGGTTCAGGGTGCGTTTAACTGAGGCTGGCAGGCAGTTTCAAAGTTTTACCCAAGTTTCTAATTAAAATCTACCTGATTCTATTGTCTATAATATTTACCAAAATACATTTATAGCATTTGCAAGACACTCTTATCAAGACTTATCTTAGTTATTCCACTGAGCAGTTGAGAGGAAAAAGGCTTTCCTCAAGGACACAACAGTGGGACTTGGTGGTATAACAAAACTACCATCATTTCACCAAATAGATGAAAATACCCTGACACCTCTTACACACACACACACACACACACACACACACACACACACACACACACACACAAACACACATATATATACAGGTAGAGATCATTTCTAATTTATAGTGTTACAGTCTCAGAGGAAAAACTCACACACTGCTGATGTCATATGTACCAACCAGTTCTTTTTTCGCTACCTCATATCTGTACTGTTTATGGAACAACAAAAACGCTTTGGGAATGCCCCGTGTTGTCTATGCTCTGAATCACGTGTAAAATCCGGCCAATAGGCAAATCATATCATGGGCGGGCGACGACGCATAAACCAGGAAGCTACAAAATGGCTGACCAATGATAGCGACATTAGCTTCTGTTATTCTGGTAAGCGCTTTTTGTGTAAATCTGTGCAACATGGCGAGGCAAACAAACTTTCGCATTTCATTACGGGGGGAGACACACATGAGCTGTGCGTTGTTTGTCTGGGAGTGGAGCATGCTCAGTCGGCTCTCGAGAGAGATGATTTTCGGTTGTTGTAGCCGGTTTGCTATTCACACTCACTCTTCGAGGCGAGTGCTCTCCCTCATGGCTCAGGTCCCACTCTCACCGAGGCGAAGTGGTGCAGAAGGTCGTGGGGCTCGCAGGCCGACATAGCAGAAGGCATAGAGATGGATGAGTCCTCTCCGGCTTTCCCTGCTGGGCCGAGCTCCCGTTTCCCATGGAAGGTATTTTCTCCAAAGTTGTCTTCTCCCAGTCCTCGCTACGCAGAGCTTTAGGTCTCTTCCTCCATGCAGGGAGAATCTTGGATGCTAGCGAGCCTACGGCTTCTCACAGCATGTGCTGCTCGAGGAGCTCCAGGAGGTAGTGATGCAAGCCGTGTCCAAGCTAGAGCTAGCTTGGCTGGGTGAGCAGCGGAAGCAACGCATTTCCAGCAAGCCTGCAGCCGACGTGTCCAGGTCTTGGAAGACCCCATATACGGCCCGTTCCTTTCTCCCCGCAAAATTCGCTGTACGCGGACATAGTTGGGTTTAGGGAGTGTGGTTTTGAGGAGATGCCCAGGGTCGAGGAGAGACGTTAGCTGGCTATCTCTCCCCAGGTGTTGCTTTGCTGAAGGCTCCGGTATTGCCTACTAGGCCGTTAAAAGCCACTTTGGCCTTAGTGGGTAAGGCTTACGTGGAAGTAGGCCAGGCTGCGAGCTGCCTCCACACTATGAGTGTGTTGCAAGCATACCAGGCTGACCTGCTTCTAAAGTTGAAATAGGGTTTTAGCTCTGGGGCTGACAATATTAAGGAGTTGTGTAATGCGGCTGACAACCCTTAGGGCCACCAAGGACATGGCGTAGGCCGTAGATCAGTCGATGGCAGCCTTAGTGACCACAGAGAGGCATCTGTGTCTCACATTGTCGAAGATCTCTGACAGGGACAGGGCTTTTCTGCTGAATGCCCCGATAGCTCCTTCTGGCCTTTTCGGCGATGCGGTTGACGCGGTCGTTGATAGGTTTCAGGAGTCAGCAAAACAGACAGCTGTGTTTAAGTGGTTCCTCCCTTGCCGCTCTCTTGGAGCTGCTCAGTGGGCGCAGCCCAAGCCCGTTGCAGCTGGGAAGCGCAAAGCCCATGAACAGAGCATTGCCACCTGGCTCCCGATGGAAGAGCCTAAGGGCCCTAGGCGACGCTCTAGGCCCAGTTCAAACCTGAGGTGGTCCTCTTGTGTAAAAATCGGGCCGTGGTAAAGTGCGCGGTGCCCGTACCTCCTCGTCACCACCAGGAGGCCAGGCTGTTAGCTCCGCCACGGGATGGTTTCAAGGCGAGCTCTTTGTACCTTGGATGTATGGAGAGAATGCACGTTCCAGTCTCAAGGCCACTCTGCCCAAGATCGGTGGGACAAGCTACATTGTTCATGACACATAAACTGCTGGGAGATGTTGGCTGTGCTTTTGGCACTCGAACACGTCCTCTGAGACCTGAGAGGTCACCACGTGCTGGTCCGTGCTGGTGGACAACACGTTGGTAATCTTGTACATCAGCCACAATGGGGGTCTCTGATCTTGCCCCCTATACAGGCTGACCTGCGGGAAGGCAGGCTGGGAAATGTAGGCTCCACACCGAGGTGATGGTGCAGATATGGCAGAGGTATTACAGAGCCCAGATAGATCTGTTTGTGACTCGGAAGACCGCGCACTGTCCCCTCTGGTTCTCTCTCTCTCACCCAGTCCCACTGGAGCTGGACACCATGGTGCAGGCGCATCCAAAGCTTAGTCTGTACACCTTCCCTCCCATTGTGCTGCTCCCGGGAGTTCTGGAGAGAATCCGCCAGGATGGATTACGTCTCCTTCTCGTGGCACCTAGTTGGCCGGGCAGACTGTGGTTTGTGGATCTGCTGTCCCTCCTCGAGGGACCTTCTTGGGAAATCCCTCCCAGGAGAGATCTCCTCTCGCAAGCTGGGGGAACCCTGGTTCACCCCTGCCCAGAGTTGTGGAGGCAATTGCCCTGTTGCCCCTGAGGGGGTGCAGTTTCTAGTGGCTGGTCTCTTTACTGAGGTAGTTGGGACCATCCTCTATTCCAGAGCTCCTTACATGAGGAGGTTGTATGCCACCAGATGGCAGCTGTTCTGCACGTGGTGTGAGCACCACCAGTTAGACCCAGTCAACTGCCCGGTTGGGTTGGTTCTGTAAGTCTTGCAGGAACAGTTTGCTATGGGGTTGGCCCCGTCCACCGTTAAGGTTTACATGTCCGCTATCGCGATCACAAGGGAAACACCCTCTCGTGACACATTTTCTGCGCGGCACCCGGAGGCTGAGATCCGGGATACGATCCAGAGTGCCTGTGTGGGACTTCGCCTCAGAAGTTAATGTCGCTACCATTGCTCAGCTGTTTTGCACCTTCTTGGTTTTTACGTGACGTCGCCCGGCGATGCATGGATAACGGGGGTGTTCCCAAAGCATTTTGATGCAGCGTCTTATTTCCTCAGGGAACTAGGTTTACATACATAACCTAGAGATGGATTCTTTTAACGCTTTTGGGGCAGGTGATGAGTTGGTGTGGGTTTGGCACTGCACATTTGAGGTGGCAATTTTTTGTACTGCCACAATGAGAACAGCATCCTTGTTGTGATGTGTCTGGTGTAGAGAAAGTGCCTGATGCAGCTCACATAAAGGAGTACCCATGTCCACCTAAAATGGAATATAAACAGCACTAACTATGGGCAAGGTCAAATTCAGAGGAAGGTAAAATATGGATTATTTGATGGTCATGAGTTTCAGGTTGGGTGTACGTGACCATTTTTGAGGAGCAATGCTTACACTGTTACACCAGCTGCTGTTTACCATCAGATGCACTACACCTCAGTTCTGTACATGTCTAACATTAAGAAGAACCTTGCTAACTGGATGGTGTGATCCACTGAGTTCACCCATGTCTTCGCAAATGTGTAAAGTAAATGTATTTAAATGATGGTAGTATAATTTGTATTATTATTCTTTTCATTTTGTTTGTCAAGATGTATGACCTGGATGTGCTGACCTTATGTTCAAGTTTGTATTTACATGCATGTAAATCTGTCTAGTCCAAAAGAAGGTTACAATGGAAATCAGTCTAAATAATTTAAATAATCCACTGCTATGACTTTTTTTTTAACAAGATGGTTTGACAATGTCAGTTACGTTTCTAAAGAATGCTTATTGCAGCTCTGGACCAAAGTTCAGGGAACAGAACTCTTATCTAAATCTTTGAACTTTACATCTAAGGTGGGTTTTAGAGTATTTATGTGATTTGATTGCTTTCTGATTCTTGTTTAATTTTATTGTTTTTCACTGTTTACGATATTGCAGTTATGTCTATCTCTAAGCATACGTTTTCAAAACTTTTGTATGGTGTCCCTCTGAAAACATGGCAAAATGTATGAGAGAAGTTTATAAACACTTTGTAACTATAATTGCTAATTATTGCATTCAGACATAGTCAACAGTTAATGATTTTACTTTATTGCTTCTTTTAAATCGAATCTAATTGTAACTAAAAAATTTTTAATTTTTTATGAAATGTGTGTTAATGAACCTCCGAATAAATTAAACGGAAAAAGCTCAGAAAATCATCTAGTTAGACAAACATGAAGCTGTTTAGCATGTCTCGGAGGACATCATTGACCAGTGCCTAAAAGACATCTGGGGCGTTAGTAAGGCTGAATGGCATAACAAGGTACTCTTAATGATCGGCTGGGGTATTCATCACCCTCCCTGATAGGCACCAGGTGATATGTGTTGTGTAGATCCAGCTTAGTAAAAACCATGGCACAATGCAGGCGCTTGAACGCCAAGGCTACAAGCGCCAAGGCGCAACAGTTCCGGACAGTGATGGCGTTGAGACTCCATACATGGGCGTAGGGACTATCCTTCCTTTCTAAAAAAGATGAACTCTGCCCCAGCTGGGGAGAAGGATGGTTGGATGATACCTGCTGCCAGGGACTCCTGAATATACTGGTTCATGGCCGCCCTCTCTGGGGCTGATAACTGATACCGGTGGCCCGTTGGACCAGCGCCATCTTACCTCAGAGACCTCATCACATCTCACACTGCACAACGCTGTCTGAGATCCTCCAGCACTGCTCGACTGGTACCACCTTCTCTCAGAATGAGAGGTAAGTATACTTCAAGGCTCTTCTCTGTTCTGACACCGAGGTGGTGGAATGAACTTCCCCTAGATGTCTCTACAGCGGAGTCCCTGACTATATTCAAGCGACGATTGAAGACCTATCTCTTCCTGAAACACTTAAATTAGCACTTTCCTAGTTTGCTTCGTAGAATTCAAGAGTGATATTTATCGTAAGTTTGTAATCTGGCGTACCAGTGTAGATTTATTCATTACTAAAGACTTAAAACACTTTTGTACGTTGCTCTGGGTGAGGGCGTCTGCTTAATTCCGCAAATGTAAATGTAAATGTAAGTAACAATCTGCAACATTTTGGGTGTTTGTGTTTCCGCAGCCAAGGGAACCCGTGCATGATGGGGCTTGGGGTGAGGATTTGACCAGGAAGGAAAGCCACTCCTGATGTCGTTCCCCCACTGACATGAGTGGGGGCTTGGTGCAATGAGTGGACCCGGTCTAAGGAGCTGTCATCCAGAGATCTGATTAGCAGGGCTTCAGATAGTGGTTTCATGGGGTCTTGTAGCTGCTTGGCAAGCTCAAGGTCCATTAAGTGTCGGCCCCCAAATCGACGAAGGCAGTCAATTCTGTGCCTACAGGGCCTGCCTGAAGGTGGACCAAGATGGTGGGTTTAGAGGGAGTGGGAGAAGAGGGGCTCATCAGTGCTCTTCACCGACAAGGAATGCCTTTTACTGGGCAGGACATGGCCATGTCCCCTTTGCCTCTGCAGTAGAGGCATAGGCCCAGCGACCAACATCTCTCCTTCTCGGTGGGGTCAGGTGGTGGCATCCTATCTCTTTGTCTTAAACCTAGATAATCTTCCATTCAAGCAACTGTATCGAACAAGCTCCTTGAACACGACACTGCACTTACTTCTGGTAGCATTCTGCATTTATGGCACATGCAGAAAGCGGATCACTCATCAAGATAAAAGTATCCCAAAAAGATAATACATTCAAAATGATATACCAATTACACTTGCTTTGTAGACCTAGGTGGCTCTTGTAGCCACTGATTTGTGCACTTACATAGCTGCTCACTGTGCCTAAACCACCCATCACCTACAGGAAATGTCTGGGAATGGTATTCCAAAGGAACAAGGAATTGTGAATTTTGGGTGAACCCAACCCAGGGCAGGATTTGGAACCAAACTTACTGAGGCTAGCTAAAAAGAATGCATCCAGAAAACATCACATTTCTTAGTTGTTTCACTTGTCTATTAGCCTTGGAGTGGTTGCCAAACATCAAACTCAAAATCACTTTTTTTTCAATGAATTCTGTTAATTGTTGCCCTTAATGACTCACTATTCGGCCAAAGCAGATTTGTCAATTTAAACAACCAGGGTATGTCTGAACAGAATGTATGTCATAGGGTAACAATGATACTTTCTCTATATGTAAGCATTAAAGTAATAGCAAGTTACCTGCCACCTCAAATAAGAAAATGCTTAATTTCTACTGAAGTTATTTTGTTAGATAGAATGTATAGTAGAATAATGCATTTATTTGTACATTTTTTTTTTTTTTTTTACAGATTTACTATCTGCTGATGTTTGTCACATCCTAGAGAAGGTTTTTATGAAAATCAGTCTCAGAAATTTAAATGAATGTTTTGCATAAAATACCAAGGTTATAACAAGGTCAATTGAGCTTCTTTAGAAAGCTTGTGGAACAGAGCTACTCAAGAAAAATCACCCTGTTTCCAGTGTAATTGAGAAGTCTTCTCACATTTATTTGGATTATGCTTTTAAAGTCACAAAAACCTTTGCATGTGCTGAATGTTGCTTGAAATTTGCTACAGGCAGACATTTGACCCTTAGTCAAGAAATGCAGTTCATTGTCATTGGGAGAAAGTCAACAAGGTTCACAGAGTCAGTCATTTTTTAGTGCCCCTGGCACCAACTGGGTTTAGGGCCTTGCTCAAAGTCCCAGCAGTGCCAGCTTGGCAGTGCTGCAACCACCTGACCTTATAAATCAGAAGCCCAGAGCCTTAACTATTGAACCACCACTGCTCTCACTGTGACACAGTGTGATGTAACACTGTTCTGCACATTAAATCAAGGACATTGTAGAGAATGCAGTTCTCCTCCAGTTCCAGTTCTCCTGCTGCTACCACTTTTTGTTTCTCATTTGGAGAAATTTGACCAACCATTAATGTCTATTGCAAAACCTGATTAGAAATTCCATGTGACACGAATATGGGATAAATTCATAAATACGATTTCCTGATTCCTTAGACCAAGCTGAATGCTATTATATTTTATATTTAACATGAACAGCCACTAATGTTTTTGTCACTGAAGGTTTGGGAGTTGAGGTGCAATGTTATGTGTACATGCCCTTGAGCAAGGTCATTACCCACTCAGCCACATAAATACTCTGTTATTTATACTGTTTTTACACTTGGTTTTGTACAAGGTATTGTAGACAATTTTCTTGACATGGTATTAGTATACTTTGTTTTTGTACTTTTATACTGTATATTTTTAAAGATGTATGATCTGGATGTGCTGACCTTCTTTCCAAGGAGAACCAGTTTGTATTTTTATGCTGATAAATTATTGAAATCCAAGAGAAGGTTGAGATAAAAATCAGTCTCCATGATTTAAATGATCCAATACATCACTTTTTTTTGCACAAGATGGTATATCAAAGTAAATTAATTTTCTTTAGAATGCTTCGTGAAGCTCTGGAACAAAGCTAGTCAAGAAACACTGCTCAGATCTAAACCTTTCAGCTTAAAGATCTCCGGTAAGTTTCAGTGTTACTTATTTGATGAGATTGTTTTCTCATTCTTTTTATTTTCTTGATTTTCACCTTGTATGATATTGCAGTTATGTATATCTTGTAGTATTCAATACTTTTTTGAAATACCTCTGATAACATGGTAAAATGTATGCGCATAATTAATATTCATTGTATAAGCGTAATTACTCATTATTGCATTCATACATTATCAATAGTGAACAATTGTATACTTTATTGCTTAAATTTCAATGCTTCTAATTGGCAATGCATTAGTTATATCTTATAAAATACCCGTTATTGAATACATAAAGACAAACGTTACACACAAACACACCATGCACTAAAATTAATTTTTTTGTGTGTGGGGGTAAAATCAAATTGTTGTTTTAGACCACTGTCACTCACCAACAAACTGATAATGACTCTAAACATTAAAAAATGTCTCAATATAGGATAATGGTGGTTTACCAGTTAAGAGTCTGCATTATTGATCATATGGTTGGGGGTTTAAACCCTATCACTGCCACTGTTAGATTTTTGATCAAGGTGCTTAAAATCTGTTTTTAGTTTGTGTTAAGGGTTAATCTGTTGCAGGTTTCTACTTCAATTTATACAATTCTATGCTCAATTAGTCATTAATAATAAATTTCATGCACTTGAATTTTTCTTTCGATTTGCTCCATAAAATAATAAAAAAATCTTGATCAAAGAATGTATGCATCAGGTTTACTGAAAAGTACCAATCCAAACCCAACATACATTTCTTCTTTTTGCTTAGCTGTTTGGACATAATGAAGTTGGATCTGTTCCTTCTCCTTTGTCTCAGTGGTAAGAGCTTCTATTAAAAAAAGAAAAACATTTGTTTTTTTTGCCTAAAAATGTCTGCATTTCCCTGGTAGTTGTACTAACATAAGTTCTCTCATAACATACTTGATAATGAATAAATAGTGTGAGTAAAAAAAAGGAAATTCTCGTTAACAGGTGTGGTGCCAATCACCTTCTCTGTTCTGCAAACTAAACCTGGCCAGTATCTCATCACTCATTCATTGTCATGGCCTGATGCTAAGAAGTACTGCAGGACAAAGTACATTGACCTGGCGAGGGTAAAGGACTCTAGTGTTCTCTTAGAGCTAATTAAAATGGCAGTAAGTAATGGTTTAAAATCATGGCGTATTTGGATTGGACTGTACAACGACTTTGACAGTTGGCACTGGTCTTTGAAATGACCTCTCACTGTCGAGTACAAACCAAACAAATTGGTACTCTGGACAACCTGATAATTACATGGGGCATGAAGCATGTGGAGGAATCTATGGTGCTGGGTACTGGGAAGACTCAGACTGTGCACTGCAGAAACCCTTTATATGCTATGATGGTAAGTAAACAAACTGAATACATTTTTTGTTTTATGGCTTATGCACAGCATCTTACGAGAATACTGAAGAACTGACACGATAAAGAATTGACAGAATTTGCAGAAAGGTTAAAATTGCCAGAAAACACTGCAGGGGCTGATGACCTTGTACCTCTAATGACAATATTTGTTGAAAACAAAAATAGCAATATACAGTGAGAAAAATAAGTATTTGAACACCCTGCTATTTTGCAAGTTCTCCCACTTAGAAATCATGGAGGGGTCTGAAATTGTCATCGTAGGTGCATGTCCACTGTTAGAGACATAATCTAAAAAAAAAAATCCAGAAATCACAATGTATGATTTTTAAACTATTTATTTGTATGATACAGCTGCAAATAAGTATTTGAACACCTGTCTATCAGCTAGAATTCTGACCCTCAAAGACCTGTTAGTCTGCCTTCAAAATTTATTTTGAAGGCACCTCCACTACATTTATTATCCTAAATTAGATGCACCTGTTTGAGGTCGTTAGCTGCATAAAGACACCTGTCCACCCCATACAATCAGTAAGAATCCAACTACTAACATGGCCAAGACCAAAGAGCTGTCCAAAGACACTAGAGACAAAATTGTACACCTCCACAAGGCTGGAAAGGGCTATGGGGAAATTGCCAAGCAGCTTGGTGAAAAAAGGTACACTGTTGGAGCAATCATTAGAAAATGGAAGAAGCTAAACATGACTGTCAATCTCCCTCGGACTGGGGCTCCATGCAAGATCTCACCTTGTGGAGTCTCAATGATCCTAAGGTAGGTGAGAAATCAGCCCAGAACTACACGGGAGGAGCTGGTCAATGACCTGAAAAGAGCTGGGACCACCGTTTCCAAGGTTACTGTTGGTAATACACTAAGACGTCATGGTTTGAAATCATGCATGGCACGGGAGGTTCCCCTGCTTAAACCATCACATGTCCAGGCACGTCTTAAGTTTGCCAATGACCATTTGGATGATCCAGAGGAGTCATAGGAGAAAGTCATGTGGTCAGATGAGACCAAAATATAACTTTTGGGTCATAATTCCACTAAACGTGTTTGGAGGAAGAAGAATGATGAGTACCATCCCAAGAACACCATCCCTACTGTGAAGCATGGGGGTGGTAGCATTGGGGGTGTTTTTCTGCACATGGGACAGGGTGACTGCACTGTATTAAGGAGAGGATGACCGGGGCCATGTATTGCGAGATTTTGGGGAACAACCTCCTTTCCTCAGTTAGAGCATTGAAGATGGGTCGAGGCTGGGTCTTCCAACATGACAATGACCCGAAGCACACAGCCAGGATAACCAAGGAGTGGCTCTGTAAGAAGCATATTAAGGTTCTGGCATGGCCTAGCCAGTCTCCAGACCTGAACCCAATAGAGAATCTTTGGAGGGAGCTCAAACTCCGTGTTTCTCAGCGACAGGCCAGAAACCTGACTGATCTAGAGAAGATCTGTGTGGAGGAGTGGGCCAAAATCCCTCCTGCAGTGTGTGCAAACCTGGTGAAAAACTACAGGAAACGTTTGACCTCTGTAATTGCAAACAAAGGCTCCTGTACCAAATATTAACATTGACTTTCTCAGGTGTTCAAATACTTATTTGCAGCTGCATCATACAAATAAATAGTTAAAAAAATCATACATTGTGATTTCTGTATTTTTAGATTATGTCTCTCACAGAGGACATGCACCTACGATGACAATTTCAGACCCCTCCATGATTTCTAAGTGGGAGAACTTGCAAAATAGCAGGGTGTTCAAATACTTATTTTCCTCACTGTAAATATATAGCGTCTGGCACGTGTCATTTAGACTTCTTCATTTAGACTTCAAGGAATTTCCTTTTAACCCTTGACATCTGCTATTTAATCAAAGGATGAGCACCATGGCATACACTTTTATTGAGAGCTTGTATACCACAGTGTCATACCCCCCCTCGGAAGACTGATAACACAAGCCAGTCTCTATACCTTACACACACCCACACACACAACCCCGAAAGCCAGATAACCCTCTGGCCTCTCTGGTTGACTCCACAGGGACCCTCAAACTAAAAAACAATCCACTTTCGAAACTCGGCTCTAGTATGACTGTTTGTGACACACACACGCGCACAACACAATGGGGCACTCTTTTACTAATCAAACAAATAAATAAGATGTTCCACATTCCACGACATTAATCTCTTTATGTAATGTACCTCTGTCTCGATACTGTCATTCCTTTTCATGTTCCGTATCCAAATGACCGCAAAATTATCTGTTCCTTATTTTTCAAACAATGGTGCATTTTATTCAATCATGAAATGTACCATACTGTCTTAATACACTTTGGATAAAATTTTAAGTTCTTCAAAGCGAGTATAACTCGGAAACCATGCCCACGAACACATGAACAAAGGGGGTTTTTCCCTCCAAAATTTCAGGATAAAACTTTGCTTGCTGTTAATTTCTTCACTCATAACCAATCACATTTCCTGCCAGGTCAGTGTACCTCACCCTGTAGTGATTCTGTGCAACAGGCCATGACACTACTTGTCAGTATCAATGTCATAATTCCAAGGAAGTTTACAGTGATTAGAAGAAGTCACAATTTAAAAGCATTTGATTTCGTAAAACACAAAGATACATTACTAAACTGTTCAGCAGTCAGCAAAGCAAGACAGAATAACATACAGAATAATGAACAAAAACGTTATATTTTATCAGAAAAAGACAAGTTGCAACAAAGAACTCATCTATTCGTGTTTATCTACCTATAAGATGTTGAATAGTTAACCATTGTAAACTTACACTGTTTATTATTTAATTTAAATATTTTCTTTAACTGAGTGCATTTATTTATTAATTTCTGATTTTTTCTGAATCTATATAAAAGTTGTTCTGTTACACTGTTAATAAATAAAATTTTATATAGTTTGTCTTCCTGAACCAACTGAATTTAAAAAAAAAGGTGGGACGCAGTGTTGTGCTGGTAACTAGTTACAGTTACTCGTTACTTCATTCAAAAAGTAACTCAGTTACTTTGTTGATTATTTACACCAAAAAGTAATGCGTTACTGTTAAAAGTAACTTTTTAGTTACTTTTTTAAAGAACCTTCTTTAATGTTCCCATTAATGCCCTTTTATGTGTTATGGCCTATACAAACACAAAACTGACTTAAACACAAAGTAATTTTTTAAACACTATTTTATTAAAGTCAGAGCAGCACAACCTGAATATATCACAAGGATTTCTGAAATAAATAACAAAACAAGCTGAATAACATATTCACAATCAAAAACTAAAGTGGCTTCTTCATCATAAAAGCTGTTGTGTTGAGCTCTTATACATGTTCCTTTCACAGCTTAAGTATGAAAACTATCAACAATGTAGACCAGAACACCGGGTTAGCTTCTAGCTTCTAGCTCCTTAGGCATGGAGTTTCTGGAGGAGCTTCAACAGATTGGAGTTGCTGTTTATCGCAGTAGATAAGACTTTCGAACCAGAAAGACACAGCTTACATTTGACTAAAAATATTTTGTCTTTATACTCAACTAAATTAAAATAATGAGCATATTTCCACTTTGAGAAACTTGTCTTGCTCTCGCCTCAACTCGCCATTACTGCCGCACAGACCTGAATAAACAGAGACACACCCACAGTGCATCTGCTTCGTGTTTACAGTGGTTCATCCACCAATCCCTCAATGCGTTGCTGCTGTAAACAGGTTAGACTGTAGTCTACACTTCAGCCCAAATTCATTCATTTAAAAAAAGTAACTGGTAACGCACCATACGGTAACGGAGTTAATTTATTTAAAAAGTAACACATTACAGTATTAGTTACTGTCAAAAGTTTACTAGTAACGCGTTATTGCCCAACACTGGTAAATTGTAATTTAAAACAGAATAAAAATTAAAAATTTTTTTTTTACAATAGAACATATAAAACATATCAAAAGTTGAAATTGAGGAAATGTTTTATATATATATTTTGAATTTAAACACGTCTCGAAAAAGGCAACAAAAGTCTGGTAAAAATAAGTTTTATTAAATATATATATATATATATATATATATATATATATATATATATATATATATATATATATATATAGTACACACACACACACACACACACACACACACAAACACAACATAGAACTAACTACACAAACATACAAAAAGAAATAAAGAAAACAAAAATAAAAATAAACAAAATGTTAAAAATAGGAAAAAGGAGTAAGAGAAGGGAAAAGAATAAAAGAGAGAAAGAAAAGAAAGGAATGGCAAGCTCAATCTTCAAAATTACCCACAACCTAAACGAGACTCATCAAGGATTTTAAATACACCTTAAAATTAAGGGGCTCAAGCGTAAACACACATTAAGACTGGTGTCCAAATGCAGTAGACAAAGAAATTGTTTGAAGAGTCGGTTAGGAGGGAGTCAGCTGTTCTTCCAGGTTCTCCTGAAGATCAGAGCAGTTGTTGTTCTTGAAGGTAAAGTTTGCCGGAAAATCTTTAAAGGGTTTGAGGTCTCCTCTCGGAGAGTCATTTCTGAGCTGTTTTAAGCGTCCGGGCCTACAGGGCTCTGAGGGTCTGAGCCTTTTAAACATTTCCAAATCTAGATTAGTTGGTTTCGAAACAATTTAAAGGTCCCGAACGACACCCATCTTCGTGGTATGGCCAATCCTAGGCCTAAATTTTGAAAAGAGAGAAACTTCCTTTGTTCATGCGTTTGTGGGCATGGTTCCCGGGTTACACTTATTTAGTGTGTGTGTGTGTGTGTGTGTGTCACACTCAGACATACTGGGGCTGAGCTTCAAGAGAGAATTGTTTTATCGTTTGAGGGTCCCTGTGAAGTCAACCAGAGAGGCCAAGGGGGGTTATCTGGCTTTCAGGGTGGTGTGTGTGTGTTTGTGTAGAGATTGACTTGTGTTATAATTTTAATGCTGTTTTGAGGTCAGCTGGAGAGGTCAGGGATTATCCGGTTGGCATCTTTAGTGTGGGGATATGACACTGTGGCATGAAAACCCCCAATAAAAGTGTAAGCCGTGGTGCTCATCCTTTGACTGAAATGCAGATGTCAAGGGTTAAAAGGAATGCCTGGGACATGAAGTCTAAATGACCCTTGCCCAGATGCTACACCTCTTTTTTTCTTCAGATGTAATAATAAACACCAACTTTGCTTCTGTGTTGTCCATGCTCTGAATAATTTTTTCATGTCCCTTTTTTTCTTTTCTTTTTTTTTTTTTGTAAACAAAGTCCATTTAGCACAAGCTGAAAACAGCTGTTTGTGCAGAACCGAGTGCTGCATCCACTTCCTGGTCCGTCACAGTGCCCGTGTTCCTCTTTTTGACCACTACGAGTTTCCGCCTCACCTCGGGTAGTGGGGGCTGGATCCTGGCAGGGTCCATCTGGATGTTGCCGGCTGAAAGCAGGTATCCCAAGAACGAGGTTCGTGAGGTGTGAAATTCAAATTTCTCAGGTTTCACGTAGAACTCATTCTTGAGGAGTCTCTCCAAGTCCTGACACACCTGCCAGGTGTGTTCATTTATTAAATGCGAGAAGATCAGAATATCATCTAGTTAGACAAACACGAAGCTGTTTAGCATGTCTCAGAGAACCTCATTGACCAGTGCCTAAAAGACAGCCGGGCATTAGTAAGGCCGAACGGCATAACAAGTTACTCGTAATGACGGGCTGGGTTATTGAAGGCAGTCTTCCATTCATTACCCTCCCTGATAGGCACCAGGAGATATGTGTTGCATATATCTAGCTTAGTGAAGACCAATGTGGCACAATGCAGGAGCTGGAACGCTGAGGCCATAAGCAGCTAGGTGTAACAGTTTTGGACAGTGATGGCATGAGACCGTCCATACATGGGCGTAGGGATTTATCCTTCCTCCCTACAAAGAAGAACTCTGCCCCAGCTGGGGAGGTGGACGGTTGGATGACACCTGCTGCCAGGGACTCCGGAATATACTGGTTCATGGCCCGCCCTATCTGGGGCTGATAACTGATACAGGCGGCCCTGTTGGGGGACTGGTTCCGGGAAGTGGCTCAATGGTACAGTTGAAGTGTCGGAGAGGAAGGCAGGGAGGTGGCCATGGCTTTGCTGAACACAGGCACAAGCTCATGATAGATTTTAGAAACCGATGCTTAATCTGAGAGCTTAGAAGTTACAACCGTAAATGGTTTGGGTAAATTAACTAAGGCAGTCAATTCCGTGCCTACAGGCCCTGCCTGAAAGTGGACCAAGATTGTGGGTCTGGAGGGAGTTGGACCTTTACCGACAAGCCATGCTTTTTACTGGGCAGGACACAGCCATGTGCCCTTTGCCTCCGCAGTAGAGGCAAAGACCCAGTAACTGGCATCTCTCCTTCTCGGTAGGTGTCAGGTGGTGGCGTCTCTTCAACTCAAGCCTCGACAATCTTTCATTGTAGCAACTTTATTGAACAAGCTCCTCGATCACGACACAGCACTCACTTCTTTGTGTGACGCAATCATACAACACACACTTCTTCATCTATCTCTTCATTTACGGCACACGTAGAAAGCGGATCACTAGCCAAAATAAAAGTATCCCAAAAATAATTACTTTTCAAAATGATATACCCGTTACATTTGCTTTGTAGACCTTGGTGGCTTTTTGTAGCCACTGATTTGTGCACTTACATAGCTGCTCACCGTGTCTAAATCACCTATCACCTGTGGGAAAAGTCTGTGGGAATGACATTCCAAAGGAACAAGGAAATTGTGTGGCAGAGTGATGGTCAATTTTGGGCGAACTCAAACCAGGGCAGGATTTGGAACCAAACTCACTGAGGCTAGCTAAACAGAATGCATCCAGGAAATATTAAATCTTTTAGTTGTTTTACTTGTCTATTAGCCTGGGAGTGGTTGCCAAACATAAAATTCAAGATTACAGCTTTTTTTCAATGAATTCTGTAAATTGTTGCCCTCAATGACTCACTATTCGGCAGACAAAGGCAGATTCGTCGATTAAAACAACCTAAAAGTATGTCTACAGAATGTATGTCATCGGCTACTTACTTACAAAACAGTAAATGGTTTAGCTTCCATGTATCTCTCCAGTCTTCTAACACGCTACAATCCATCATGCTCCCTGAGATCTCAAAACTCCTGGCTTCAAGTAGTTTCTAGAATAGCAAAGTCCACTAAAGGTGGTAGAACATTCTCACATTTAGCTCCTAAATTTTGTAATAATCTTCCTGACAGTGTTCGGGGCTCAGACACACTCTCCCAGTTTAAGTGCAGATTAAAGATGTTTTTTTTTTTTGCAAGTTCTACAAATAACACACATCACATCATAACCTTGTGCTCCAGAACATCTAAACACATGCACATTATCAACTTGTGCTGTTAATATCATGAACAGCAGCTACGCTAATTCCTCTTCACTGCTTCTCTTTCTCTCCGAATCCCGAGGCATCCTGAGGTTGCTCCAGCCCCAGTCAGGTCCCACCTTATGAAGATTGTGGACCTTTAAAGAAGTAGATGCCCACAAACATCCCGAACCATCTAGAGACGTACCAGCGACATTTGGATCCCACTTCATGTGGAGTTTGGACATTAGACCTCCTGGCGTGTTTAAAGACTCTGGCATGGAGAAGCTGGTGTTGGATCTGATGATCGCAAATGTTGATCTATTTTATGAGTTGCTCAGTAGCTCCTAGTTTTAATACCATAATGACTGTAAAAGACTGTAGAAAGAACATCACTCATAATCACACACTCCAGTACTCATGTTAGTTCTCACTTTACAGTGTTCTGTACTGTTTAAAGATTTATGATCACACTCTTGATGTCACTTACATGAGGATGGGTTCCCTTTTGAGTCTGGTTCCTCTCAAGGCTTCATCCTTAAAACATCTAATGGAGTTTTACCTTGACACAGTCACCATTGCTGCTAATTAGGGATAAACACACACCATTCACCTTAACTCTTAAAATTCTGTAAAGCTGCTTTGAGATAATGTTTGTTGTGGAATTCATAGTAGAATAATGCATTTATTTGTAAATCGTTTGACGTTTTTACTATCTGCTGAAGTTTGTCACATCCTAGAGAAGGTTTGGATGGAAATCTGTCTCAGAAATTTAAATGAGAATGTTTTGCATAAGACATCAGGGTTATAACAAGGTCAATTATGCTTTTTTTGAAAGCTTGTGGAACAGAGCTACCTAAGGAAATTCACTGTTTCCAGTGTAATTGAATAGTTTTTTTTTTTCACATACCTCTTTGTTCAAGTCTTCTAACATTTATTCGAATTATGCTTTTAAAGTCACAAAAACCTTTTAATGTGCTGAATGTTGCTTGAAATTTGCTACAGGCAGACATTTGACCCCAGAAGTTTATTGTCATTCTGAAAAAGTCAACAAGGTTTACAGAGTCAGTCAATATTTAGTGCCCCTGGCACAAACTGGTGCCAGCTTGGCAGTGCTGCAACCACCTGACCTGACCAGCAGCCCAGAACCTTAACTATTGAACCACCACTGCTCTCACTGTGACACAGTGTGATGTAACACTGTTCTGCACATTAAATCAAGGGCATTGTAGAGAATGCCATTCTCCTGCAGTTCTAGTTCTCCTGCTGCTACCACTTTTTGTTTTTCATTTGGAGAAATTTGACTGGGCATTTGGCATGACTAAATATTAATGTCTATTGGAAAACCTGGTTAGAAATTCAATGTGACACGAATATGGGATAAATTCAAAAATACGATGTTTTTGATTCCTTAGACCAAGCTGAATGCTAATATATTTGATATTTAACATGAACAGCCACTAATGTTTTTGTCACTGAAGGTTTAGCAGTTGAGGTGCAATGTTATGTGTCCAAGGTCATTACCCACTCAGCCACATAAATACGTTATTTATACTGTTTTTACACTTGGTTTTGTACAAGGTATTGTAGACAATTTCTTGACATGGTATTAGTATAATTTGTTTTTGTATTTTTTTTCTGTATATTTTTAAAGATGTATGATCTGGATGTGCTGACCTTCTGTCCAAGGAGAACCAGTTTGTATTTTCATGCTGATGAATTATGTAAATCTGTCTAGTCAAAGAGAAGGTCAAGATGGAAATCAGTCTCCATGATTTAAATGATCAAATAGCATCACTTTTGTTTTTGCACAAGATGGTATATCAAAGTCAATTATTTTCTTAGAATGCTTAGTGAAGCTCTGGAACAAAGCTAGTCAAGGAACACTGCTCAGATCTAAACCTTTCAGCTTAAAGATCTCATGTAAGTTTCAGTGTTACTTATTTGATAAGATTGTTTTCTCATTCTTTTAATTTTCTTCTTATATGATAATGCAGTTATGTATATCTTGTAGTATTCAATACTCTTTTTGGATTTCATGATAACATGGTAAAATGTATGAGCATAATTAATATTCGCTGTGTAAGCGTAATTACTCATTATTGTATTCATACAATATCAATAGTTAACAATTGTGAACTTTATTGCTTAAAGTTCAATGCTTCTAATTGTCAATGCATTAGATATATCTTATAAAATACCCGTTAATGAATACATATGGAGAAACATTACACACACACACACACACACACACACACACACACACACACACACACACACACACACACCATGCACCAAAATGTATTTTTTGTGTGGGGGCTAAATCAAATTGTTGTTTCAGACCACTGTCACTCACCAACAACCGGACGATGACTCTTAACATCCGAAGATTTCACAATATAGGATAATGGTGGTTTAACAGTTAAGGGTCTGCATTTTGGTCATAAGGTTGAGGGTTTAAACCGTAGCACTGCCACTGTTGGATTTTTGATCAAGGTGCTTAAAAATCTGTTTTTAGTTTGTGTTAAGGGTTAATCAGTTGTGGGTTTTCTACTTCAACATATGTGCTTTTTCATACTAATAATTCATGTTTATGATTCTAAGCTCAATTAGTAATTAATAATAAATGTCCTGCACTTGAATTTTTATTTTCTCCTTAAAATAATCAAAAAAATCTTGATCAAAGAATGTATGCATCAGGTTAACTAAAAAGTACCCATGCCAATTTAACATACATTTCTTCTTTTTGCTTAGCTGTTTGGACATCATGAAGTTGGATCTGTTTCTTCTCCTTTGTCTCAGTGGTGAGAACTATATATAAAAAAACAACAACGATTTTTTCTTTTGTCAAAAAAAATAATTCTTAATTTTATATATTGCTGATTTTACTAATTTGTTTATTTCCCTGACTTCTAAAATCGGTTACTGGTAATTCTGACACTTACATTAGTTCTATCTCATAACATGCTTGATAATGAATACAAAGTGTGGAAGTTTAAAAAAAATTCTTGTTAACAGGTGTTGTGCCAATCACCTACAATATTCAGCAACCTGCCCCTCTTCTGTATTTCATTAATCAGGCAGTGCCATGGGCTAATCAGAAATACTGCAGGATGAAGTACACTGACCTGGCTAGGGTAAAAACCACTAGTGTTTTGGCACAGCTAAATAAAATGGCAGCAAGTAGCGGTCTAACACAATGGCCTCTCTGGATCGGAATGTACAATGACTTTGACAGTTGGCGCTGGTCTTTTAATAACCTCTCACTGAAGAGTACAAACCTAACAAATTGGTACCCTGGACAACCTGATAATATCAAGGGGCGGGAAGCATGTGGAGGAATCTATGGTGCTGGGTACTGGACAGACTGGAACTGTGCACTGCAGAAACCCTTTATATGCTACAATGGTAAATAAACATACCAAATTATTTATTTTGTTAGTTTTATTGCTCTCATACACAGCTTTCAACAAGTTCTCTACTGAAGAACTGACAAGATTAAAAATAAATGTGCATAACTTTGTGCAGCATTTAAAACTGCCACTGTCAACATGGCCGTTGACCTGTTCCTTTTATTATATTTCTGGGAGAATAAATAATATAAATTGTATAAATTATATTTGTTTTCCCCATTTTGAATTTTTACAGCTGGTAACAGTGGTGCTGACAGATTCATTGGAGTCACTAATCCTCAGGGGAACTGGTCTGAAGCTCAGACTTACTGCCGAACATATTACACTGATTTGGCCAGCTCCCTCACCCAGGCAGACAATGACCTGTTAGCACAGATAGTATCTGTCCAGGGCGATTCCTGGTTTGGTCTGTATCGGGACACATGGAAGTGGTTGAATGGAACAGTGGCATCAAACCTCCAGTGGAATCCTGGACAGCCTGATAACGCTAAACCTCAGGAGAACTGTGGGATTTTGCAAAATGGATTGATTGGTGATGAAAAGTGCACCAATCTACACTACTTCTTCTGTGAAATCAGTGAGTCATGTTATAAATGCTGTCTGAACATGAAAAGGAAGTAAACTTTGGAAGAACTTTTAAAAAGTGTATTAATTTAACTACAGATTAAAAATTATTCACAAATGGTATTTAATATTAAATTAGTTAAATAAATACATTTATATACAGATTTCAGTACAATTTGAATCTGATTATGATTGATGATGTGCCCTTGAATTGGCCAATTATTATTATAATAATAATAATTATTATTATTATTATGCTTTTTCACAGTTTCAGCAAGGCAGCAGATACTGAAAATACAGGTGAAGTCTGATGGGAGTGTGTTTGATGCTGCTTTACAGCAATCCATTTTAGAGCTGGTGAGTGACATTTATACTTTAAGCTATGGCAACCTTTTATTATGTGATATTATGCACATTCCTCACATATGCCAGGGAAATGACTGGTTGGACCCAAATGCAGGATGCAGACAAGGTACAATTAAAGGTAAACGTCAATGAAAGAAGCAGGCAGAGATACACAGTCCGAAAAACAGTCTTAAGTTCGAGAGCCAGTAAGCAGAGCAATGCAGGAGAAACAAAAAAACAGAGTCCAAAAACACGGTGTGTATAATTTAATTTAGTTAAGGTAATGGCATGTCTTGGAATTAAGGACTGTCCAAGCAGTAATAGCAGTCATAAGCTATCTTTGGGAAAAAGAATATTGATCAGCCATCAAATTAAATCCAGTTACTTATTTTGACTGGGTCCTTCTTGTCACTAAAACTGCTTTGACGCATCAAAGCCTGAACACCACAAAAATTCAGAAATATCAGAAGATGACTTCTATAAATTGTGAGTTCGGGCCTTAATAGATCAGACATGCTTGGCAATCATATCCCACATACACTCGATCGGACCAAGAACAAGGGACTTTGGAGGCCGAGTCAACACTATCAAAGTTACCCAGGTTCTTAGATTGTTTTATTTAGTTATAAAATTCTCCTGTATTAATATATTACTTTTTTAGGTGAAGCAGAAACTGGCACGACATGGCATGTTGGGGATCTCGACAGTGACCTGGAAGTTGCAGCCAGATGAAAACATTTTTCACTTTGATTGATCTGTGCAATAAAAATATAACAATTATATATGGTATATTAATAAAACTTCATTTTTTTTGTAGTTTTTCTGCCTGTTGAAGAAAAAAAGCATTTGTAGCTATAAGGCAGTTAATAATCTTGCTAATGTATTTATATTGAGATTGTATGACACTTTAATGGATCACAGGGCAACTCCATGTTACTAGTTACAGCTGAACTAAATTTGGGCTTTCCTGTCAATAAAGGGAAATAATTATGCTAACATGATTGAACTGGTATTTATTTGTAAATGCTTTTTGCAAACTACACATTTCTTTCCACATCAATAAAGCTACTTTGATTTTCTCAACTATACAGTTCATCAACAGTTTTTATTTTAAGAATTTAGAAGAGAAACAGTGAGCTTCATGAATGAGGGGCTAGCTGTGGGATCGGAAAAAAAATCCTATACAATATATATATATATATATATATATATACATACACACTCACCGGCCACTTTATTAGGTACACCTTACTAGTACCGGGTTGGACCTTCTTTTGCCTTCAGAACTGCTTTAATCCTTCGTGGCATAGATTCAACAAGGTACTGGAAACATTCCTCAAAGATTTTGGTCCATATTGACATGATAGCATCACGCAGTTGCTGCTGATTTGTCGGCTGCACATCCATGATGGGAATCTCCCATTCCACCACATCCAAAAGTTGCTCTATTGGATTCAGATCTGGTGACTGTGAAGGCCATTTGAGTACAGTGAACTCATTGTCATGTTCAAGAAACCAGTCTGAGATGATTCGCGCTTTATGACATGGCACGTTATCCTGCTGGAAGTAGCCATCAGAAGATGGGTACATTATGGCCACAATGTACCCATCAGAAGATGGGTACATTGTGGCCATAATGGGATGGACAAGATCTACATGCAACCTGCAAGTCAAAACAAACATCAACAAATGCTGGAATTAACTGGATTTAAACAACCAACCTATGAGTCCAGCAGCAAGGCTTTTACCACTGAGGCACCAAGTACCACGCTCGGTGACAGTGCTCCTGGCACTTTTTATCTTTTAAAATTACACCTGAAAAAACTCAATGAAATTGTTTTCCTCTTCTGCCAATCACACACCTCCACTGTCACTGTCTCTACTAATTGAGAGGATTGGGGACAGTGAAACTGTTCCAACACTTTCTCATGAACTTCTAAGGAGGCACAATGAAGAACATACAGTCATGCTGCATTTCAACACTAATTTCCAGCTGCACAACATGGCTCGAAGCCAAACATCTGACTGACTTCACCCCCAGAGAAGCTAAGTGGTGTGTTTGATTGCGTATGTTTTTTGTTTTTTTTAAAAAAACCTAATATATAACCTGTTCTTAGTACAGATTGACATAAAAAAAAAGTGTTTCCTTGAAAATCAGAACACAATGTTTGCTAGCTGTTTATTTTATGACTAGCAGTAGAATACAGACCCACACACACACACACCAAAACAAACTGTATATTCAGAACAGTATCAGTAGAAATCAGAGTTAAATCAGTGCTTTATCAGTGCTTCTGAAACAGTGTATTATTAAACGTCAAGAGCAGACTGTTCACCTGCTGCATATGTTGCTTCTGTCTTGGTAACTGTTGTCTAATGGTAGTGTCCCCTTCCAGTAGCTCCTTGCACATCCACACTACAACACTCTGTTCAGGAACGAGTGGAGAACCTGACTCAAAAACTCAGGGTGTTGACCATCAAACTGCCCAGATCTCAGATAAAAAATTAAAAAAGGCTTTATGAGTACCTCCTAATATCAGAAATCGCTTCCCCTTGTGTGCTGAACTTTAAAAGTACCTCCTAATATCATATAGCTCCCCCTTGTGTGCTATCAAGGCCAATTTCATTATATGTTTTTTTCAGGTTTTGTTTTAAAAGATCAAACTGCCAGGAGCACCGTCACTAAGTGTGGGTGTTGGTGATACAGTGGTAAAATTCTTGCCTCTGGGCTCAGCGGTTGCTGGTTTGACTTTAGCTAACTCTGCCCTTTACTGATGCTTATTTTGACTTGCAGGTTGCGAAAAAATATCAAGTTTCAAAGATGAGCAGCTTGTAAGAGTTCCTGTGGCTCTTACGGCTGAGCGCGGACACTAATTCAAACCCTGGTAAAGACTCTAAGGGATAAGCATGTAAGCTTTCAGGAACATTGGCAGGGTCTGTGAAAGAGGGCAGAATGTGTAAAGAAAGTTTGGATGTTATATAAGTCTTCAAGTTCCATAAGCCTCTAGTACTCCTGCTCTGGACCTGGTGGGGGTGGAGGGAAGCAGTGCAGATATAGCCCCACATTTTGGTAATGCTCTCCAGCCATTTTTTTTTTCAATCAAGCATCCAGACACTTTTGGCTTGCAAGCTTTCTTTACACATATCCAGTCACTGTTTCTGGAAAATTTCACACTCCTACTCTGGGGTCCTTGCCAGGGTTTGAACCAGCAACCTCTTGCACAAGAGGCAAAGCTCATCCAGCTGAGCCACAGGTAAGCAGATATTTTTTTTTTTCTTCAAGATCTTGTACCCCAGATCTAAAACAAGAAGGCAAGTTGAAGGAAAAAATAATGAACTAAAGGGATGAGTTAAATTCCAACCTGAAACATCTTGCTTGAGAGGAAAAGCTCATCCACATGAGCCATAGGAGGTTGTATAAACAGTTTTTTAAAGGTCTTTTAACCCAGATCTTATGTTAACTGGATGTCAAAATAAACATTAATACATGGCAGCAGGACTCAAACTAGCAAACTCTGAGGCTTAAGGCAAGGATTTTACCACTGGACCACATGCAACATCACTGCCCCTGGCACTTTTATCTTAGAAAATTACATCCCAAAAATAATAAATAAATAAGCCAGAATTTTAAAAGTACCTCCTAATATAACACGTGTGCTATCAAGGCCAGGATTTTACACAACCTCTAAAGGAGTGCTGTGGTATCTGGCACCAAGACTTCAGCAGCAGAGCCTTTAAGTCTTTTGGGTGTGAGGTGAAACCTATTTAAATCAGACTCGTTTCACCAGACACCTGATTGGACTGAGATCTGTGCAGTTTGAAGGTCAACACCCTGAGTTTTTGAGTAAGGTTCTCCTGAACAGAGTGTTGCAGTGTGGATGTGCATGGAGCTACTGGAAGAGGACACTGCCATTAGAGAACAGTTATCATGACAGAAGCAACATGGTGTCTGCAACTCACCTGCAAATCACCTTCTTCTTACATATTCATTGAGAGGGTTGGTGATGTTGATCATGGCGTCCGTTCTGTCACTTGTGAGGGTGCCTGATTCACTACGCAGCAGTTGAGCAGTCTGCTCTCGACATTGAATAAGGCAAAGCTAGAGAGGGAAAATATTATATGTCATTCAATAACACACATGGCATCAAAAACATTGCGTGGCTCTGGGGAAAAGGTGGAGATAGGTTGTGGCTCTTAGTCTACACACTTTTCTTTTACAGCATGTTTGGCAGAGACCCTTATTCAGAGCAACTGACAATCACACTACTTATACAACAGTCAGGTTGAGACTCAAACCCACAACCTTCCAGCCAGAAGTCCAACATCTTAACCATTGAGCCACTAAGTACCTCTGTAATTGCCCTTCAGGATTTAGATATTGATCCTGAGCTCTACTAGCAGAAGAGCCCCTGTAGCACCAACTGCTGAAGAAATTCATGCTAGTTCTACACACCCTGAGTTTTTGAGTCATGTTTCTACAGCCATGCTTGAACAGAGTTTTGCAGTGTGGATGTTCAGGGAGCTGCTAGAAGAGAACACTGCCATTAGAAAGCAGTTACCATGAAGGGAGGAACAAAACGTCTGCAACTCACCTGCAATTCAGCTTCTTCTTACATATCCATTGACAGTGTTGGTGTTTTGATGTTGATCTTGGTGTCCGTCGTGGCACCTGTGAGAGGGTCTGATTCATTACACAGCAAGTGAGCAGTCTTTTCTCAACGTTAAATAAGGCAAAGTTAGAGAGGAAAAAGATTATATATCATTCAGTAACACACATGGCATCGAAAAAACATCGCGTGGCCTCTCTAAAGAAAAGCTAGAGATACTTCACTGCTCTTGGTCTACACACAGTTTTTAACGGCATGTTTGACAGAAGCCCTTATTCAGAGCAACTGACAATCACAACATTTACACACCTACAGGTTTGAGACTCAATCTCCAATAACCATTGAGCCACTAAGTACCGCTGTAGAGTCTCTTCAAGATTACCAGTTTTGATCCCCTCTAGTTCAAACTGCTGAAAAGGTCCTGCTGGTTCTAAACAAATAAGTCAGAACACACAGGGCATCACAGTTTGCTCTGTATAAAGCAATTTAGCTGCAAAGCTATATGTTCATGCTGACCATGTAAACCACCTAAAGCTCATACAATCATGGTTGTAGAGAGGAGATGGCTTTAGAATGCAATATGAAGAGAAGAACAAAACATGAAAACAAGATTAATCAGGCCGGACCATCTTCTTTTAGTATGGTCTCTCTGGAGCTACACAGCTCCATTGTGCTCCATATGACTGATCTTTGCCTCTGGTCCTAGAGGTTGCTGGTTTGAACCCAGCAATGCCTCTGGAACCTGTTATGCTTATACCCAGGATTTTTTGTCAGGAATTGAACCAGTGACCTCATGCACAAGAGGTGAAGCTCATGTAACTGAGCCACATGAACGCACGAAAACAACCTTTTTTTAAAGATCTTTTAACCCGAATCTAAAACAATTATAGAAGTTGAAGAAAAATAATGAAATTAATGGATGAGCTGGATTTGAACCAGGAACCTCTTGCTCAAGAGACAAAGCTCATCCACATGAGCCATAGGGCCTTGTACTAACAGTGTTTTTTAAAGGTCTTTTAACCAGATCTTCTGCTTACTGCATGTCAAAACAAACATTAGAACATGGCAGCAGGAGCTGGACTTAACCCAGCAAACTTTGAGTCCAGAGATAAGGTTTCTACCACTGAACCACCAAGTACCACATGCATTAACACTGTCCCTGGTGTTTTTATCTTATAAAATGACATGCCAAAATAAATAGAAATAAAATACAAAAAATCTGCCAGAACTTTAAAAAGTATCTCCTAATATCACATAGCTTCCCCTTGTGTGCCTTGACCTTCTTATACACACTTTTTACAGTATGTTTGGCGAGACCCTTATTCAGAGCGACAAACAATAACACCATTTACACACTGCCTGACATGAGACTCAAACTCATGATCTTCTGTTCAGAAGACCAACAGCTTATACACTGAGCTGAGTTTCCTGGTCACCATTAGTCATCTTTATTTAGACCTTCCGAAGAGAGCATTTGAGTTAAGCAGGACTTGAAGCAGTGTAACTATGAAGAAGGTTCTGTGATGAATAAACCACTGTGTGTTTGCTGCCGTGATGGGAAACTCATCAGTAAATGGGTGCTGTGATGGAGTGGAGCATAAAAAGTGAAAGCTAGCCCATCTGATCCGATTCCACAGAAGAGTCCCTGTAGCACTAACTGCTGAAGAAGTTCATGCTGGTTCTAATAACTGTGAGTTTTTAAGTTATGTTTTGGTTACGTTCCCTACTGTGATCCTGATAAGATTGTAGGTGCTGCGGAGGTCGAGCTTAGTGAAGAAACGTGTTTCCCAGAGCTGTTTGAGAGCAGATGGCACCAGAAGGAGTGGGTATGGCACAGTGATGGAATTTAAGCCTCTGTAGTCATTACAAGTTCAAAGATCTCTATTCTTTTTCTCCAAAAAGAGAAAGAGTCAGCCACAAGAGTTATGTTGATTTTGGAGGATCAGGTTGCCTGGCTGGCATAGCGTGGAAAGCTTGTAGTGAGTGGTATTTATAGTACTGATAAGCCTTCAGCTACTTCAGTTAAGCTGCCAGGATTTCTTGACAGCTTGCATTTGCTGAATTCTCCAGGTTTCTAATTAATCTGTGAGGTAGACTTGGAGTCCAATTGTGTAGAATCCATGTTGAGGTTTAATAAATCCAAACAAAAATAATCCACAAGCACAGAACATGAAAAGGCAGGGTGATTAGTCAGAAACAATAGCAGGGGCGATGCACAGTAGATGGAAGAACTGGCTTGGCATGAGCTAGGAGACATGATACTAAGCAACTTTTCTTAGCATGAGCACTAGCTAAAAACACTAAAAACGAGAAGTGAACTTTGTCTCAAAGGTGTTTAAAACTTGAGTGATGGCTCCCTCTGGTGGGGCAGCTGGGCAACTGTATATGGAATTGTTACAGTTTGAGGAAATTTCTGGAGAGCGAGGATATGCTGCAATCAGATCTACAGCTGTGCTGTGATGGTAATCCAAGTCTGATGGATATCTGGATTAGATTGTATTTGCCTGATTGGATAGAAACTTCAACATAAACAGACATTCAAAACTATGAAATGAAGACAAAGTTTGGGAAAAATTTAATACATATTTATGGACAAAAATATATTACAACTTAAGCCAGTGACTCTAATAACGTTCACATCACAATAAAATATCACAAAATCTGAACAGCAAAACTTCAAACGAAAATAAATCAATTGTGTGGAAGTTATTGTATGTGGAAATAAATTCATCTTGGGATGAAATTACAATTTGGTGACTTTTTTAGTAATCGAGTAATACATGAATCTTGAAAGTAAATAAAAGTGAGCAAAATTTTAAAAACTAATCACAATCTGAAAATAAAACAATGAAAACATTTTACACAATTTATGGACAAAATGGTAATAAAAGTTAAATATCAAATAAATCATACTCTGCACTATAAACTGATAGCAGCAAATAGTTTTTTTCTTGAATGGTTCTATAAAATGTTCTAAATTAAAATGGGGGAAGAAGGGGGGGGGGATCTTATAAGAGCAAATGGGAACTAAATGTAGAATTTGGAAGCTCAAAAAGAAGCACATAGAGATCTTATGTTTAGACTCTGATTTACTTTTGAATAACATTTCACACTATGCACAGGTGTTTGATTTATTCCACACATTCTTCAAAGCTACAAATGGAATCGTCAGCAACACAAAGAAATGCACACGAACTCAGGAAGACAGGAGACACAGGGAGACTCGAGAAGGGAAAACTAAAGAAGCCAGGAGACTCAAACCAACACTGATCCAGATTCAAATAGAATTATAAAGTCAGAAAAATAACAAGACATATCTAAAGACAAATCTAAAGATTATTAAAAAATCTAAAGACATATCTAAAGACAACAAGAGCCAAGGCGAGAGGGGTAACTTAAATACACACCACTAACGAGGAGCAGGTGGGAGATTAAAAAAGAGTTAGGGGCTAGGGAGTAGGGAATAAGGGGCCCAATGGCGGCATCTGGTGGCCAAAGCAAAAATTAACAACCCAAAATGGCCAGACCCCTACACCACATGCTTGTTTTCTGGCAGTATTATCAGGCTGTAATTTACAGACCAGCGCCAGCTATTGATATCATTGTACAATCCGACTCAGGGAGATGTTGCTAGACCTTTGCTTCTTTTTTCAGTCGCAAACAATTAAGATCACTTTGGTTTGCATCCAGGTCAGTGTACATCACCCTGCAGTGTTGTGCCATGACACTCTTGTCAGTATCAGGTCATAATTGTGAGGGACACTTCTAATTAAGGATACACTGGTTGGAAGAAGACCATTTGGAAGCATTTTAATTGAATAAAACGCACAAATTCTTTTTGAAAGACCAGAGGGCAACCTCTTTATGCCCTCCCCAAGCCCCCAGGTCCAACATTTAATACATTCATTAATAAATAAATTCATATCATCTGTAGAAAATTAAATTTTTTTCTGTACATACTTCACAGTTATGCAAAGGGGGTGGGGTGGTGGGGGGGTGGGTCGAAATAAAATTCAGATGCATCATGACCATATGCAATTTGTACAGATTTACATTAAAATTACATTTTTAAATGCAGTTTCATATTTAAATGATCAAATTAAGTTTTGCATTAAAAAATTAAAAGGAAGTAATTTGAATTGAAGATATTTGCTTATTCAAACTTTATTATTATTATTATTATTATTATTATTATTATTATTATTATTATTATTATTATTATTATTATTATATTTTAAAAGATAAATTGAAATAATTCTTAAATCATTAATCAAAATTGTCTTTTAATTAATGATACTGATTGCTATTTTTTTTAGTTCAGTCTGTTCTACCAGTTTGGATAAGCATTGAGAATTAAAACATACCTGGGATATGGAAATTGGTGTTCTGGGTTTGCTTTACTAGTTCTGTTTCAGATCTTGCCTCTCTAAAAAGAATCTCTTTACTTCACCTGTCCACTTAATTCTGGAAAGATTACGACATGGACAGATTTCCATTTGTCTTCTTTTTTCCTTCACACTCCCGAATCCTTATTTCAACACAAACAAATGCTGACCCACCATGATGTAGTGAAGCCCAGAAACAGGTCAGCACACGAATCTTACAATGTTATTTCAACTGCATTCTTACTGTTTGAATAGATTTTCTTGGCAAATGAAAAGTAGCTCCATTCTCCAGTGTTGGATTTACAGCTAAAACAAACCTCAGCTTCGACTCTACAACTATAAAAACAACGAGTGCTGTTTTCCATAGGAAAAGTGTAACCTAAAACCAGCTTTCAGTGTCACAGGTCTAAATGTAAGAGTTTATGTCTGTGTACAGACAGAGTAGCTTGTTAAAAAAAAACTACAATTAAAAGTAAATCAATTGTACAAATAAAAGTAAAACATGATGCCAATATGATTAATTGCTAATATATGATATACATAAAATGAAAATGATCAATTCTCACCTTCAATCCAATGTGGAAACTGTGATGTATTGTCATTTTTCACAAAGTTTCTTTGGGTACAGCTTTGGCCTCTATAGATCTACTGCATCAGCAAGGTCTCTCCTGAGCAAAGATCTCAAGATATGCTCTTAAAGCTACTTTGAGGAAGCACAAAGAAACAGGCAATGTTGAGGAACATAGATGCAGTGTTCGGTCAAGAAAACTTAGCAGATCCATATCCCTTCAACATTGGAAGATGTTTAGTGGTTCCATCACCAAAGACTGGCAGAAATCAGTGGGACTCAGGTACAAACTTCTACTATCCAGAGCAGTCTGGCCAGAAGTGGTCTACATGGAAGAATTGTGATTAAAAGCCATACCTCCAACATGGAAACAAGGTTAAGAGTCTCAACTATGCACAAAAACAGGAACTGGGGAGCAGAAAGTCTGAAATCTTCGGCTATAGTAAAAAATCAAGTTGTTTGCTTAAGGCCTGGAGAGCAATACAATGATGGGTAAACAGTGAAGCATGGTGGAGGTTTCCTTGCAAGTTTGGAGCTGGTGTTTTTGATGTTGAGAAAAATAAACAGATGCTTCTCCATCATGCAGAACCATCAAGGAGGCATCTTATTGACCCAGAATTTATTCCACAGCAGGACAATGACTTCAAACATACAGTGAATGTCATTAAGAACTCTCCTCGATGTGGAGAAGAACAAGTCCTGGAAAAGTTTTTGCCTGATCTCAAAATCATAGATTCTGTTTGGGATTAACTGAAGAGAAGGAAGTAGGTGTCTACATCCCCATAAGATCTGTGGTTAGTTCAAGATGTTTGGACCAAACTACCTTTAAATACTGTGTGCACTTGTACCCAGAGGTTTTCATGCTGTTTTGGAGGCAAAGGAAAGTCACACCAAATATTGATTTGGATTTTTCTTCTGTTTGTTTACCTTCTATTTAGTCAATTGATATAAATAAACTATTAACACTAATTTGTGAAAGCTTTTTTACTTTACAGCATTTTTTTCACAAGTGCCTAAAATGTTTGCACAGTACTACAAGCATGCATTAGAAGCAAACTGGTTATTACATTTGACATAGCAGGTATATTATACATGACTATTTAAGGCACACATACACACAGTCTATTAGCTGCTTCTGTCACATTCTATATTGTTTCTTATTAAAATGTTTATTTAATATTACACAGTAATAGATTCAATCCTGGGCTCCAGTATTTAAAAATGGTCGCGTTTGTACCCATGCTAAGTACTCGCTTCCAATAAACAATAAGAATATGCAATATTTAATATTTGTCATAAAATTGACAATCCGAAATTTGAGGTAAAAAATGTTTACAAGCAGTAAAAAAAAAAAACATTCTCTCTTAATTCCTTCACTTGTAGCAAATCCCTGAAACCCCCTTCTGAGTAAAAGTATAAATTAATGGAACTTCTTTGAGTTTGTTACCTACTTGACATGAAGGTGAGCATCTAGACTTTAGGTTACATTTTAATTACAGTTTAATTTCAGGTCATCTTTTTCTTTCTTGCGGAAGATGTTTCCATCTGACTGCACCTTCCAGGTGATGGTAGTGTTCATCAACATGCCATTTTTCGCCAGTTTCTGCTTTATCTAAGGATTGAAACCAGGATTTTATCAGTAAACAAATAAAGAAGACAAATACTTTTCACCTGGAAGCCAAAAATTTGCAAATTAGATTATTATAATTTTTTTTTTTGGAATATCAGAAATTTGAGCCATTGATCACATTGGTGTTGAAGCATTAAATTTGAGACATCATGTGACTCACTTGCTCAAAAATGGAAGATTTCATGGCTGCAGGATCGAAGACACTCCCATTAGACATCACCTGCAGTCTCACTGTCTGACTTCTTTTTGGGGAAACTGTGGAATACACACACATTATATATATATATATATATATATATATATATATATATATATATATATATATATATATATATATATATATAAAAACCCCTCTGTTTACATTGATAGGAAGTTGGATCAATAAGTACTTACTGTTATCACAGAAAAAATTCAACTGACTGGTGCATACTTCGCCAGATATATATCCGTTTTGAAGCACTGCGCAGTCTTTAGAGCCGTATAAACTGTCAGGTTCTCCAGGACTCCATGGGACGTTCAAAGCCTCGGTCCCGTCTGACCACTTCCAAATGTCCATGGTCCTATGCAGACCAATCCAGGAATCACCCTGGGAAAGTCTAAACTGCACGCAAATGTCATCGTCTTTACTGTTAAGAATGATGGCCAGGTCCGAGTGATATGTGCGGCAGTAAACCTGGGCATCAGGCCAGGTCATTGAAGAACCGATTGGAACGAACCTTGCAGCGCCAATGAATTGAGCTGTGAAATAGCAAAAAATAAATCATATAAATAAATTGATAATAAGGCACACATGCACAGTAAATATAAAACCAACAAAACAGGACATTGTCTCACCATCGTAGCAGATGAATGGTCGTAGTATGTAACAATCTATATCATACCACTGATTATTTCCTGCTATTATAGTACACATTTCCATTTTCCAATAATTATCAGGTTGTCCCGGGTACCAATTTGTATAAATGGTATCGGTCAGTGAGACGTTATTTATGGTCCAGCGCCAGTTATAGATATCATTATACAATCCACTCCAGGCAGGAGTTATCAGACCCTTGCTTGTAGATACTTTCTTCACTCTTAACCAATCAGTATCACTTAGGACGGTTGCCAGGTCAGTGTACATCAACCTGCAGTAAGCCTGTGCATCTTTCCATGTTGATGGTGTCATTATCAGGTCATAATGGTGAGGGACGGTTTTCAGGACGGATACAGAGACTGGAAAGAGACCTGTTGGTAACAGTATGTTCAGTCAAACACAAAATATATTTACACTTGTCAGCAATTTATTATAAATATTTGTAAAAATAAAATAGTGAGGTGAAAGAAGAAATATTTTAATGGACACCGTCGAATTATTTGTCTTGTTCTGATTCTTTAGTATTCAATGAACATAATGTGTGTTGCATTACAACCCTTTTATTGTAATTATGTTGTATTGGGATGACTGAAGCATTTACACTGTCGATTTATATCCCAGTCTGCAAAACATAAATCATTCCTATGGTGTGTTCACGTGTTTATTTAGTAGAATCTGGAGCTCATACAGTATTTATTGTGTTATAATATATCACATCAGGGTACAAACAATTCTAAAAATATTTGTGAGACTCCTGTTATTGTATTGTAAAAAATTAGAATAAATATAAATTATTATACAGACAGAGAAAGAAGAAATAAAAAATAAAAAAAAAAACGAGTTTTGAAAAGTGAAAAATAAAATTACCAAAAGGACAGTAAGGACAACTTTTTTTATTTAATACTTATTTATTTATTTATTTATTTATTTATTTATTTATTTATTTATTATTATTATTATTATTATTATTATTATTATTATTATTATTATTTTTATTTTTTTACTTTTATTTCTATGTTGGGTTGGTTAAAACTTCTACTATCAGTATTTATCATTTGGAGAATGTTATGTAGTTTAGCAAAACTAAAAATAATAAAAAATAAAAATAGTGATCTCTGTAATATTGATTATATTAAGTAGCAAAAAACATGTAGTTTATAAAAAGCTCTCACCAGTGAAACACAGGATCAGAAAAGGATTTAGCTTCATGATGGAAATGTGGCTTTGGAGTCTAAACAAATAAACAAAAATAAAAGATAAAAGAATAAAGTACAAAATAATGAAATAATTGATTTTAGTCATTAAAATGACTGACCATAAAAAGTCATTCATTTATGCATAGAATTAAAATTATGGAATTTATTAATACACCAGTGAATCATAGAAATTTGTGAGAATCTGCAAGATTTTCAATAAAATCAGAAATTATTTTAGTTTTAAGCAATTTCAGTGATAAAAATAAAGCATACCTTTAACATGGAAACTCTGAAGACGGGTTTCTTCAAATCTCCATTTTAGCTTTTCGGAACGTTCTACAAAACCGATCTGTTACTTCACCTGTCCACGTCTTACATGTGACAAGTGTGACGCAGACTGATTTCCATATTGGTTGAACTTTTTCCCAGACTCCAGATTTCTTATTTAAAAATAATATAAATACTGAAAAAATACTTTACATTTGATCCCAGAAAGGAGTCATGAGGTTACATTCCGTGTGTCGATAATCAGATCCAACATCCAGCACGTGCAACGTTATCAAGACGGAGTTATATGTTGCAGTCGTCTTCAAAGTCGTCTTGAAAGGATATTATTCATGAAGAAAAATCCGCAAGATGCAGTAAAGGCCAGAAACAGGTCAGGGCTCGATTCTTACACACCTCACAAACTTATGAGAGGCTTTGTGTAAAAGACATTTCGTGTAAAAAAAACTCTTCATGTTGCACTTAACAACTATAGAAACAAAAAGTCTTGTTTTCCATAAGCAAAGGAGTGTCACCTGAGCTCAGCCTCCACAGCTGGAAATGTCACAGGAATGATCTGTAATTACACAGTTTAGGCTTTAAACAAGTCTGCAAACTGAATGACAGATTCAATTGTAAACAAGCCACATTGCACTTTTTTTTTAATTTCATCACATATTTCTATATACGATTCTTTTTCAATGCCATTATATTGTGATTTATACTTTATTTATCTGTCTTCTTTTTCTTTGTTTTATTTTTTTTCCCCATCCTATTCCCTCATGCCAGACCGTCGTAAAAAGCATTTCACTCTATGTCGTACCCTGTATGTATGTGTATGTGACAAATAAAATTTGATTTAATCATACTAAGTTCATGAATATACACATAATAGCCAAGTCCAGTAACTCACACACTATTAATAAAGTCAATCACCCCAATACAGTGTGTTAGTTCATGATGTCTTACTTAGATGCTAATTTTAACTGCTAAACGTTTCTCCATGTGATATTTTCATAGTATTGTGTGCCTGCTTGTAGGATGCTGGGATCAGGGGCAAACGTCCAGCAGGAGGAGGAAAAATGCAGGGAACTGGAGTTGGAACTGGAGTTCACTAACAGTGACAAAAGAGTGATTTGTGATTTAATATTGTTTTACTTGTTTTTTTTTTTTGTTTTTGTTTACTACCCTTTATATCTCCATACCCTTACATATCTCCATACACTTGTTGAGCACTTTATTAGAACCACCTGTACACTTACACTTTCATGCAATCATCTAATCAGCCCTATTATGCAGTAGCAGTACGATCGATCAATCGATAGATAGATAGATAGATAGATAGATAGATAGATAGATAGATAGATAGATAGATAGATAGATAGACAGACAGACAGACAGACAGACAGACAGACAGACAGACAGACAGACAGACAGACACAAGGCTCTAAGCGACTCCGGGTCCATAATGAATGATTAATTGAACAGGGGTCACCAACAACCGGGCACCAGGTCGCCTGCCAGGACCACACGAGTCGCCCGCGATCCTTTTCTAAAAATATCTCACCATAGCGCCACTTACCAGTCAAGTCAAGTTCAAGTTTATTTCTATTGCGCTTTTCACAACAGACATTGTCTCAAAGCAGCTTTACAGAAATCAACAGTGAAGGTGAATGGTGTGCGTTTATCCCTGATGAGCAGCCGTGGCGACTGTGACAAGGAAAAACTCCCTTAGATGATATGAGGAAGAAACCTTGAGAGGAACCAGACTCAAAAGAGGAACCCATCCTCATTTGGGTGACATCAAGAGTTTGATCATAAATCCTTCAACAGTACAGAACACTGGAGAGTGAGAACTAACATGATTAGTGGAGTGTGTGATTATAATTAGTTCATTCTACAGTCTTAAACAGTCTTTATGGTTATAAAACTAGGAGCTACTAAGCAACCTACCAGTGAGATGCATCAATTTTTTTTTGTTGCTATCCTTTTTTAAATCACACTTACATTGGATTCATGTAACAAATTGATATCCATTTCAGTAATTCTTTACAGCAGTGCGAGAAACACTAACACGCAGCAAACCTTCACCCGCACCAGCAGATTCCTTCGTCTCCTTACAGCTCTTACAACAGATGATCATTTGCAGTAATGAGTTTAAAGTTTACTGTGGAATTTAAGAAGTGGCTGAAAGAAAACAGGTGAATTATTGATTCACAGTACATTTTTATTTATGGCATTCAGCAGACACACTTATCCAGAGCAATGTATTAAAGTAATGAGGTTACAGTCAGAGGTGTTTTACTACTTTGACTAATGCATGATATTGTATTGTGGTACTGATCCCAGTCTCACAGCCACGACTAAACCAACACAACAGGACCGACTTGCAGTCAAAAAACTTCTATATCACAATAATGTGGTTATTTGCAGTATAATAAAACCATATTCATATTTGAGTTCGATCAGAAAAGCAGAAAAATGTTATGTGATTGTTAAAGTATACCAGTGTCATTAAGAAGCAGGTTGATTACAGAGAGCATGAAAGTGTTAAAAAGAGAAAATGTTTAAACATAACAGGTTACAGATCTTGTTTTTTTTCTTGTAAATGTGGTTTCCATCAGGCCACAGCCTCCAGGTCACTCTGGTGTTCGCAAGCATTTCATCCCGGTTATGTTTCTTTCTAATCTGGAAAATAGAATTTTTATATAACTAATATATATATATATAAATAACCCCTACATTATAATTGTACTCTCTACATAAACATCCTGTGGTGTAACAGCAGTTTAGAACCGCTGCATAAACACTCATTAAGTATACACAACTGTATGTGCATTTCTCCTAATTAAAGAATTTTTTTTTTATTAATTATAATAATTTTGCATTTTTAATTCTATGAAAAATAGTTTTTTATTTCCATTGGATTTAAATTGTTTTTTTATTGCCATCTTTTTTTTTTCTTTTCTACTTTCTTTCTTTCCTTTTTTTTCAAATCACTTAAAAGCTTTTTTGTTTCTAATTAATTCTCATTTTGGAATCACAAAAAAACTGTATATTAAAATTCCAGCAGGGACCCAAGAAGGTGGAATTTAAACAGCATATATCTGGTTTTCAGCCTTTCATGTGGATCGATGTACAATTACCATTCTAACAATGCTCGCGTTCCTACAATTCTTATACTTTATATCAAATTTGGCTCAGGAGATCTTGAAAAGCTGCCTGAACACAAAGTTTTTAATGAAATACTCACAGCAGCTCGGATATGTCCTGGGAAAGTAAAAAAGAAAAAAGAAAACATGAGGGTGTATCTCAGCAACGCATCCAAACATTATCATGAAACGTACAAATGTTTTAATGATCTAATGATCGCACTCTAAAGTTTCGTACAAATACTTTGTTATTGCGTTAAAGTGGATTTGTTTCTGGTATCGGTATTTTACTTCACTATTTATTCGTCTGACAACTTTTTACTTTCACTCATCAAAATCGTACACAAATTTCTGTACATTTTTGCTTACATTTTCAAACCTCGTTACTTTAGTTTTAATCGATTTGCTGACATGATCAATATGTTTGACAATAAAGCTTGACTTTGAAATGGACTAATTCACATCGAATAAAAATATTCTCTGATTCTGTAATACGTGAAATAAAACTTTCTTTGGTGTCACCTCATTAAGCGTCCGTGTGGAAAAAACAGCGAAGGTTCCGTTTGGTGTCCTGATCATTTATGTCATTTAAAACACCATAATTATTTAAAAACCTTTACAGGAATATTTTGTCATCGTGCCCTTTGTTGAGTTCAGTTTTGCTAATAATAAACATACGTTTACATAAAACATCTGCATGTTGATTTAAATATAAAAAAAAATAGAAAAGTATGAATTGAAGGTACAGATAAACAGATAAAATGTGCGATTAAGTTGTGATTAATCGCAAATTATCACATGACAATCATTCGATTATTTGCGATTAAATATTTTGATCGGTTGACAGCCCTAATATTGATATGACGTGAGGTCCAGGTACCAGCGTGACACTAAAACAGGTAGTAGTAAAGGTCACTTTTTACTGAAGTACATCTCAGAGCCCAAACTTCTTTACTTAGTCAGAACTTTTAGAGTCTTTTAAATCTGCACTTTGAATAAAGTGAATGATGTGTGTACTTTTTCCATCTCTGTCATACACCATCTTCCCAACAGCAGTAGCATTGGAACACCTTGACTACCACTTCCCTCTTTACTTCTATAATTGCACACATCATGAGTGAATCTTCATATTACTCTTGAATCCCTTTGCATAAACTAACAGCTAAGACAGGAGGTGGAGCTGGAGGTAGCAGAGCTGAAGATGTTGAGATGTTCATTGTTAGGGAAGATGATGGACAGGATTAGAAATGAGTTTATTAGAGGGACAGCGCATGTAGGACGTTTTGGAGACAAGGTGAGGGAGGTGAGATTGAGATGGTTTGGACATGTGCAGAGGAGGGACATGGGGTATATCAGTAGGAGAATGCTGAGGATGGAAACACCAGGAAGGAGGAAAAGAGAAAGACCAAGGAGGAGGTTAATGGTTGTGGTGAAGAAAGACATGCAGGTAGTTGGATAGAGGACAGAGGGGGTATGGAGATGGATGATCCTCTGTGGCGCCCCCTAATAGGAGAAGCCAAAAGAAGAAGAAGAAGAGTTGTTGTAGACGTGTGAATGCATGTCTCAGGGATTGTCACTGGCATGTTTCATTAACTAGTTTCATTAAGACTGTAGTTTGATTGTAGTTGGCAAAATTGAAACTTTAGAGTAAACGCGATCCGTAAAAAAACAAAAAAAAAACAAAAGAGTGACCGTTTAGACATTACAAGTATTGTGTTTTTATCTTGTGAAAGACGTTTCCATCCGGCTGCACCCTCCAGGTCACTGTGGTGTTCTCCAACATGCCATTCTGATCAAGTTTCTGCCTGATCTGAAAAACAGAAACAGAATTTTGATTGCTCAGTACCATTCGGATATAATTACACATAACTCTTGGACATTACAATTTCTACATTAACTTACTACTGATTTCAGAAAATAATCTTTATTCCTAAAACCTTTGTTCAAACTGTTTTCATGTCGGTCCCCGGAATGTAAAAAAAGGACCAGTAAAATTTTCTCTGTGGTTCCAGAATGAAAGTCTTTTTTGATGCCTTAATTCTGGAATCACAGATCAATTTCAGTCATTCATTGGTTATTCTTTTTTTAATCCTCGCAATCCTTAAAACAGTCTGAATAAATAGTTTTTGTGAGCGGTGCCAAGCCACCAATCCGTAACTTAAACATCATTTCCTGTATGGTTTCTTATTGGTTTATGTATTTAGGCAAACGCTATGCACTTGAGGCTCTAGTTGATACGTCACCATTAAGAGATACTGTAGCTCTTAATGAATATACTTGTTCAGTATTGATTTATTCATTCACTGGGGACTTCAAAGCAACTTTTGTACGTCCCTCTGAAAAAGGGTGTCTGCTAAATATCCCAAATTCAAAAACAAATGTTGTGTTTTGGATTCGGGGTGTTACATCACCCTCATCACTCTTGATTTTGATGTCCATCAACCAGAGTTTTTGGGGAGATGCCATTTCATTATACATTTTTATGAATAAAAATAAAAGATTATTACTTTCCCAAATAGGTTAAAGTCAAAAATACATAATCAGTAGACATAATATATTTTTTAATTATCAATATATATATATAATTGGCACAGTACAATTTGTGTAAATCAAACATGATTTGCTCTGGAATGACAAACAATTGCTGCGCTCGTACAAATGCAGAGACTTATCCAGACTGCAGTAGTAGAGACAGTAACGCTGAAGACCCACTGTATTGTTTTGACAAAGATGTCAATCATGTAAGTAGACTAGTGTTTGCTTCTTAATCACCAGTATCTTTTTTTGGTTGTTTAGATTTATTTTATTTTAAAATGTCCCCCTGCCTGTAGATGGCGCCCTAAACAAAATTTTTAAGGAAGTAAACTGAACAGATAGGAAAAAACTACTGTGTTGGTATTGATTTGTTTTTAGGTTTTATACTTTTAAAGTTTGTTATGCAGAATTAGATGTTCAGCCTGTAGTGAAGGTTATCTGATTTTCAAGATAATCAAAATATTTACCAAAATTTACATTTAATAAAAAATCTTGACAGTCATTAGATCTAATCAACCCTGCAGTCAGTCAAGGATACCGAGTGTCAAGCACAAGAAACCCAACAGTAGCAAACAAAAACCCACAAAGAGAACGATCTCATTCGAGAAGCTGAACAGTGGGAAATTCAAATTGCTGCATTGTAACACAATTTGAAAGGAAGTCGGCGACTCACCTGCTCTAAAATAAACGACTGCAGAACTGAATCAAACACACTGTCATCACCCTTCACCTGCAGTTTGATGTAAGTCCTCACTGGTGGAACTGTGGAAAACACACATCCATTCGTATTTTTATTTTTATTATTTATTAGAAAGAGTGTGTGTGTGTGTGTAAAATCTCTTCAATTTTAGATGATTATTAATATTATTCAATTTGGAAATACAAATTATTGAGGCATTTCCCTTCATGAACTTTGTTCTGATTCATTTCCTGCCATCATTTATTTTTGACTGTAATCTACACTATGGGTTTGGAGGCACCTGACCATAAGTATGCAATGTGTTTTATTGTATATCGCGTTCCACATTTAGTCTCCATTTGCTGATGTAATTTATTTTGGGGTGCATCCAGTGCTTATCTTCCTCCCAAAGATCTTCATGAAGGTCAGAGCTCTATAGCAGGAGATCTTCCACTCTTACCCATTCAAAGCAAATCATCCTTGTGCACTGGGGCATTGTCATGCGCTAATATTTTGGAGTTTTCTAGATCAAATAAAGGAAATGATTCATGCTAGCACATTAAACAGACAAACTACACAATTGTGTCCAACTTTGTGCTAACAGTTTGGGGATGAACCACATGTGCTTTTTAAGGTCAGGTGTCCCAATACTTTTTTTGTTTGTCCATATAGCGAACTTTTGCAACATACAAATATTTGAATTGTCCCTCATCAACTGTCCCTCCTTCTACTTTGTTATAAAAGATCTTGGGGAACACCAGCGGCATTGCAAACGACAAAATACACAGAAAGCTTTTTATAAGCAGAAACAGGCGCAATTGTTATATTCCTTATTTCTTAGCTACGATTCTGAAAAAGGTGATTTTCATTTAAATGGCTCTTCATCATCATCAGCAAAAATAAAACCAAGCAAACCAAGACTCACTGGTGTGACAGAAGAAGTAGTTCAGGTTATAGCAGGATTCATCAGAGAACAGCCCATTACTAACTGATGCACAGCTCCCCCAAACTCTCGCAGCATTATTCGGTTTTCCAGAAGCCCAAAAGAGGGTTGTAACATTGGTCCTGTCTGACCACTTCCAAGTTTCCCTGGATAGGCCAATCCAAGAATCACCCTGGGCCTCTTGCAGCGCCGCCAGCAAGCTTTGGTCCGAGCTGTTAAGTGAGCTGGCCAAATTTGTGTAGTGCAATCGGCAATAAGCTTGAGCTGCAGCCCAGGTCATTTGTGTGTTGATGGCTACGAACTTTTTATCATCAGTGAAATTAGCTGTAAAATGGAGAAAGAAAAAGATCTGAATAAAATGAGCAAACATATTGTATCCACCTCGAATGTGATCCCAATACTCTTTATTACTTATTTGATATTTCACAGTTTAATTATTTGTGTTTACCTACAGGGCAGAGAAACCTTAGATCCTGTATTATAATACAATTACTAATAAAGTATAGATACTATAATAATAATAGTTAAATAATCACAACAGAAAAATGCATGGAAAAGTCTTGGCCTCTCAACCAGTACTTAAACAAAAAAAATGAGCAGGATATTGACTCACCGTTGTAGCACACGATGGCTCGTACAAAATAACACGCCGTATCGTACCAATTACCATTGACACCTAAAGCAACACATGATTCTAATGACACAGCATTATTAGGCTGTCCAGAGGACCAAGAAGTATAACCAACATCAAGCAGTAGGAGGTTGTTCAAGGACCAGCGCCAGCTTTTGATATCATCATACAAACCAACCCAGGCAGGTGTGGCCAGACCTTTGCTTGCAGCTTCTTTGTTCAGTCTTCGCGAATCAGCATTACTAACGACTGTTGCGATGTCAGTGTACTTTTGTCTGCAGTAGATCTGTGCATCTGCCCATGACATCTTTGTCATGATTAGATCATACTTATGAGGAATCCCTTCTGGGAGTAAGACATCAACTGGGACGAAACCTGTTGGGTACATTTTATAGTTGAAATTTGTGTTAAATTAAATTATGGATGATTTCAGAAAAGCTCCAAAGCAACTAAGAAAAAAAAACAGCCACAATGGAGGGTTTTCAAAAAATAAATGTCCTGTTTATGGTCCTGCCACAGCATCACATTTAGATTTAAGTCTGGACATTGACACTCCAAAACCTTTTTTTAATTTTAGTTTTTTTGTTTTTTAAATAATGAAATCAAATTTTTAAAACTGCATTTTGTATCTACTTGGGTTTTCTTTGTGCATTATTAAAAATTAGCTTGGAAAAAAAAAAGTGGGGAAAATTCCAGCATAGTAAATAGACCTACATGTATGCAATGTATTACTGCTCACCAGCTTTAGAACCGAATTTACAATCAAGCCAAAACAGCTTCAAATGTTCAACAATTTGTTACTAAAATGTTACTTGAGCTGCGTACACGATTTATTTATTTATTTATTTATTTTTCTTTTATCGCTCTGACTGAATTCACCTTTAAACCCCAGCAGTGCAGGTAACTCAACCCTGAATATTGCAATTTGTGTCTCCATCCATAATCCGTAAGCAAAAAAAAAAAGAAAATAGTTAATAAAAACACTCACTAGTGAGATACAGAGTGAGATGCAGGAAGAGATGTTTTTGCTCCATGGTGTACTGTAGCTGTGGAGTCAGGAAAACAGAGAGGAATCAGAAAAACGAGCAAAATATATGCAAATAGACAAAATATACTTAATCTTTAAACACAAGCTGCTGTGCAGTTCCATGACAGAGTTTCAAATAACACCCAAACACTCCATTCTGAACTTATGATTTCAGCACATTTTTGCTTATACATTCATAAATCCAATGAAGACATTTAACTGATAGTTGTGTACATAAGTTTTGTCCACAAGCAATAGCATTTTTGTAACTTTGCCCCTGTATGTCCCCATAGTGAGTTTCTTATACGAAGGCTTTTACAAAGGAATTCAAATTACGGTTGGGTTCATAAATATTTGTCTATAAGTGCAAAGTCTTTGCAATTGTACCCTGTTATGACACCACAGAGGATTAAAAATGAAGTCATGATAGAGTGACTGTAGACTTTTATTGTTGATATTTCAATGGGGTGAAGAAAAACATTGCATTACCCATTGAGGTAATATTCCCACAGTCCCTTCCTTTTTTTTTTTTTTTTGCAGGTTATATAGTAAGTATATTTTATATATCATATTTTGTAACAAATTAAGGAGCTATGAAGTCAAAACCAATGAATCTATTTACTTGCATTTTTAAATGCAGCACAAAACCCTTTTTTTTTAAAAGGGAAAAAAATGATTAATTGGCCAATAAATGAACACTAACCAAACCATTGAATAAATAAATAATGCATGCAGTTCAACATCCATTAAATCGTACCTTGATTGTGATGTTGTTTCTTCAAAAGCTCTCTTTACCTCTGTCTATCATCACCGCTAATATGAACTTAACACGTTTAAGTCTTTTTTAAGAAAGATAATTGGCAAGAATTTGCATCACAAATAGAAGAAACTGATTTTCATATTGACGCTCCTGGATTATCCAACTTAGTTGACCTTTTGAGTAGTGAGGAAACGTAGCAAACTAAATTGTAGCAGTGACTGTGAGCAAACGATGCCTTTGAGACGCAACAAAAACAAGGGCACAAAAAAAAAAAAAACACAACAAGCTTTAAAAAGAAAAAATGACCATCCGTGTGCCAATTGAGCCCATTTAAGCCACCGTATGGTTTAACCATTTAACTTCAAATAATAAAAACATTTTTATTTTTGTGCTGCGTTCCGATAATGAATGTGCTCCACCAGTGTGCATGCATTCCCTTGACCTGGCTCTTTTACAGTTTTGTTCATGCTGACCAAATCACTGTAATATTTGCTTTCAGATCCCATCTCTCATTTTACAGTACTGAGGCTGAAATCAATCTATCGGTAGGAGAATGCTGAGGATGAAGCCACCAGGAAGGAGGAAAAGAGAAAGACCAAGGAGGAGGTTTATGGATGTGGTGAGGGAAGACATGCAGCTAGTTGGTGTGAAAGAGGCAGATGTAGAGGACAGGGGGGTGTGGAGACGGATGATCCACTGTGGCACCCCCTAATGGGAGCAGCCGAAAGAAGAAGAAGAAGGCTGACGTCAACCTAAGGAGGAAATAAAGCTTCTCAATACTTATTGTGGAACAACCTAATAATTTCCTGTGTGATATTGTGATAATGAAATAAAAGAAAAGGAACACTAAAAACATTTGTAAGCAAGAATACAGAACAAGTGAAGAACAGGTGATGTGAGCAACACAACCAGGAAAACAAATCCGAAAAAGCGTCTGAAAAAACACACGTTTGATGTTGTAATGGAACGACACTCATTTAAATGGTTGTTTAATATTGCTCTACCATGGTTTTATGAGACAGGCAAACTGGAATCTTCTCTGGTCTTTCTGTAGACTTATTTGAAAAATTTGCTTAAAACATTTGCTTTTTGGCCTCATTTGCCTTCATTTAGATTTATCCTTCATGGTTTGCCCTCTGATTCTTTGAAGTTACATAGAAAACCAGTCAGAAGTATTAGCAATTATACTGGATCAAGCACATCCTCCAGGAATGAGGCAAATCTGTGAAAGTCAAGAATCAAGGGAATAAATAGCGATGCAACACCTTCAAAACCGGAGTAAAAAAATACACATTCTACAGGCAGAAAGACACATCGTACCAGAACAACATGATGAGAAGAATATTCACTGGGGAAAGAACTGTTCATCAGCTAATGCAACTGCACTGTGTACGTTTGGTACTTTTTTGACATCAGTGCTGACAAAAGAAGGAAGAACATTCTAAACTGTAGAGGACTACATCTGCTCAAATTCAGCCACATTCTTCAAACCTCACTGAATGTGTTTGACAGTGAATCACTTGATACTTCAAGAGCACCCAGAAGTGGACAGTAACAACGTAAATGTAATTCGTTACTGTACTCAAGTAGCTTTTTCATGTATTTTGTAGTTTCTGAAGACTTTTACTTGACTGCTTTTCAAAGTAAAATATCAAACTTTTTACTTTTACGCAAAATCGGTCGTTCTTTTTTATTAATGAGTATAAAAACGTAACTGTTCAAGCGCACCAGCAAACCACCAATCAGGGTAGAGCGTGCGCTCTGTTTTCAACTTGTATTGATCGTTATGGTCCGGGCGTCCACGCAAAAAACCCCAACAAATAATCATTATATTTTTATTTGTATCTTTTTTAACGCTCATTTTCATGGTCGTGTCAATTATCATATCATGTGATGGTGAATGAAGCTGGTCGGGACTCGGAGTCTGCACCCACCACCCGAGAAGGTCCCTCACTCGTACACTCAGAAAGGGTTGGGTGACGTCACGACATTAAGGAGAACAGGATCTTAATTAAAAATTATGAATGACAAAAAAGGTTCTAAACCCTCAGTAGCCCAATTTATTCAAAAGAAGAAAATAGTAGGGGGAAAACATGCAGAAGATAAAGGTCCAGCTCAATCGCTCATCTTGGATTGGTCTAGGATTGTAAAGAATAATGCATTTAATGAAAAAGGCTAAAAACAAATGCAAATTACTTGCCTGAAAATCAGTCTAAAGTCATGTGATAGATGGGCTGAATACAAGTCAGAAACATCAGAATCACTTGTTTTCGCTGTAGGAAATAGATCTCAGTTCAGGACAGTAAATTCCCAATCCAGATAAGAGACAACATGTCATGAGCTTCACCCTTAGGTCAGATCAGGAGCTAGCTCAGTGCTATGCAAAGCAAGCTTCGTAAGCATTTTAATCGCAAAAATACTTTTTTTTATCTTAACCTTGTTAACACCTGAGTTCCAGTAGACCCAAAGGAAATCCAAAATGGTGTTAATTAAAATCTAAGAAAATAAAAATATATATAATCTAAAATACAGATCGTACATCTTACATTATTACATATAAAAAACTAAATAACTTTATTTCAATATTTAGCACCTCAAAAATCAGAGTTTAACATAGAAAATACTTTCACACTGCACTTTAAATACATTTCATTAACAAATTATCCTGCAAATAAGTCTCCTAAAATAAGCAAAGCTTCCACATTCACCTTGAACCGCCGTGTGTTAAACATTATTCAAATTCTAGATCATACAAACCCAATTGACAATACACAAGTTACACAAACATTAAAATTCAAATGTTGCCCAAAAGTCTTGTGTTGCATATTTGTTGTATTTGTTCAAAAATTAATTAAAACTACATAAAATGCACAAAAAAAACAAATGTACTATATAATATGATGGCAAGCATGTTACAATACTGCAAGACAGCTTGTTCAAAATTAGGATTCCCATTAGGGGGCGCCACAGCGGATCAGCTCTCTCCACACCCTCTGTCCTCTACATCTGCCTCTTTCACACCAACTACCTGCATGTCTTCCCTCACCACATCCACAAACCTCCTCCTTGGTCTTCCTCTTTTCCTCCTACCTGGTGTCTCCATCCTCAGCATTCTCCTACTGATATACCCCATGTCCCTCCTCTGCACATGTCCAAACCATCTCAATCTCACCTCCCTCACCTTGTCTCCAAAACGTCCTACATGCGCTGTCCCTCTAATAAACTCATTTCCAATCCTGTCCATCGTCGTCAATCCCAATGAACATCTCAACATCTTCAGCTCTGCTACCTCCAGCTCCACCTCCTGTCTTTTACTCAATGCCACTGTCTCTAATCCATACAACATCTCAGGTCTCACCACAGTCCTATAAACTTTCCCTTTCACTCTCACAGATACTCTTCTATCACAAATCACTCCTGCTATCACTCTTTTCCACGCACTCCACCCTGCCTGCACTCTTTTCTTCACTTCTCTAACACACTCTCCATTACTTTGCACTGTTGACCCCAGGTACCTGAACTCCTCCACCTTCTCCACCTCTTCTCCCTGCAACCGCACCCCTCCACTGCCCTCCCTCTCATTCACACACATGTACTGTCTTACTCCTACTGACTACTAATAATATCACAAGTCCAGGGACACAATCCAAACTTAAAGTGGTTTAAGAGAATGAGCTCAGGTGATTGGTGAATAGGCATAAATGGGTTCAAACAATATCATGAACTGAAATAGAAACAAAGTTGAGCAACTAAACAGAAACAAGCTGCTTGGTAAAGGAAGTAACATTAAGCAAACTTTTGGGAGTCTATTATGTGTGTATGTTTGTGTGTGTGTGTGTGTGTGTGTGTGTGTGTGTGTGTGTGTGTGTGTGTGTAACAGGGAAAACCTGCACTGAATTAGTAGTGTGTTGAGCACTGTGGACCATGGAAACGGTCTGTGTTGGCCATATTTGAAGGTTGCTGGGAGATATTTGGCTGTGATACACCGCCCCATTTGGCTCAATTAGCTACCTCTTGGTTTGCAATTGTAAGTTGGGGCTAAGATACTGGAAGCAGAGATATTGGTAGCAGTGATTTAGTCAACCAGATATTGTAAATAAAAGAAAATTCCTTTTCTGCAGCGAGATTTCAAGATAGTCCTAAATCAGAAAGTGGGCTGACCATCAATGTCTGTTGGAGCAGAGGGGAAAGTTTGGTCACATATTAGTGGTTTATCAGATAAAAAAAATAGAAGCAAATTGGTATTATTTCAAACAGCATGGAAGTCAAGTCAAGGCAAGTCAAGTCAAGTCAAGTCAAGTAGGCTTTATTGTCATTTCAACCACATACAGTGCAGTACACAATTCAACAAAACAGCGTTTCCCCAGAACAAATGTGCTACAGCAAACAACATAAATGAACAAAACGAACACTGTCAGCTGTCCAACATTAGATTAACAATTTTCTTTTTTATCTCCGAAATCCAAGAAAATGTTGTGGTATAACAATTTAGCTCAGAACTACAGTACATAGGAATATCATTCACTTGAATAGAGACTGTATGAATAGAGCATGAATGGAGTTTAGCATTTGGCTCCCAAACAGGGGGAGGGAGAGAAGGATCAGACGTAGTCTCATATAAATGTTTGTAGGAATCTAATATGTCATGACGAGATCATTACATTTGAAATATAAACTCAGGAGACATGTGGCTTTCAGCTGAGTACTTTTCTGGATCGCTCCAGGACTGATTTCATTTATTTATATATAAAATAAAAATTTAAACATCGAAATTTACATTCAAGGCACTTCAACATCTATAACATCTTTTTGAGCTTTGGATGGTAAAGCCCAAAGTGTCTTCTTTCCACAGCACTGATTGAGGTGGTAAATGATGTGTCTCTAGTTTTGGGGCTCTGATCAGGGCCGTGTCCCCTTGAATGAATTTAGTGCAGCTTTTGAAAGCATTGATCCTGGTATTCCCGTTGCTAAGGTCATCTGTACTCCATCTTTCCTCAGCACAAGACAACAAGACAATAAATGCCTAATGCATGTCTTTCCCTCTCTCCCTGTTTTCCCAAATAGTGTTCATTAGTCAGACAATTTCCTCCTGGATCACATAGTAGTTGAAAAACACTTCAGCTTTAAATGTTGCTTCAGCTTCTAAGTTTTAAAATGCTGAGGAATTGATGGGAATGCGATATATATATACATACGTGTGTGTGTGTGTGTGTGTGTCAGTATCAAATGCTTCAACCAAAAATAATACTAGTGTACCATGTCCAGGTCGTTGGCCGAACAGGATAAATATTTATTGAACACACTAAAACAATGTTTTTTGAACATAAATATGAACAAATACAGGCAGGAATATTATTCCAGAATAAATAAACCTAAACTTTAAATAAATAGCTCTCTATAAAAATTTCTTCTGTCAAAATTATACAAGTTAGAAATATGAACATGCTGCGAAAAAACCCTGAACAAATCAATACAAATTGTGCTTTTAAGTAAACGTTAAAATAACAACAAACGTTGTTCATAATAACAAACGTTAATCAAAACAATCAGATTTATTTGCTCTCGCAGTTCCGTCTCAGATTCAATTCCTTAATTACAGTCACATTCACTCCACTAATAACACACACGTGTTTACCGCCAGTGTCAGTAAACATCTACTCAGAGTCAACTTTTCTCTTCACCACTGTGAGGCGCTGTTTCACAATAACTGTACAATAGGGTTAAATACATCGACAGAAGCTCGACTTGATTGACGCTGGAATGTTCTCAGGTAGTCAAGTGTTCGGTGAGGCAGCTGAAGCGCTGCATTATGGGATCTGTAGTTTGTGTTATCAGCGCTTCATATCGCCGGGACATTAATAACAATAATAATAGATCTTTATAAAATCATCTCGCGGGCCGGATATAATTGTACGTCGGGTCGGATTTGACACTGAGTTTGACACCCCTGATCTTTGTGAAGTCACTGATCATTTTAATGATTTCTCACAATAATTGGTGACCCCCAGACTAGAGAGAACAAAAAAATGGAAAAAAAACTCAAGAATATATTGCATTTAGTAAATGCTGTAAAGCTAAAAATTAGGAATTGCATAATAGTGGAAAGTATATAATATTTAAAATGTTCAAATACACACGGGTTGTTAAGTTGCATCATCATTTTCATAAATTAAATATAAATGATTTACTACAACAATAAACATGTAACAGTAAACTATGTTCATTGTACATGTTTAACATTTAGGCATTACAGGCCATGCTTTTTTTTCTTATAAAAGATATTCCCATCTGGTTGCAACTTCCAGGACAGTGTGATGTTCTTGAACATGACATGTTCCTCCAGTTTCTTTTTCATCTGAAGATCAGATTCAGGATTTAATCATTAAAACATACAAGAAAAATGATATTAGAGCAGCATTCTTGAGAATAACAAAAATGTGTGCAGGTGAGCAGTAAGAAAGTTGTAACTCTCCAAATTTCAGGGACTCACCTGCTCTGAAATGGACGACTGCACAGCAGGATCAAACACACTTCCATCAGACTTCACCTGCAGCCTCACTATCTGTTTTGTCACGGGGGAATCTACAGAATAAACACACATAAATTGTTCTTTTCCATTTTCTTTTACTTGGACTTTTTCTTATGTGGTTGTTCTGGAATGAAGCCAATAAAATCCAGTCATGTTCATAAAAATGTAATGTAGAATCTTTATGCTGTATTTGTGGTATTTTGTTTTGTGAACTTTAATCCTTCATATTAGGCATCATTTCAATTATGAATAAGGCTGTTTGTGGTTTTAGTTCATTTGAGTAACAGGTATTTACTGTTACTTACTGGTGTAACAGAAGAAATAGTACTGAGCAGTGCACGGTTCATCAACGTACAGCCCTTTATAGAATGCTCCACAGTTATCTGAGCCATAGTAATTATTGGGTTGTGCAGTATACCATGGGAGTTTTGAGGTCTTGGTGTTGTTTACCCACTTCCATGTCTCTCTGGACAGCCCAAACCAGGAATCCCCCTGGATAGTCATCACCTGTGTTATGAAGTCATTATCTGAGCTGTTAAGAGAGCTGGCGAGGTCTGTGTAATGTGTTCGGCAGTAAGTCTGAGCTCCATCCCAGTTTAGCAGAGGACTAGCAACACCGATAAACCTGTCAGCTACACTGAGATTATCTGGGAATAAAAATATATATATATATATATATATATATATATATATATATATATATATATATTTATATATATATATATATATATATATCCACACACATTCAGTATATAATCTTTTGCATTTTTTATCATTACTTTTTCATTTTTATTTTGAACTTCAGCAACCACTAACCTTTTAAGCACAAGTTAAGACCAGTTTTACCTGACAATTTGTTTCCATGAACCAAGAAGAAATCAATGTGCACCCTGAACCACACACTGTATACCAACAGGCTTAGATCCTGAGAATCACCTATTGCAGTGACCCCATAACTTGAACATGAGACTTGATTTTTCTATTAAATTGAACTTTTTTTTTTTTTTATGACATTCTTGGAATCTTAGTGCTTGCTTATGGTCTAATGTATTATTTCATAGATTAAAAAAACTACAGCTGAAACAAGTGTGGAAAATTAGCTTGGATGAAAGAGGTCACATTTTATTTACCCTCTGCAGACCACAAACAGTAAATACAATGGAAATTAAAATAAAAAATGTAAACTTTAAATCTGAGCAACCTGGTACCAAATGAACTACATTTCAGTTCTGGTCTGCAAACTGGTGCTTGGGGACCCCTGAGTTACAGTATAATTGTATTGTTGTATAAAGAAAGGTGGAGGGAATGATTAAGGACTCCAAAACTAATCACATCACAATCTCGATAATGAGACTCACCGTCGTAGCATATGAAAGGCTTTAGATCTGCACATGGTTTATCAGCCCAGTCTCCAGTTGTATTCATTATTACACAACACGATTCTTCCCCATATTTATTATTCAGCTCTTCAGGCATCCAATTGGTAAAAATGCTGTTCTTCAGCAGGATGTCATTTAAGGACCAGCGCCAACTATTGGCATCATTGTACAATCCGATCCAGGCAGATGTGGCCAGTTTTTGTCTTGCTGCCTCTTTCTTAATTTGTAATAAATCGACATTAGTGATGATGATTGCCAGGTCAGTGTACATCATCCTGCAGTAATTCTGTGCATCAGGCCACGACTTCTTCATCAGGATCATGTAATAATTGCGTGAAATCTCTTGTGGGACGGATACGTCGAATAGTATAAGACCTGTTGGCGATAATCTGTTATAGAATATTCTAAACATTTTTGATATCATACAGCATGCACTGGAAGAACTTTACAGTGAAGTTCACCACAAATGAAGAATCAATTCTACAACCCAAATTCAGAAAAAGGTTAAAGGAGAATACTGAAGGGTGTCAAATTAGCAGAAAGTTTAAGAGAAAACACACACACACACACACACACACACACAAAAAAAAAAGCGAGCTTTTTGAATGTATCAGTAATGTTTTTCACTATAAGACTGGAAGATTGTGCTAATAAATAAAATCATGTAGAAGTAAAACACATGGAAAAATATATATTTTTAAATACTTCAACAATTATGAGAGTTGGATATGAATAATGTGATGTGCATGACAACTCTGAATATGGGCCCTGTGTGTGTGTGTATGTGTGTGTGTGTGTGTGTGTGTGTGTGTGTGTGTGTGTGTGTGTGTGTGTGTGTGTGTTGTGCTTAGAAATACACTTACCATTGAGATAAAGGATGATAAAAAGTCTCTTCATCATGAATAAACACGTGGTCACTGTGGGGTTAAAAAAAGTTATTAAAACATTTAACAGTGTAAAATGTCTACGGTGCTGAAATAAGCATCCATCCATCCATCTATCCATCTATCCATCTAGATCTGAAATCTGCTTCTGTTTCTATAAAGTCTTAGTTTTCACTGCCTAAATACTTCAACTAAACACCTCGTAATTTCTTTACACAAATCACTTGTGTTCAAAATATGCACATAAAACAAATTTAGAGTATTTACATTAGGCAGAGACTCATTTCCATTCTGAATGGGGCAGGGTTGAATGCCCCTGCGTGTTGCTGCTGTAATGTCCAACTGGTAGTTAATTAGATGTTTAATTGGTGGTGGTATTTAAATTCTTATAAAGGAAGCGCAGAAAGGTCCGTTAATAGATGCCCTTTCCTGTTGTCGCGCTCGTTCCTGGTGCCGTGGAGTCCTTTCGCTTTTACAGTTTTTCTCTGTTAATTTGGAGCGTTTCTCAGGTCAGAAAATAAATTCTCAAAACTACATCTTCAATGTCCACATCATTTAGTCATTTGTGCTCATCATTAAAACATTTACTTGTTGATTTGATAAAATTGCGAATGCTTTGGTAGATTAGTTTATTCGATTGTGTACAAGTGTCTGCTGTTTCCTTCATTATTTATTGTTTATGTTCATGTTGATCAAAATCTGTTATACTGGTTTCATCTGAATAGTTCTGACCCGCAAAACATCTCAGCTTCAGTTCATTACATGATTCATTGAATACTAAATGATTAAATCAGTTGTCAGAATCTGTCATTTAAAATTTTTATTAAACTTTTGTTTTGTAAACGTGTTGAATTGATAAATTGTGTCACTAATGAAGGCGAATGAATGGCATCAAATCAACCAATAGTCAATTAGTTCTCTAAAACAGGTCAAAGGTGAATCTTGTGAACCTTCAATTGTTTAGTGAATACAGACAGAGCAAAACAAAGAAGTATAAACCAATGGCCATGTTGTTTTCTGCGTAACTGCTGTGCTACAAACTTTTCTAGAATCCTGGAGATAAAGGGCATGTTTGGTATTGGCCTATAGTTAGATAGCTGACAGGGGTCAAGGTCATTGTCGTGGCGTCATCAGCGGGCAACGTCGCGTAATCCAGAAAGCTACAAAATGGCTGAGTGATGGAAGCGCTAATCCCCATGAGGAATGCGTCTGTCATTAGCGTCACTCGACAACAAGGCACTCCCAGGACAGGGCCTTGAGACAGGAACGTGCTTTCCCTCCATACATCCAAGGTTCAAGAGCACGCCTCGATACCCTGATAGTTCAAAGTGGGCTGCCACCTCGGGAGAACCCTCTTTCTCTAAAACACCACTGAAAGGGGCCTCATATGGAGAAAAACAAGCGGAATCACGTTGGTGGTTCTCTGCAAAGGAGACATCTCGTTGCCGGACCACCTGAAGCTCTGACCGAGCTAATACCAATCAGTCATCAATAAAGTTCAGAATGCGGATGCCATGAAGCCGTATTGGGGCTAGAGACGCATCCATGCACTTTGTGAAGGTGCGGGCGAGAGTGCCAGGCCAAAGGAAATGACCTGATTTTGGTAAGCTTTTCCCCCGAAAGCAAACCTCCAGGAACCTCCTGTGAGCAGGAAGGATGGCTATGTAGAAATCGGCGTTCCTTAGATCTATTGTGACAAACCAGTCTTCGGGCTTGATCTGTGACACGCCCTACTGAGAGTAAGCATCCTGAACCAGAGCTTTGTGAGTGAGCGGTTCAAGGAGAGTAGATCTAGGATCGGCCTCAATCCACCGTGTCCTTCCTTCAAAACAACGAAGCACTTGCCATATTAGCCCGACCAAATCGATGGCCCCTTGCCTCAGGTGGGTGCATACTTCTTGCTCCAGGACTAGAGCCTGTTTGGGTCCCACCAGGGTGGACAACGCGGGGCGTTCCCAAATCGTTTTGACGCAGCTCGAGCTCCTGAAAGGAAACAGTATTTTTAACAAACTAAAACAAAATTACCCCAAACCCCCCCATCTTATTAAAGTGTACACTACTTCAAAGATATAAAAGGCGATTAAACCTAAGATTAAACCTCCCTTTTATCTTCAACATCCTGGAAAACCTAGTAGCACAGCAGTTCTGCTCATATCTGCATTACAGCATGCGTATTAGTGTATGCACACAATTTCCTCCGGTTCTTCATCTGTGGTATGGGCCAGGACATTCAGGATATGCTTGCTGAGAATCGTCTCATATCGCAAATATAGGAAATATGATGTCTTTTCACAATGCAGGAAAAAAAAGTTTGTGGTTTTGTTAAATTTAGGTTTTGCAGTGCCTTACTTTCCTGATAAAAAAGGTTAAAAATCCTTACTACAACCAGAACATTCGTTTAGTCACACCTTTGTGTGAATAGTTTTGCTTAATGTCTGGAGAGGTCAAGGATATCACTCACAGTCTTAATGTTTAATTCATGCTAAACTTGTGGATAAGAGTCTCTTAAAGATGTGGTGTTTGTGTAAATGAGCACAAGTGAACTTAATCACATGGATACTGAAAGCAGTAATTATGGGAGTGCTCTGGCAAACTTAGACTGTGGCAGCCATATTTGGAGGCAGAGGTGGCTGCTAGTATTTGGAGTCTCTCAGGGGCAGAAATCTGATGCTTTTCCTCCGATACAATCTCCTCCTGAGGAAAGGATACACTATCTCACATAATTGAGTACATTTCAGCAACCTTTATAGTATCTTCTCAAGGAACAATACTATAGAAATGAAAAGGGATATATTTTAGAGGATGTGCAGCTTGTGTAGCAGTACAGATTTACTGTCCTTTTAAAATAACTTATCATACAGCCATTATTGTCTAAATAGCTGCCAACAAAATTGAGTACACCCTGAGTAATAACTTCTCTAGGTTACATATGTAACTGCAGGGATGCCGCAGTGTGACAAGGGGAACGCAGCATCTCGTTCTCTCAGTTACCCTTTAAACGGCACCAACCGTTTTGCGAACTGTTCCATGCAGTGAACAGACGCCATCTCGCCGCATACGACCTCCTCATGGATGGAGCTCTGGAATGGACCTCGGGGGCAGACTGGACCCTCAATGCTGTGCCCCCTCAGGGGCCACAGCCACAACCTCCACAGCTCTGATTTGGCACGTTTTACACTGAATGTCCTTCATAACGCAACCAGGCTTGGGACCAGCACTAAGAGTGCACTGGCTTGTGCAACACTACAAACTCACTTCACAACTTGCAAAAATGTCACCTAAAATTGTTGAGATTCCTTCAATTAAAAACAACTAGTTTGATATTTATATCCTTTGTCCTTTATGAACTACACTACAATCCCCCACCCGACTCCCCGCTGTAAACAAATAACTCAGTAAATTTTACTCCAAGTAAATAATACATGAGCTACTTTTTATTTTTAATTGGGTAGATTTTTAGACCGGTAACTTTACTTGTCCTTACCTATAATCTTATAACAGTATTTTTACTTGAGTAGAGTAATTTATTACCTTTTCACTTCTGGTGAAGAGACTTGTTTACTTGCAGGCATGGTATGTTGTAGAGTGGTTTTGGAACATGTAAAATATGAATGTAAAATACATGTTGTGGATCGTAGCAACTCAAAAAGTTTAGAGGTAAATTTCAAGGTCAAGGTATATCAGTGTCATATCGCACCATCCGTCGATATTTAAGCCAAAGTGGATTTAATGGAAGACGACGGAGGACGACGCCAATGTTGAAAGCAAATCATAAAAAAAGCAAGAAAATTTGTGATTTGTGAATCATGTGATTAAAATTTGGCTGCTACACAGAAACTGTACACTAACTTGATTAAATTATTATAAAGTACAATGTTTATAACAGACGAAAACGAAATGAACCCCACATCATATAAAAGTATACACGTCTTAAAAGATATAAAAGGCGCACAGACTCTTACAGAGCACGTAACTGGACATCAGGAAATTTACACAGCACTCCATCACAGAACTGAATCATATGATTGGTATTTGCTTTGTAGATTACAAGTACCCAGTACACTGAGCGGGTTTGTGCTTGCTGAAAATCGTCTCATATCGCAAATATAAGAAATATGCAATGCAATAAAAAACTAAACTCGTTCATGGTTTTGTTAACTTTAGGTTTTGCAGTGTCTTACTTTCCTGATGTTAAGAGTCCTTACTACAACCAGAAGATTTCACCGCATCACCCCTATCCCATCCACTTTACATTGGCTTCGAATCAAAGATAAAATTTGGTTGAAAACATTTGTTTAGTCACACTTTGTGTGAATAGTTTTGCTTAATGTCAAGATCTGGAGAGGTCAAGAATATCACTCACTCTCTTAGTCAATGTTTAATTCATGCTCAAATTGTGGATAAGAGTCTCTCACAGATTTAGTGTGTGTGTGTAATTGAGCACAGGTGAACTTAATCACATGGTTACTGAAAGCAGTGATTATGTAAATGCTCTCAGTGATCTCAGACTGTGGCAGCCATATTGGAGGCAGAGGTGGCTGCTAGGATTTGGAGTCTCTCAGGGGCAGATATCTGATGCTTTTCCTTCATTACAATCTCGTCCTGAGGAAAGGATACACTATCTCACAAAAGTGAGTACATTTTAGTAACCATTATAGAAATTCAGAACTTATTTATAATTATAAAGAGATTCCTTCAATTAAAAACAACTAGTTTGAGATTTATATCCCTTGTCCTTTTTGAACTACACTACAATCCCCCACCTGACTGTTGCTCTTAAAAAATAACTCAGTAAATTTTACTCTAAGTAAATTATACATGAGCTACTTTTTACTTTTAATTGAGTAGATTTTTAGACCGGTAACTTTACTTGTCCTTACGTAAAATCTTATTTAAGTAACTTATATTTGAGAATACCTGCTGTACTCACTGTACACATACAACTGTGTGGCCACTTCCAACTCCACCACCATCATCAAGTTTGCTGACGACACTGTTGTGGTGGGCCTGATCTCCAACAACGACGAGATGGCCTACCTACAGGGGGTTAACAAGGAGGAACAACCGTCTCCTGAACGTCAACAAGACTAAGGAGTTAATAGTGGAATTCAGCATGAAGCAGGAGCAGTCATACCAGCCGCTAAACATCAACAGGACCAGTGGAGAGAGTGGACAGTTTACGTTTGTCACACCAACACCCTGGTGAAGAAGGCCCGGAAGCGTCTGTACCATCTGAGACGCTTAAGGGACTTTAAACTTCAATCTCAGGTGATAAAGATTTTCTCCACCTGCACCATTGAGAGCGTTCTGACGGGTAGCATCACTTCCTGGTTCGGGAACAACCCCATGCAGGACAGACGAGCCCTCCAGAGGGTGGTGCGTTCAGCTAAACGTACCATTCACACAGAGCTCCCTAACCTGCAGGACATCTACAGCACGCGGTGCAGGACATCTACAGCACGCGGTGCAGGACATCTACAGCACGCGGTGCAGGACATCTACAGCACGCGGTGCAGGACATCTACAGCACGCGGTGCAGGACATCTACAGCACGCGGTGCAGGACCTCAGACATCCCAACAATGGACTTTTTTCTTTGTTGCGTTCAGGGAAACGCTTCTGCTCCCTAAAAGCGAACACAGAGAGAATGAGGAAGAGATTCTTCCTGCAGGCCATTCGGAGTTTAAACCAGGAAACACCCAGGATCTAAAAACTGGTCCACTCTCTCCATCATCACACTTCTTCTCTGCACTTATTTCTTTTTTCGCACTACGACACTTTAAACTCTGGACTCGCACAGCACAGTGCACTTTATATTTTATACCACACCATACCGCACACTGACACTTTACACCACACCATACCGCACACGGACACTTTATGGAATCACAAAAACACCTTAAATTGTTTACTGTTTTACTGTTTACTGCCATAAGCATATTTGTATATACATATTTTTTCTCATATATATATCTTTATGTATTCTTTTATTTTATATAGTTTTTTTTTATTTATCTGCCTTCTTTTTCTTTGTTTTATTTCTTTCCCCATCCTATTCCCTCATGCCGGACCGTCGTTAAAAAGCATTTCACTGCATGTCGTACCCTGTATGTGTGTGTATGTGACAAATAAAATTTGATTTTATTTGAGTTGTAAAATGCACGTCTGCACAGCAGGATAATAAACACTCCCATCAGACTTCACCTGCAGCCTCATTACCGGTTTTCTAACAGCAGAATCTAAAGGAAAAATAAAAAAATAATAATTTATTTCATTCTCTTTTTCCTTTCAGTCATGTTCTTAAAAATGCATGTGGATCCGTTATGTTGGAGAAATATTGTTTATGTAATGAATTGAGGGTATTTTGTTCTGTAAATTTGAATCCTTCAAATTAGGCATCTTGTGATGTTTAATTATTTGTGAATGAATCGAATCGAACCGGGGGCCAAAACTCAAAGCACACTTGAGGTCGTGGGCCGAACAGGACAAACATTTATTAAACACACTAAAACGAAATGTTTATTTTAACATGAATAAGAAAAAAAAACAGACAGGAATATTATTCCAGAATAAATCAACTTAAACTTTAAATAACTTCCAATATTTTGCTCTCCATAAAAATATCTCCAGTCAAACACCAGACGTCTCACAGCTTCATCATGCAGCTCTTCAGAAACTCTCCCTCAGTGAATAACCTGCTGATGAGACTCTGATTTCTCCTCTGTTTTCACACCAGCTTCACTTTGGGATTTTGCTCTGGTGAAAAAACATCTGCTGAAATGTCAGATTCTTCTTTAACTCTTCTACTTTCTGGATCTTCTGCTCTGCATTCAGGTTTTTCAGCTTCTCCTGATGTTTTGTCTCGTAGTTCCGTCACAGATTAATTTCCTTAATTACAGCCACATTCGCTCCTTAAATAAAGACACACGTGTTTACCGGCAGTGTCAGTAAACATCTATTTAAAATCAACTTTTATTTTCACCACTATGAGGCGCTGTTTCACAATAACTGTACAATAGAGTTAAATACATCAACAGAAGCTCCACTTGATTGACGCTGTTCCCAGGTAGTCTAGTGTGCGGTAAAGCATCTGAAGCGCTGCATTATGGGATCTGTAGTTTGTGTTATCAGCGCTTCATATTGCCGGGACATTAATAACAATAATAATAGATCTTTATAAAATCATCTTGTGGGCCGGATATAATTGTACGTCGGGTCAGATTTGACACTGAGTTTGACACCCCTGATCTATGTGTGGCGGTGCCACACAAAGCAGAGCACAGATGATGTAGCGCGGAGCAGCTGCAGTCAGATAAAGCAGACAGTCAAGCCAACATCAAAGCGGTGTAAACGATGCACATAGCGCAGGAAAGCCACACAGCAAACGAAAAGCCCACTACAGCAGCCCACTACAGCAGCCCACTGTAACTTCCCTTGCACATTGACCCGCACTTTAAATAGGGAAAACACACTTTAATCAGCCGATTGTTAAAGCCCATATCGTTAATAATGACATCAGTGTCAACACATACCTGTACGGCGACTCACGAGGCACGGATGCAGACTTTTAATAAGCATGTCTTCCTAAACACTTAGCGGCTTCCCCACAAAGCTCCTCAGTCCACCCTTAAATGGAATAATTTCATAAGCCCCAGTGTGATAGACCATAATATTACAAAACATTCACTGCCAACAGCTCCTACCTTGACACTATCCGCACGTAAACCCGGAAGTACGGCGGCTCGCTCGTGGACAAAGAGCAAACACACCCACAACATGAACCGAAACGACTTTATAGGCAGGTAAATGAGCATAATCAGCCTCAGCTGACTAGATGACATCAGACCATACTGCTACATTCTACCCCCCATTCGTCATCGTCGTCCCGACGGTGGAGTATTTAAACCCAAGACCCTAATTCCAGCACCTGAAAAATGCCATGACTGCATTAGCCCCACAAGCTGAAGGATCTGGAGCACTTACATTTCCAGCTCTTACCGTTCGTGGTAAATGGTTCACATTAGAATGTTGACCTGCTCCGACTCGTCCTGTCCGACGTGGAACCACCCCTAACGGATTAGGAGGGTTCAGGGAGGGAGACCTTACCAGGGGTACCAACTCAACATTGGACATATCTATAAATGCCGGAGGATCATCAGCAAGCACCATCCCCGATGGATCTGGCCTTGCAATGCTCCCCCTGTGAGCTAATGGTGGAACCTCAGAAACCACATATGCCAGGTCCCCATCTAATTCTATCTCGGGCTCCAAAGGCACTGGTGATTCATCTGGACCCTCAGAGAGGTCAACTGCTACCACCTCCCCTTGGGCTCGAGGTTTCAATGCAGACCGATGAACGTGCCGAACTCGACTCAGGACACTTACCAGAGCTACTGTATACACGGAACCACCAGACAGAGGAGCTTTAACCACCTGATATACAGTGGAGCTCCATAGATCATGTATCTTATGTCGACCCCAGACCACATAGTCTCTCAGATAAACCAACTGGCCCTCCCACAACTGCAGCTCTTTTACCCATTGATCATGTCCTGCTTTACGCCGGCTTGCAGGCCGCTCTCGGGCACCATCAACCGCCACCTGCAGCTGTGCCTGATGCTCCTCTATCCACTTGTGGACTCGACCTGCCACAGGCCCTCGTACCTGACCGAGCAGGAAATCTCTAGGCAACCTTGGCTCTTGCCCAAACATTAAAAAGAAAGGCGACTCACCAGTAGCTTGGTGAGGAGTGGTGTTGCCACCTGGGCTAGGCATGATGCCCAATCTCTCTTCCGATCAGTGGGCAAGGTCCGCAACAAATTGTTTAAGGTCCGATTGAACCGCTCACACTGGCCGTTGCCGGCCGGATGGCATGGAGTGCTGCGTGACCTTCCCACCTCATACAGGCGGCACAACTGTTGAATCAGGCTGGACTCAAAATTGCAGCCCGAACCCCAAATTTGAAGAACCACTCCTTTACCAAGACCCTGGCCACAGTATTAGCCTGCTGATCCCAAGTAGGAATTGCCCTTGTGAACTTACTGAAAATGTCAGTCACCACAAGCACGTTTTCTTGCCCAGCCTGAGACGGCTCTAACACAGTAAAATCAATGGCTACAATCTCATTTGGACGAGATGCCAATAAGTGGCCCATGTAGCTTTGAGGAATTGGTGCCACATCTTTAGCTTGTTGACACCGCTCGCACTTCTGAACCCACTGAGCCACATCTGCGGACATCTGCGGACATACGCTGCCCTTGCCGCCAAAACCTTAAGGCTTCTTCTACCACTGGGTCCGCCTGCTTTAAAATGCTAATCTCAGATGCCGAGCAACTGGGCCAAACCTGCATCGCATGCAAAGTGGTAACCTCCGCTTGTCCTACAATCACTGCTCCCCGCAAAAGCTCAGGCACCACAGCCCCTAACTGCCCACTACCATCGGCCTCCGGTTGCACAGTTGTTAATTGCGACAGCGCATCGGCATTTTGATTGGTTCTGCCCGCCCGGTACTGAATCACAAAATCAAAGGCAGCCAACTCAGCAGCCCACCTTTGCTCGGTAGCACCTAACTTGGCTGTAGCCAGATGACTTAGTGGGTTGTTATCCGTACGTACGACACACTTATGTCCCAACAGATATTCCCGAAATTTCTCAGCCATGGCCCAATTAAGGGCCAAGAATTAGAGCCTCATCGAACTATAAGTGGCCGTATTCCGTTCTGCAGGCCGAAGACTGCGGCTAGCGTATGCGACTGGTCTAACCTTCCTTTCAACTTCCTGCGACAATACAGCTCCGAGCCCTGCATAACTGGCATCAACCTCCATTATAAAAGGCCACGTAAAGTCTGCATACGCCAACACTGGCGCAGTAGTAAGCTTTCGCTTCAAAGATTGGAATGACTCCTCACATTGTGGAGACCACACAGCTGCCAACTCTATACTGCGCTTACCTACCTTACCTCGTGTTAGCTCTGCCACTATTTGATGTAACGGAGTCACCAAACCCTTCAACAAAACGCCGATAGTAACTGGCAAACCCCGGGAAGGTCCGCAGCTCGGCCACTGTCACAGGACAAGGCCACTGAGCCATGGCCTCAACCCTACCCGGGTCTGTTGCTACTCCCAAGGCAGAGATTACATGCCCCAAATATGTAACCTTTTCCTGAAAGAACGCGCATTTTTCCAGTTTTACCTTGAGGCCTTCAGCCCCAAAGCGACTCAGCACTATCCTTAACCGCTCTAAATGCTGTTGCACTGACGAAAAAACACAATAATGTCATCCAAGTACAACAAAACAGACTGGTGCCGCTGGTCACCAAAGAGCCGCTCCATCAGGCACTGGAACGTACTTGGCGCATTGCACAAACCAAACGGCATCCGATTCCATTTAAATAACCCAAATGGCGTGCAAAAGGCAGTCTTGGGATGGTCAGATTCAGAGACGGGAACTTGGTTATACCCACTGGCCAGATCTAAAGTGGAAAACCAGAGGGCACTAGTCAATGAATCCAACGTCTCCTCAATCCGAGGTAACAGAAACGCATCCTTACGCGTTTTGGAATTAAGCTGACGGTAGTCTACGCACATGTGTAAGCTACCGTCCTTCTTCTTAACTAACACGATGGGGGAGGCGTATGGGCTGCAACTCTCCCGGATGATTTGTGAGTCTAACAACTGACTGATGTGGGTCTTAACCACTTCATACTCGGATGGTGGAATATGTCGGTACCGCTGCCGGACTGGAATGTCGTCGGTTAGGGGGATCTCGTGGAAGAGTAAGTTGGTACAACCCAGGTCTCCTTCATGTACCGAGAACACATTTTGATACTCATGAAGGAGAGCCCTAACCTGCTCCTGTTCCTCGACCGACAGTCCTCCTAAATCAACCGACTCTATCTGCTCCAACATATCCGATGTATCACAAGAGGCCACCTGCACGATCACGGTTGAGACCTCGGTCAATCCATTTGGTAGCCCCACTAAATATACCGCCCTTAGTGTTCCAATAACCGTAGTGGGACACAATACTAAGTCGACGGTACCAACATTTATGACAGGGACCGAGACAGTCCCCCCTCTCACCTGTACTAAAGAGGGTGAAGCCAATAGTCCCGCAGGCAAACCGGTCTCGGTGGGCTCAAACAACACGGTCTTACCAGCAAACAAAGTGCCGCCAGAAATGCGGCATACCCTTACCTTTACGTTATTCCCATGGTCAGCAGCACGGACAACTTGTTGGCAATTTTTAAATACTTGGGTCAAATCATATTTTCATCCTTGACCACACTTGGCAACTCGAACAAATTGGATCCGTGTCAAACGAACAGCTCCCGATAACAACAACTAAGCACATTCATGCCCAAAATATCAGGCGTGTCTGTGCCACTGCCCGGAGGATCACGGACCACCAACACTCCACAATTAGGGATTTTATTACCACACAGTTCAATAACCAATTTGAGATAGCCAATATACGGAATTTCCAGTCCATTCGCTGCGCGGAGCTGCAGCCAGTGACATGACTGCAAACAATCCGAGCCCCAAGGCTCAAACCCCAACCGAAAACAAGATTTCTTGATGGAATAGCTCGGTAGGCGCTAGTTTTCCCAAACGGTTAAAGCCAGGCAAGGACCTTGGTTCACCGGTCGAAGGGGCAACAACTGGGCGTGGCAGAGGGCGAGGGGGGCAACGCTTCCAATCGCACTCCCTTGCAAAATGACCCGGTTGTTGACACCGTTGACAGATCAATTGAGCTGGAAGAGGTGCACGACCCTGGGAAAAGGTAGTCTGACTCCGGGCGATAGTTTGGGTAAGCAAATCTAACTGCTGCTGCCGCCGATGCAGCATTTCTCTTAGCTCATTTAACTCAGATGTATGAGTTCCCTGAGCCCAACCTATCTCTGGGCTTCCCCGGACCTCATACTGGATTCCGCTCACTAGGGGGACCGACTGACTTCTACCCCTAGCACCCCCTGGCAATCCCTCTCGTTCCCAACGAATCGCTTCTTCCCGAACCTCTAGCAACGTTACAGTGGGCTGACGTCGTATCAGTTGTTTTAATTCTCTACGAAGCGCATTTTTTAAAACGCATTCAACGAATTGATCTCGCACAATGAAATCACCATTTAAAACTTCACTTGGCGGCTGGCTTTTAACCCTCTCAAAAAGGCTTAACAACACCAAGGAGAACTCCAATAATGTTTCTCCTTCGCGCTGCCGCCGAGAGAAAAATGTTTCTTGCAGCGCAATATACGACTCTGCACAACCATACACTTCACGCAATGCTGCAATAATTTTGTCTGGATCGCTCTTATCAGCACTAGACCGGTATTTAATCTCGTTTCTGGCCTCCCCTTCAAGGTGATCATACAGGAAAAAGGCTTGCTCCCTAGGGATCATTTTACGAACACGCATACATGCTTGGGCCTCCTCAAGCCACTCATCGATACCGATACCAGACCTGCCATTGAAATTTGGGCAGCGTCGATCCCTCGGAATAAATACAAATCGTTCAACTGTACTGGCACTCACCTCAGCTGATCGCGGTGTAGATGGGCATGCTGCACTAACAGAAGGTGCGCCAGGTTTGGGCAGCTCAACCGCCGCACGCTCCTGTCGCAACCTCTCATTATCCATCCGTAATTGGGCTACTAAATCCCGCATCTCCTGCAATTCATTATCCATGGCGTGCTACAAAGGTACTCACCCAACCACTGTTCTGTCACCAGTGTGCCATAAAACACACAAAGTCCTGCAGTCAACTACGGCCAACTCGTTAATTTCTACCGGCTACGCCAACTGCGGTGTTACCAACTAACAATTTGTACCGACTACGCCACCCGGGGGCTATTTCCGGGACTGCCCTCAACCTTAAGGCACACAGGTTCATCACGACTGGGTCAGGTATTAGACCAGAGTTGAGTGAATAACAAAAACTTTATTTAAAATAACTTTTTTATTCACTACATCAAATAGTAAAAACAGAAAAGAAGACAAACACTTCAGGGTGGGAGAAGGCCTGATGTCCTAAGCAAAGAGCACACAGGGTCCTAAGCAGAGAGAACACTCACATGTGCACACGCACCACAGCACACCACACCTGTGAACACTGCACTGCAATCAGGTAAGGAACCCACCACCACAAGTTGCTAATCTGCTGCCACTGGCCACCCCACTCCTAAAGGCAAAAGAGAAGACAGAAAAGTAATTTAAAACACAAATTAAAACTAGCATCGCATTACAACAGCCTGGCTCTCGACACAGTCAACAGCCCAAAAACTGCTTGTTACTTGATCCGTACAGAGGCACGTGAACAGAGGAAAGGTACTTAACAGATCACAAAAGAAATTAGAAAATAACTACACTTGACTAATAAGAAAACAAAAAAGACATTATACCACATATTCAAACTAATAAAAAGAATAGAAACCAAAATAAATAGATTCCCATTACAGTAGGGAAACCTCAACCCGATAAAGTAATCTAATAAACTAATAATCATAAACAAAAGAATAAAGCTAATGCAAAAACAAATGATTATATCACAACACAAAGAATCAGGTAATGACTACCCTGTAACACGCCACTTCTAAATCAGTTACTCACACTGCCATTGGAAATAAGCACCATGCCCCCGGCCCAGCTGATCTTGCAGGTAGTTAAATGCTGCAACAAGAAACTGTTAGCATACAAGAGCAGCAAAATGTCAATCAGCTGGTGCCAAATGGAAATAACACGGAGCTCCAGAGAACAGGAACGTAAATTAACAATGCCCAGCTGAACCCAGTGAAGCAGACAACGCAGAGCAAAGCAGGCAAAGCAGAGCACAGATGATGTAGCGCAGAGCAGCGGATAAAGCAGACAGTCAAGCCAACATCAAAGCGGTGTAAACGATGCACATAGCGCAGGAAAGCCACACAGCAAACGAAAAGCCCACTACAGCAGCCCACTACAGCAGCCCACTGTAACGTCCCTTGCACATTGACCCGCACGTTAAATAGGGAAAAAACACTTTAATCAGCCGATTGTTAAAGCCCATATATTTAATAATGGCATTAGCGTCGACACATACCTGTAGAGCGACTCACGAGGCATGGATGCAGACTTTTAATAAGCACGTCTTCCTAAACACTTAGCGGCGTCCCCACAAAGCTCCTCAGTCCACCCTTAAGGACTGTCCAAGCAGTAATAGCAGTCATAAGCTATCTTTGGGAAAAAGAATGTTGATCAGCCATCAAATTAAATCCAGTTACTTATTTTGACTGGGTCCTTCTTGTCACTAAAACTGCTTTGACGCATCAAAGCCTGAACACCACAAAAATTCAGAAATATCAGAAGATGACTTATGTTCTATAAATTGTGAGTTCGGGCCTTAATAGATCAGACATGCTTGGCAATCATATACCACATACACTCGATCGGACCAAGAACAAGGGACTTTGGAGGCCGAGTCAACACTATCAAAGTTACCCAGGTTCTTAGATTGTTTTATTTAGTTATAAAATTCTCCTGTATTAATATATTACTTTTTTAGGTGAAGCAGAAACTGGCACGACATGGCATATTGGGGATCTCGACAGTGACCTGGAAGTTGCAGCCAGTTGAAAACATTTTCTCCAAGAAAAAAAATTTGAATGTGCAAGACTTTGATTGATCTGTGCAATAAAAATATAACAATTATATATGGTATATTGATAAAACTTCATTTTTTTAGTAGTTTTTCTGCCTGTTGAAGAAAAAAAGCATTTGTAGCTATAAGGCAGTTAATAATCTTGCTAATGTATTTATATTGAGATTGTATGACACTTTAATGGATCACAGGGCAACTCCATGTTACTAGTTACAGCTGCACTAAATTTGGGCTTTCATGTCAATAAAGGGAAATAATTATGCTAACATTATTGAACTGGTATTTATTTGAAAATGCTTTTTGCAAACTACACATTTCTTTCCACTTCAATAAAGCTACTTTGATTTTCTCAACTATACAGTTCATCATCTTCTTCTTCTTCTTCTTCTTTCGGCTGCTCCCATTAGGGGTTGCCACAGCAGATCATCCGTCTCCATACCACCCTGTCCTCTACATCTGCCTCTTTCACACCAACTACCTGCATGTCTTCCCTCACCACATCCATGAACCTCCTCCTTGGCCTTCCTCTTTTCGTCCTTCCTGGTGGCTCCATCTTCAGCATTTTTCTACCAATATAATTCATGTCCCTTCTCTGCACATTTCCAAACCATCTCAATCTCGCCTCCCTCACCTTGTCACCAAAACATCCTACATGTGCTGTCCCTCTAATAAACTCATTTCTAATCTTGTCCATCCTCGTCACTCCCAACGAAAACCTTAACATCTTCAGCTCTGCTACCTCCAGCTCCACCTCCTGTCTTTTACTCAATGCCACTGTCTCTAATCTATACAACATCGCAGGTCTCACCACAGTCCTATAAACTTTCCCTTTCATTCTTGCAGATACCCTACTATCACAAATCACTCCTGTCACTCTTCTCCACCCACTCCACCCTGCCTGCACTCTTTTCTTTACTTCTCTAACACACTCTCTATTACTTTGCACTGTTGACCCCAGGTACCTGAACTCCTCCACCTTCTCCACCTCTTCTCCCTGCAACCGCATCACTCCACTGCCCTCCCTCTCATTCACACACATGTACTCTGTCTTACTCCTACTGACTTTCATTCCCCTTCTCTCAAGCGCATATCTCCACCTCTCCAGGCTCTTCTCAACCTGCTCTCTACTCTCACCATAAATCACAATATCATCTGCAAACATCATAGTCCAGGGAGACTCCTGTCTGACCTCTTCCGTCAACCTGTCCATTACCACTGCAAACAGGAAAGGGCTCAGGGCCGATCCTTGATGCAGTCCAACCTTCACCCTGAACCAGTCTGTCGTACCTACTGCACACTTCACTGCCGTCACACTGTCCTCATACATGTCCTGCACCACCCTCACATACTTCTCTGACACACCTGACTTCCTCATACAATACCACAACTCCTCTCTCGACACCCTGTCGTACGCTTTCTCTAAATCCACAAATACACAATGCAGCTCCTTCTGTCCTTCTCTATACTTCTCCATCAACATCCTCAAAGCAAATAAGGCATCTGTGGTGCTCTTTCTCGGCATGAAACCATACTGTTGCTCACAGATGGTCACCTCTTCTCTTAGCCTGGCTTCCACTACTCTTTCCCATAACTTCATGGTGTGACTGATCAACTTAATTCCCCTGTAGTTACTGCAGGTCTGCACATCTCCCTTATGTTTAAAGATTGGTACCAGCACACTCCTTCTCCATTCCTCAGGCATCCTCTTCCCTTCCAGAATCCTGTTAAACAATCTGGTTAAAAACTCCACTGCCATCTCTCCTATACATCTCCACGCTTCTACCGGTATGTCATCTGGTCCAACCGACTTTCCATTCTTCATCCTCTTAATCGCTGCTCTCACTTCCTCCTTACTAATCCTATCTACATCCTGCTTCACCAACTCCACATCCTCCAACCTTCTCTCTCTCTGATTTTCCTCATTCATCAGCTGCTCAAAATACTCCCTCCATCTTCTTAACACACTCTCCTCATTAGTCAACACATTTCCCTCTCCATCCTTTATTGCTCTAACTTGCAGTACATCCTTCCCAGCTCGGTCCCTCTGCCTGGCCAATCGGTATAAATCCTTTTCTCCTTCCTTAGTGTCCAACCTCTTATACAGCTCCTCATATGCCTTTTCCTTGGCTTTCGCCACATCCCTTTTTACCTGCTGCCGCATCTCCTTGTACTCCTGCCTACTTGTCTCATCACTCTGTCGATCCCACTTCTGTTTTGACAACCTCTTTCCCCTAATGCTCTCCTGCACTTCCTCATTCCACCACCATGTCTCCTTGTCTTGCTTTCTATTTCCAGATGTCACACCAAGTACTTTTCTAGCTGCCTCCCTTATCACTCCTGCAGTAGTTGCCCAATCATCCGGCACCTCTGCACCACCACCAAGCCCCTGTATGACCTCTTCCCTGAACCTGACACTACACTCTTCCCCCTTCAGTTTCCACCATCCTATTTTTCTTTCAATCCTTACTTTCCTCCTCTTCTTCTTCGCCTCCAATACCATCCTACAGACCACCATCCGATGCTGTCTAGCTACACTGTCCCCCGCCAACACCTTACAGTCTCCAATCTCCTTCAGGTTGCATCTCCTACACAGAACATAATCCACCTGTGTGCACCTTCCTCCACTCTTATACGTCACCCTATGATCCTCCTTCTTCTTAAAATACGTGTTCACCACTGCCCTTTCCATCCTTTCAGCAAAATCCACCACCATCTGCCCTTCCACATTCCTCTCCTTAAAACCATACCTACCCATCACCTCCTCATCACCTCTGTTCCCTTCACCTACATGCCCATTAAAGTCTGCCCAGATCACCAATCGTTCTTTCCTAGGTACACCATCTACCACTTCATCTAATTCACAACAGAATCTTTCCTTCTCCTCCATCTCACAGCCAACTTGTGGAGCATAGGCACTGATGACATTTATCATCATCCCTTCAACCTCCACCTTCACGATCATCACCCTATCAGAAACTCTCTTCACCTCCACTACACTCTTACTGTACTCTTCCTTTAGAATCACCCCTACACCATTTCTCTTTCCATCCACATCATGATAAAACAGTTTAAACCCACCTCCAATGTTCCTGGCCTTACTCCCTTTCCACTTCGTCTCCTGAACACACAGCATATCTACCTTTCTCCTCTCCATCATATCAGCTACCTCTCTCCCTTTACCCGTCATAGTACCAACATTTAAAGTACCAACCCGAACCTCTACTCTCCTACACTACTCCTTTTCCTGCCGTCTCTGTAGACGTCTTCCTCCTCTCCTTCTCCTCCTTCGGCCAACAGTAGCCCAATTTCCACCGGTACCCTGTCGGCTAACGATACCTGTGGCGGTCGTTGTTAACCCGGGCCTCGACCGATCCGGTATGAAATTCTCATTTGTGATCCGCATATTTGATTTGGCACATGTTTTACGCTGGATGCCCTTCCTAACGCAACCCTCCCATTTACCCGGGCTTGGGACCGGCACTAAGAGTGCACTGGCTTGTGCCCCCCTAATGGCTGGGTTCAACTATACAGTTCATCAACAGTTTTTATTTTAAGAATTTAGAAGAGAAACAGTGAGCTTCATGAATGAGGGGCTAGCTGTGGGATCGGAAAACAAATCCTATACAATATATATACATACACACTCACCGGCCACTTTATTAGGTACACCTTACTAGTACCGGGTTGGACCCACTTTTGCCTTCAGAACTGCTTTAATCCTTCGTGGCATAGATTCAACAAATGCTGCATTTCAACACTAATTTCCAGCTGCACAACATGGCTCTAAGCCAAACATCTGACTGACTGAACGCCCAGAGAAGCTAAGTGGTGTGTTTTTTCTATTTTTTTTTTACTAATATATAACCTGTTCTTAGTACAGTTTGACATAAAAAAAAAAGTGTTTCCTTAAAAATTAGAACACTATGTTTGCTAGCTGTTTATTTTATGACTAGCAGTAGAGTACAGATCCACATACACACCAAAACACACTGGACATTCAGAACAGTATCAGTAGAAATCAGAGTTAAATCAGTGCTTTATCAGTGCTTCGGAAACAGTGTATTATTAAACGTCAAGAGCAGACTGTTCACCTGCTGCATATGTTGCTTTTGTCTTGGTAACTGTTGTCTAATGGTAGTGTCCCCTTCCAGTAGCTCCTTGCACATCCACACTACAACACTCTGTTCAGGAACGAGTGGAGAACCTGACTCAAAAACCCAGGGTGTTGACCATCAAACTGCCCAGATCTCAGATAAAAAATAAAAAAAAAGGCTTTATGAGTACCTCCTAATATCAGAAATCGCTTCCCCTTGTGTGCTGAACTTTAAAAGTACCTCCTAATATCATATAGCTCCCCCTTGTGTACTATCAAGGCCAATTTCATTATATGTTATTTTCGGGTTTTGTTTTAAAAGATAAAACTGCCAGGAGCACCGTCACTAAGTGTGGGTGTTGGTGATACAGTGGTAAAACTCCTGCGTCTGGGCTTAGCGGTTGCTGGTTTGACTTTAGCTAACTCTGCCCTTTACTGATGCTTATTTTGACTTGCAGGTTGCGAAAAAAATCAAGTTTCAAAGATGAGCAGCTTGTAAGAGTTGCTGTGGCTCTTACGGCTGAGCGTGGACGCTAATTCAAACCCTGGTAGAGACTCTAAGGGATAAGCATGTAAGCTTCCAGGAACATTGGCAGGGTCTGTGAAAAAGGGCAGAATGTGTAAAGAAAGTTTGGATGTTATGATGACCAGGTTGAAAAATCTTTATATTGCAAAACTAAGCCTTCAAGCTCCATAAGCCTCTAGTACTCCTGCTCTGGACCTGGTGGGGGTGGAGGGAAGCAGTGCAGATATAGCCCCACATTTTGGTAATGCTCTCCAGCCTTTTTTTTAACCCTCAATTAAGCATCCAGCCACTTTTGGCTTGCAAGCTTTCTTTACACATATCCAGCCACTGTTTCCGGAAAATTTCACACTCCTACACTAGGGTCCTTGCCAGGGTTTGAACCAGCAACCTCTTGCACAAGAGGCAAAGCTCATCCAGCTGAGCCACAGGAGTTCATGTAAGCATTTTTTTTTTCTTCTTCTTCAAGATCTTGTAACCCAGATCTAAAACAAGGATGCAAGTTGAAGGTAAAATAATAAACTAAAAGGATGAGTTAAATTCCAACCTGAAACATCTTGCTCGAGAGGAAAAGCTCATCCACATGAGCCATAGGACCTTGTACAAACATTTTTTAAAGGTCTTTTAACCCAGATCTTATGTTAACTGGATGTCAAAATAAACATTAGAACATAACAGCAGCAGCTGGACTCAAACCAGCAAACTCTGAGGCTTAAGGTAAGGATTTTACCACTGAACCACTAAGAACCACATACAACAACACTGCCCCTGGCACTTTTATCTTAAAAAAATTACAACCCAAACGTAATAAATAAATAAGCCAGAACTTTAAAATTACCTCCTAATATCACACTTGTGTGCTATCAAGGCCAGGATTTTACACAACCTCTAAAGGAGTGCTGTGATATCTGGCACCAAGACTTCAGCAGCAGAGCCTTTAAGTCTTTTGGGTGTGAGGTGAAACCTATTTAAATCAGACTCGTTTCACCAGACACTTGATTGGACTGAGATCTGTGCAGTTTGAAGGTCAACACCCTGAGTTTTTGAGTAAGCTTCTCCTGAACAGAGTATTGAAGTGTGGATGTGCATGAAGCTACTGGAAGAGGACACTGCCATTAGAGAACAGTTATCATGACAGAAGCAACATGGTGTCTGCAACTCACCTGCAAATCACCTTCTTCTTACATATCCATTGACAGGGTTGGTGATGTTGATCATGGCGTCCGTTCTGTCACTTGTGAGGGTGCCTGATTCACTACGCAGCAGTTGAGCAGTCTGCTCTCGACATTGAATAAGGCAAAGCTAGAGAGGGAAAATATTATATGTCATTCAATAACACACATGGCATCAAAAACATTGCGTGGCTCTGGGGAAAAGGTGGAGATAGGTTGTGGCTCTTAGTCTACACACTTTTCTTTTACAGCATGTTTGGCAGAGACCCTTATTCAGAGCAACTGACAATCACACCACTTATACAACGGTCAGGTTAAGACTCAAACCCACAACCTTCCGGCCAGAAGGCCAACATCTTAACCATTGAGCCACTAAGTACCTCTGTAATAGCCCTTCAGGATTTAGATATTGATCCTGAGCTCTACTAGCAGAAGAGCCCCTGTAGCACCAACTGCTGAAGAAGTTCATGCTGGTTCCACACACCCTGAGTTTTTGAGTCATGTTTCTACAGCCATTCTTGAACAGAGTTTTGCAGTGTGGATGTTCAGGGAGCTGCTAGAAGAGAACACTGCCATTAGAAAGCAGTTACCATGAAGGGAGGAACAAAACGTCTGCAACTCACCTGCAATTCAGGTTCTTCTTACATATCCATTGACAGTGTTGGTGTTTTGATGTTGATCTTGTTGTCCGTCGTGGCACCTGTGAGAGGGTCTGATTCATTACGCAGCAAGTGAGCAGTCTTTTCTACGTTAAATAAGGCAAAGTTAGAGAGGAAAAAGATTATATATCATTCAGTAACACACATGGCATCGAAAAAACATCGCGTGGCCTCTCTAAAGAAAAGCTAGAGATACTTCACTGCTCTTGGTCTACACACAGTTTTTAACGGCATGTTTGACAGAAGCCCTTATTCAGAGCAACTGACAATCACACCATTTACACACCTACAGGTTTGAGAGTCAATTTCACAACCTTTCAGCCAGAAGTCCAACACGTTAACCATTGAGCCACTAAGTACCTTTGTAGAGTCTCTGTAGAGGATTAACAATTTTGATCCAATCTAGTTCAAACTGCTGAACAAGTTCCTGCTGGTTCTAAAAAAGAAGTCAGAACACACAGGGCATCACAGTTTGCTCTGTATAAAGCAATTTAGCTGCAAAGCTATATGTTCATGCTGACCATGTACACCACCTAAAGCTCATACAATCATGGTTGTAGAGAAGAGATGTCTTTAGAATGCACTATGAAGAGAAGAACAAAACATGAAAACAAGATTAATCAGGCCAGACCATCTTCTTTTAGTATGGTCTCTCTGGAGCTACACAGCTCCATTGTCATCAAGGTGTGATGATCTGTATGCCAGAAATTTAAAAGGAGCTTCTAATATCACATAGCTCCCCCTTGTGTGCTATCAAGGTAAAATTCATTATATGTCTTTTGGGTTTCATTTTAAAAGATAAAACTGCCTGAAGCACCTTCACTAAGTGTGTGTATTGGTGGAACAGTGGTACAAGCCATGCCTTTGGGCTCTGTGGTTGCTGGTTTGAGTCCAGCTTACTTTGCCCCTTATTGATGATTATTTTGACTTGCAGGTTGCAAAAGATCAATTTTAACAGAGCCTTCTGTTAGGAGTTCCTGTGGCATATATGACTGATCTTTGCCTCTGGTCCTAGAGGTTGCTGGTTTGAACCCAGCAATGCCTCTGTAACCTGTTCTACTTATACCCAGGATTTCTTGCCAGGGATTGAACCAGTGACCTCATGCACAAGAGGTGAAGCTCAACTAACTGAGCAATACGAATGCACGAAAACAACCGTTTTTAAAGATCTTTTAACCCGGATCTAAAACAATGATGCAAGTTAAAAAAAATTATGAAATAAATGGATGAGCTGAATTTGAACCAGCAACCTCTTGCTCAAGAGACAAAGCTCATCCACATGAGCCATAGGGCCTTGTACAAACAGTGTTTTTTTTAAAGGTCTTTTAACCAGATCTTTTGCTAACTGCATGTCAAAACAAACATTAGAACATGGCAGCAGGAGCTGGACTTAACCCAGCAAACTTTGAGTCCAGAGATAAGGTTTCTACCACTGAACCACCAAGTACCACATGCATTAACACTGTCCCTGGTGTTTTTATCTTATAAAATGACATGCCAAAATAAATAGAAATAAAATACAAATCTGCCAGAACTTTAAAAAGTATCTCCTAATATCACATAGCTTCCCCTTGTGTGCCTTGACATTCTTATACACACTTTTTACAGTATGTTTGGCGAGACCCTTATTCAGAGCGACAAACAATAACACCATTTACACACTGCCTGACATGAGACTCAAACTCATGATCTTCTGTTCAGAAGACCAACAGCTTATACACTGAGCTGAGTTTCCTGGTCACCATTAGTCATCTTTATTTAGACCTTCTGAAGAGAGCATTTGAGTTAAGCTGGACTTGAAGCAGTGTAACTATGAAGGAGGTTCTGTGATGAATAAACCACTGTGTGTTTGCTGCCGTGATGGGAAACTCATCAGTAAATGGGTGCTGTGATGGAGTGGAGCATGAAAAGTGAAAGCTAGCCCATCTGATCCGATTCCACAGAAGAGTCCCTGTAGCACTAACTGCTGAAGAAGTTCATGCTGATTCTAATAACTGTGAGTTTTTGAGTTATGTTTCGGTTACGTTCCCTACTGTGATCCTGATAAGATTGTAGGTGCTGCGGAGGTCGAGCTTAGTGAAGAAACGTGTTTCCCAGAGCTGTTTGAGAGCAGATGGCACCAGAGGGAGTGAGTATGGCACAGTGATGGCATTCAAGCCTCTGTAGTCAATACAAGGTCAGAGATCTCTATTCTTTTTCTCCAAAAAGAGAAAGAGTCAGCCACAAGAGTTATGTTAATTTTGGAGGATCAGGTTTATGGAATTGTTACAGTTTGAGGAAATCTCTGGAGAGCGAGGATATGCTGCAATCAGATATACAGCTGTGCTGTGATGGTAATCCAAGTCTGATGAATATCTGGATCAGATTGGTTTCTCTTCATGACTAGTCCTCTTGTATTTGCCTAAAATCTGATTGGATAGAAACTCCAACATAAACAGACACTCAAAACTATGAAATGAAGACAAAGTTTGGGAATAATTGAGTACATATTTATGGACAAAAATATATTACAACTTAAGCCAGTGACTCTAATAACGTTCACATCACAATAAAAAAAAAAAAAAGAAATCACAAATTCTGAACAGCAAAACGTCAAACGAAAATAAATCAATTGTGTGGAAGTTATTGTATGTGGAAATAAATTCATCTTGGGATGAAATTACAATTTGGTGACTTTTTTAGTAATCAAGTAATACATGAATCTTGAAAGTAAATAAAAGTGAGCAAAATTTTAAAAACTAATCACAATCTGAAAATAAAACAATGAAAACATTTTACACAATTTATGGACAAAATGGTAATAAAAGTTAAATATCAAATAAATCATACTCTGCACTATAAACTGATAGCAGCAAATAGTTTTTTTCTTGAATGGTTCTATAAAATGTTCTAAATTAAAATGGGGGAAGAAGGGGGGGAATCTTATAAGAGCAAATGGGAACTAAATGTAGAATTTGGAAGCTCAAAAAGAAGCACATAGAGATCTTATGTTTAGACTCTGATTTACTTTTGAATAACATTTCACACTATGCACAGGTGTTTGATTTATTCCACACATTCTTCAAAGCTACAAATGGAATCGTCAGCAACACAAAGAAATGCACACGAACTCAGGAAGACAGGAGACACAGGGAGACTCGAGAAGGGAAAACTAAAGAAGCCAGGAGACTCAAACCAACACTGATCCAGATTCAAATAGAATTATAAAGTCAGAAAAATAACAAGACATATCTAAAGACAAATCTAAAGATTATTAAAAAATCTAAAGACATATCTAAAGACAACAAGAGCCAAGGCGAGAGGGGTAACTTAAATACACACCACTAACGAGGAGCAGGTGGGAGATTAAAAAACAGTTAGGGGCTAGGGAGTAGGGAATAAGGGGCCCAATGGCGGCATCTGGTGGCCAAAGCAAAAATTAACATCCCAAAATGGCCAGACCCCTACACCACATGCTTGTTTTCTGGCAGTATTATCAGGCTGTAATTTACAGACCAGCGCCAGCTATTGATATCATTGTACAATCCGACTCAGGGAGATGTTGCTAGACCTTTGCTTCTTTTTTCAGTCGCAAACAATTAAGATCACTTTGGTTTGCATCCAGGTCAGTGTACATCACCCTGCAGTGTTGTGCCATGACACTCTTGTCAGTATCAGGTCATAATTGTGAGGGACACTTCTAATTAAGGATACACTGGTTGGAAGAAGACCATTTGGAAGCATTTTAATTGAATAAAACGCACAAATTCTTTTTGAAAGACCAGAGGGCAACCTCTTTATGCCCTCCCCAAGCCCCCAGGTCCAACATTTAATACATTCATTAATAAATAAATTCATATCATCTGTAGAAAATTAAATTTTTTTCTGTACATACTTCACAGTTATGCAAAGGGGGTGGGGTGGTGGGGGGTGGGTCGAAATAAAATTCAGATTCATCATGACCATATGCAATTTGTACAGATTTACATTAAAATTACATTTTTAAATGCAGTTTCATATTTAAATGATCAAATTAAGTTTTGCATTAAAAAAAATAAAAGGAAGTAATTTGAATTGAAGATATTTGCTTATTCAAACTTAATTATTATGATTATATTTTAAAAGATAAATTGAAAGAATTCTTAAATGATTAATCAAAATTTTCTTTTAATTAATGATACTGATTGCTATTTTTTTTAGTTCAGTCTGTTCTACCAGTTTGGATAAGCATTGAGAATTAAAACATACCTGGGATATGGAAATTGGTGTTCTGGGTTTGCTTTACTAGTTCTGTTTCAGATCTTGCCTCTCTAAAAAGAATCTCTTTACTTCACCTGTCCACTTAATTCTGGAAAGATTACGACATGGACAGATTGTCTTCTTTTTTCCTTCACACTCCCGAATCCTTATTTCAACACAAACAAATGCTGACCCACCATCTTCCCATTTCAGCACAGGAAGCAGTTAAGCAAGATGGTCATCAAGTTCCTTTAAGTGTGGAATTTCCATGTGTCAATTTTATTTGCATAAAAATTCAGCATTCAGCATGCGCAATATTGTCGTGTCTCCTTTATAAACTTATTATTGTCTCTTTTTGGTAAATCAAAGGTAGAATTTTCAGGCAGTGAGATGAAAACTAACCGATTAGAAAACCCACCACATGCTTGAAATTCCACCCCCAGCCCCCCCACCCCCTGTCTGTTACTGCTGAGCATGAGTGTACCGAAAGCCTGATTATTTCTCTGCTAAGGAACGGCAGAAGACAGCCCAGATCAGGTCAGCACACGAATATTACAATGTTATTTCAACTGCATTCTTACTGTTTGAATAGATTTTCTTGGCAAATGAAAAGTAGCTCCATTCTCCAGTGTTGGATTTACAGCTAAAACAAACCTCAGCTTCGACTCTACAACTATAAAAACAACGAGTGCTGTTTTCCATAGGAAAAGTGTAACCTAAAACCAGCTTTCAGTGTCACAGGTCTAAATGTAAGAGTTTATGTCTGTGTACAGACAGAGTAGCTTGTTAAAAAAAAACTACAATTAAAAGTAAATCAATTGTACAAATAAAAGTAAAACATGATGCCAATATGATTAATTGCTAATATATGATATACATAAAATGAAAATGATCAATTCTCACCTTCAATCCAATGTGGAAACTGTAATGAATTGTCATTTTTCGCAAAGTTTCTTTGGGTACAGCTTTGGCCTCTTTAGTTCTCAACTAAAGAACCCCATAGTTCTGGGATGAGGTTGAAAGATTCTAGAAATAGATCAACCACAATCTAATCACAATCATAAATTGTGCGAATGCTGATCATGGACGATGTGTTACTGTGACATTTCAGGTGTCTGAACCTAAAACTTTTTCCAGGAAGCACTAGTAGACGAAGGAGATGTTAAACTCTCGAAAGCAACCGGATTTGTTTTAGCAATTCGTGTCTGTAACTCAGCTTTTTATGCATTTCTCAGATGTCGACATGAAGCAGGTGACTGTTGAAGTTCTAGCCAAATTGTGGTGCCAACTACATGTGGATATACAGATGTGTCATCCGATAATGTTTCTTTAATATCTGCAGAAGAAGTTTAGACTTTTTCTAAATTCTGATCCTTTGTTTAGTTTTGTTATGGATTCTTTTGAATGAGGTGATGATGAGTCTGATAGTGTAGTGGTGTTGTGGATGAATATAAAATATACACTACTATGCACAAGTTTTGGGTGGATGCTGTACAAAAATAAAATAGTTCAATTAGTTCACTGCTGCTAAGTTTAGGGTGCGGAAGGAACCTACACCATGACGAGACTGAGCACTTCAACAAGACACAAGGTAGATCTACTGCATCAGCAAGGTCTCTCCTGGGCAAAGATCTCAAGATATGCTCTTAAAGCTACTTTGAGGAAGCACAAAGAAACAGGCAATGTTGAGGAACATAGATGCAGTGTTCGGTCAAGAAAACTTAGCAGATCCAAATCCCTTCAACATTGGAAGATGTTTAGTGGTTCCATCACCAAAGACTGGCAGAAATCAGTGGGACTCAGGTACAAACTTCTACTATCCAGAGCAGTCTGGCCAGAAGTGGTCTACATGGAAGAATTGTGATTAAAAGCCATACCTCCAACATGGAAACAAGGTTAAGAGTCTCAACTATGCACAAAAACAGGAACTGGGGAGCAGAAAGTCTGAAATCTTCAGCTATAGTAAAAAATCAAGTTGTTTGCTTAAGGCCTGGAGAGCAATACAATGATGGGTAAACAGTGAAGCATGGTGGAGGTTTCCTTGCAAGTTTGGAGCTGGTGTTTTTAATGTTGAGAAAAATAAACAGATGCTTCTCCATCATGCAGAACCATCAAGGAGGCATCTTATTGACCCAGAATTTATTCCACAGCAGGACAATGACTTCAAACATACAGCGAATGTCATTAAGAACTCTCCTCGATGTGGAGAAGAACAAGTCCTGGAAAAGTTTTTGCCTGATGTCAAAATCATAGATTCTGTTTGGGCTTAACTGAAGAGAAGGAAGTAGGTGTCTACATCCCCATAAGATCTGTGGTTAGTTCAAGATGTTTGGACCAAACTACCTTTAAATACTGTGTGCACTTGTACCCAGAGGTTTTCATGCTGTTTTGGAGGCAAAGGAAAGTCACACCAAATATTGATTTGGATTTTTCTTCTGTTTATTTACCTTCTATTTTGTCAATTGATATAAATAAACTATTAACACTAATTTGTGAAAGCTTTTTTACTTTACAGCATCTTTTCTTTACATGCATTAGAAGCAAACTGGTTATTACATTTGACATAGCAGGTATATTATACATGACTATTTAAAGCACACATACAAACAGTCTATTAGCTGCTTCTGTCACATTCTATATTGTTTCTTATTAAAATGTTTATTTAATATTACACAGTAATAGATTCAATCCTGGGCTCCAGTATTTAAAAATGGTCGCGTTTGTACCCATGCTAAGTACTCGCTTCCAATAAACAATAAGAATATGCAATATTTAATATTTGTCATAAAATTGACAATCCGAAATTTTAGGTGCTAAAAATTTTTTACAAGCAGTAAGAAAAAAAAAATTCTCTCTTAATTCCTTCACTTGTAGCAAATCCCTGAAACCCCCTTCTGAGTAAAAGTATAAATTAATGGAACTTCTTTGAGTTTGTTACCTACTTGACATGAAGGTGAGCATCTAGACTTTAGGTTACATTTTAATTACAGTTTAATTTCAGGTCATCTTTTTCTTTCTTGCGGAAGATGTTTCCATCTGACTGCACCTTCCAGGTGATGGTAGTGTTCATCAACATGCCATTTTTCGCCAGTTTCTGCTTTATCTAAGGATTGAAACCAGGATTTTATCAGTCAAACAAATAAAGAAGACAAATACTTTTCACCTGGAAGCCAAAATTTTGCAAATTAGATAATTGTTTTTTGGAATATCAGAAATTTAAACCATTGATGACATTGGTGTTGAAGCTCTAAATTTGAGACATCATGTGACTCACTTGCTCAAAAATGGAAGATTTCATGGCTGCAGGATCGAACACACTCCCATTAGACATCACCTGCAGTCTCACTGTCTGACTTCTCTTTGGGGAAACTGTGGAATACACACACATATATATATATATATATATATATACAGTGAGGAAAATAAGTATTTGAACACCCTGCTATTTTGCAAGTTCTCCCACTTAGAAATCATGGAGGGGTCTGAAATTGTCATTGTAGGTGCATGTCCACTGTGAGAGACATAATCTAAAAAAATAAAAAAATCCAGAAATCACAATATATGATTTTTAAACTATTTATTTGTATGATACAGCTGCAAATAAGTATTTGAACACCTGTCTATCAGCTAGAATTCTGACCCTCAAAGACCTGTTAGTCTGCCTTTAAAATGTCCACCTCCACTACATTTATTATTCTAAATTAGATGCACCTGTTTGAGGTCGTTAGCTGCATAAAGACACCTGTCCACCCCATACAATCAGTAAGAATCCAACTACTAACATGGCCAAGACCAAAGAGCTGTCCAAAGACACTAGAGACAAAATTGTACACCTCCACAAGGCTGGAAAGGGCTACGGGGAAATTGCCAAGCAGCTTGGTGAAAAAAGGTCCACTGTTGGAGCAATCATTAGAAAATGGAAGAAGCTAAACGTGACTGTCAATCTCCCTCGGACTGGGTCTCCATGCAAGATCTCACCTCGTGGGGTCTCAATGATCCTAAGGAAGCCGAGAAATCAGCCCAGAACTACATGGAAGGAGCTGGTCAATGACCTGAAAAGAGCTGGGACCACCGTTTCCAAGGTTACTGTTGGTAATACACCAAGACGTCATGGTTTGAAATCATGCATGGCACGGAAGGTTCCCCTGCTTAAACCAGCACATGTCCAGGCACGTCTTAAGTTTGCCAATGACCATTTGGATGATCCAGAGGAGTCTTGGGAGAAAGTCATGTGGTCAGATGAGACCAAAATAGAACTTTTGGGTCATAATTCCACTAAGCGTGTTTGGAGGAAGAAGAATGATTAATACCATCCCAAGAACACAATCCTTACTGTGAAGCATGGGGGTGGTAGCATCATGCTTTGGGGTGTTTTTCTGCACATGGGACAGGGCGACTGCACTGTATTAAGGAAAGGATGACCGGGGCCATGTATTGCGAGATTTTGGGGAACAACCTCCTTCCCTCAGTTAGAGCATTGAAGATGGGTCGAGGCTGGGTCTTCCAACATGACAATGACCCGAAGCACACAGCCAGGATAACCAAGGAGTGGCTCTGTAAGAAGCATATCAAGGTTCTGGCGTGGCCTAGCCAGTCTCCTGACCTAAACCCAATAGAGAATCTTTGGAGGGAGCTCAAACTCTGTGTTTCTCAGGGACAGGCCATAAACCTGACTGATCTAGAGAAGATCTGTGTGGAGGAGTGGGCCAAAATCCCTCCTGCAGTGTGGTTTAAAACTACAGGAAATGTTTGACATCTGTAATTGCAAACAAAGGCTCCTGTACCAAATATTAACATTGACTTTCTCAGGTGTTCAAATACTTATTTGCAGCTGTATCATACAAATAAATAGTTTAAAAATCATACATTGTGATTTCTGGAATTTCTTTTTTTTAGATTATGTCTCTCACAGTGGACATGCACCTACAGAGTTGTGTTTCTTCTGCAGTACCGTGCTTTGGTCAACAGGTGGATTATCTATCTAATATATGCACATGCGCAGATGAAAAGGAGATTCAACGCAAACTTTTTTGATCGGCGCCATTTAATGGGAATCAATTTAAACAAAGTTCACAGTACAAAAAGAGAAAACAAGCAAAGACTTTTCCTTGTAGACAAACAAGTTGGTTAATCGTAAATAAGTGATCGGATATTAGTAGGCTATTTCAGGTTCCCTGGTGGTCTAGTGGTTAGGATGCTGCGGCCCGGGTTCGATCCCCCGGTCAGGGAACCAACCCCAGCCACTTTCAGTGATGGTCCCAAGCCTGGATAATTGGGGAGGGTTGTGTTAGGAAGGGCATCCAGCGTAAAAATGTGCCAAATCAAACATGCGGATGATCCACTGTAGCGACCCCTAATGGGACAAGCCGAAAGAAAGGTTTTTTTTTTTTTATTCTTAATTTAGTTTTGATATGTTTTTGATATGTTTTAACTAAACAACATTACATTAACTTTATGTAATTAACTCAAGTTTACTGAAATCAATATTTTTAATTAAATGCAACCTAACTAAGTTACGTGGAACCTGTTGACATAAAAAAGTTTAGTAAGTCCAACATATCATTTTTTTTGAGTGTGTGTGTGTGTGTGTGTGTGTGTGTGTGTGTGTATATATATATATATATATATATATATATATATATATATATATATATATATATATATATATATATATATATATATATAAACCCCTCTGTTTACATTGATAGGAAGTTGGATCCATAAGTACTTACTGTTATCACAGAAAAAATTCAACTGACTGGTGCATACTTCGCCAGATATATATCCGTTTTGAAGCACTGCGCAGTCTTTAGAGCCGTATAAACTGTCAGGTTCTCCAGGACTCCATGGGACGTTCGAAGCCTCGGTCCCGTCTGACCACTTCCAAATGTCCATGGTCCTATGCAGACCAATCCAGGAATCACCCTGGGAAAGTCTAAACTGCACGCAAATGTCATCGTCTTTACTGTTAAGAATGATGGCCAGGTCCGAGTGATATGTGCGGCAGTAAACCTGGGCATCAGGCCAGGTCATTGAAGAACCGATTGGAACGAACCTTGCAGCGCCAATGAATTGAGCTGTGAAATAGCAAAAAATAAATCATATAAATAAATTGATAATAAGGCACACATACACAGTAAATATAAAACCAACAAAACAGGACATTGTCTCACCATCGTAGCAGATGAATGGTCGTAGTATGTAACAATCTATATCATACCACTGATTATTTCCTGCTATTATAGTACACATTTCCATTTTCCAATAATTATCAGGTTGTCCCGGGTACCAATTTGTATAAATGGTATCGGTCAGTGAGACGTTATTTATGGTCCAGCGCCAGTTATAGATATCATTATACAATCCACTCCAGGCAGGAGTTATCAGACCCTTGCTTGTAGATACTTTCTTCACTCTTAACCAATCAGTATCACTTAGGACGGTTGCCAGGTCAGTAAGCCTGTGCATCTTTCCATGTTGATGGTGTCATTATCAGGTCATAATGGTGAGGGACGGTTTTCAGGACGGATACAGAGACTGGAAAGAGACCTGTTGTTAACAGTCACAATGGAGGGTTTTTAAGAATGAATGTCCTGTTTATAGTCCTGCCACAGCATCACATTTAGATTTAAGTCTGGACATTGACTAAGCCAGTCCAAAACCTTTCTTTAGTTTTGTTATGTTTTTTTAACCCTTTAATGAAACCAAATGTAAAAATTTTAACTGCATTTTGTATTTACTTGGGTTTTCGTTGTGCATTATTAAAAATTAGCTTGAAAAAAAAGTGGGAAAAAAATACTTCTAGCACTTTACATCATTAATAGACCTACATGTATGCAATGTATTACTGCTCCCCAGCTATAGAACTGAATTTACAATCAAGCCAAAACAGGTTTAAATGTTCTACACTGTTACTTGAGCTGCGTACACAATCATTTTTTTCCCCCGCTCTGACTGAATTCACCTTTAAACCCCAGCAGTGCAGGTAACTGAACCATGAATATTGCACTTTGTGTCTCCATTCATAATCCGTAAGCAAAAATAATAATAGTTAATAAAAACACTCACTAGTGAGATACAGAGTGAGATGCAGGAAGAGATGTTTTTGCTCCATGGTGTACTGTAGCTGTGGAGTCAGGAAAACAGAGAGGAATCAGAAAAACGAGCAAAATATATGCAAATAGACAAAATATACTTAATCTTTAAACACACGCTGCTGTGCAGTTCCATGACAGAGTTTCAAATAACACCCAAACACTCCATTCTGAACTTATGATTTCAGCACATTTTTGCTTATACATTCATAAATCCAATGAAGACATTTAACTGATAGTTGTGTACATAAGTTTTGTCCACAAGCAATAGCATTTTTGTAACTTTGCCCCTGTATGTCCCCATAGTGAGTTTCTTATACGAAGGCTTTTACAAAAGCATTAAAGTTACAGTTGGGTTCATAAATATTTGTCCAGAAGTGCAACGTCTTTGCAATTGTACCCTGTTATGACACTACAGAGGATTTAAAATGAAGTCATGATAGAGTGACTGTAGACTTTTATTGTAGACTTTTCAACAGGGTCAAGAAAAACATTGTATTACCCATTGAGGTAATATTCCCACAGTCCCTTCCTTTTTTTTGCAGGGTAAATAGTAATTGAACAATTGACTAGTAATAAGCCTCATGATCAGCCAATTTCCTGATTTATTAAGGAGCTATCAATTCAAAGGCAATTGATATATTTACCCACACTTTTACATGCAGCACAAACCCTTTTTTTTTTTTAAAAGAGAATAAATAATTCATTAGCTCATAAACATAAACAATATGAACACTACCCAAACCATTAAAAAAATATATAAATAATGCATGCAGTTCAACATCCATTAAATCGTACCTTGATTCTGATGTTGTTTCTTCAAAAGCTCTCTTTACCTCTGTCTATCATCACCGCTAATATGAACTTAACACGTTTAAGTCTTTTTTAAGAAAGATAATTGGCCAGAATTTGCATCACAAATAGAAGAAACTGATTTTCATATTGACGCTCCTGGATTATCCAAATTAATTTAGCTTTTAAATAGTCAGGAAACGTAACAAAACAAATTGTAGCAGTGACTGTGAGCAAATGATGCCTTTGAGAATAAAAACAAGGGCAAACACACACACACACACACACACACAAAAAGCCACAACAAAATAAATAAAAAAAATTACCATACGTGTGCCAATTGAGCCCATTTAAGCCACTGTATGGTTTAACCATTTAACTTAAAATAATAAAAACATTTTTATTTTTGTGCTTTGTTCCGATAATGAATGTGCTCCACCAGTGTGCATGCATTCCCTTGACCTGGCTCTTTTACAGTTTTGTTCATGCTGACCAAATCACTGTAATATTTGCTTTCAGATCCCATCTCTCATTTTACAGTACTGAGGCTGACATCAGTCTATCTGTAGGAGAATGCTGAGGATGAAGCCACCAGGAAGGAGGAAAAGAGGAAGACCAAGGAGGAGGTTTATGGATGTGGTGAGGGAAGACATGCAGCTAGTTGGTGTGAAAGAGGCAGATGTAGAGGACAGAAGGGGTGTGGAGAGCCGAAAGAAGAAGAAGAAGAAGAAGAAGAAGAAGAAGAAGAAGGCTGACGTCAACCTAAGGAGTAAATAAAGCTTCTTAAACCTTATTGTGGAACAACCTAATCATTTCCTGTGTGATATTGTGATAATGAAATAAGGAAGAAGGAACACTAGGAAACATTTGTAAACAAGAATACAGAACAAGTGAAGAACAGGTGATGTGAGCAACACAACCAGGAAAACAAATCCGAAAAAGCATCTGAAGAAACACATGTTTGATGTTGTAATGGAACGACACTCATTTAAATAATTGTTTAATATTGCTCTACCATGGTTTTATGAGACAGGCAAACTGGAATCTTCTCTGGTCTTTCTGTAGACTTATTTGAAAAATTTGCTTAAAATATTTGCTTTTAGGACTCATTTGCCTTCATTTAGATTTATCCTTCATGGTTTGCCCTCTGATTCTTTGAAGTTACATAGAAAACCAGTCAGATGTATTAGCAATTATACTGGATCAAGCACATCCTCCAGGAATGAGGCAAATCTGTGAAAGTCAAGAATCAAGAGAATCTTTCCTGGAATAAATAGCGATATAAAAACTTTCTACAGGCAGAAAGACACATCATACCAGAACAACATGATGAGAAGAATATTCACAGGGGAAGGAACTGTTCATCAGCTAATGCAACTGCACTGTATATGTTTGGCTGCCAATAAAGCTGGTTTATGTAAGTGCTGACAAAAGAAGGAAGAACATTCTAAACTGTAGAGGACTACATCTGCTCAAATTCAGCCACATTCTTCAAACCTCACTGGATGTGTTTCACAGTGAATCACTTGATACCTTAAGAGCACCCAGAAGTGGACAGAAACAAAGTAAATGTGTCACGCGGCGAATGCGGAGGCGGAAGTAGAAGCAGGCGTGTTTAATGAAAACAAAAAGGCAGAGCCAACCCAAAACACCCGCAGCGCGGGATAATCCGGTAAACGGCAGTTCGTAAATACTAGATCCATGGAGCATGAGGGAGGAAACGCGGCGAGGAGGCATCGATGGGAAAGCGTCGGTAATCCGAGGTGCGCTGGGGAAGAGGCACGCTGCCGTGTAGAGAACGCGGAGTCCGGGAAGGGACGGAGCTTAGCAGGAGGAGCATACGCGGAGAGAAGCACCACCGGGAACCTGCACAGAAGTACACACACACATACACACACAATAACGGACCGCGTGAGGGTGTGAGTGTGGGGTTTATATAGGTGGTGTGATGGGCCACGGAAATGAGCCTCAGCTGCTCCTCATGAAGCCCGATTGCGAGCAGCTCCGAGCGGGCGGGGCACGCACGCGAGCAGGAGCGCGATGCATAAGGGAATCCCGGGATTTGACAGCCTCTGAAGGGGGCGTGGCAGGGGGATTCCTGACAAAATGTAAGTTGTTACTGTACTCAAGTAGCTTTTTCACATATTTTGTACTATACTCAGGTATTTGCGTTTGGGGAGATTTTAACTTTACTGCATTTCAAAGTCAAATATCTTACTTTTTACTTTTACGCAAAATCAGTCGTTTGTTTTTATTAATGAGAATAAAAACGTAACTGTTCAACCGCACCAGCAAACCATCTATCTATCTATCTATCTATCTATCTATCTATCTATCTATCTATCTATCTATCTATCTATCTATCTATCTATCTATCTATCTATCTATCTATCTATCACATTGTAGCACATGTTGACTTTTAAACCAATGGCTTGCAGCCATGGAATTTTATAAGTTAAATATATTTTTAAATTATAAAATAAATGCCACTCAACACCAAAACATACCTTAGATCTGAAATTTGCTTCTGTTTCTATAAAGTCTTATTTTTCACTGCCAAAATTACGGTGGCTGAGAAGTGCAAAACACATTAACAAATTCAAAAACAAAACAACAAATCCAAAAACACATTAACAAATCCAAAAACAAATTAACAAATCCAAAAACAAATTAACAAATCCGAAAACAAATTAACAAATCCAAAAAACACAACGACAAGCCAGACAAACCGCAAAAGGTAGGTATAGTTTGCGAACGGAAACTTACAGATCATTGGACGAGACACCTGTCACTCACCTGTATATCTTGACTGACAGGTGTCTTGTCCAATGATCTGTAAGTTTACGTTCACAAACTATACCTACCTTTTCCGGTTTGTCTGGCTTGTCGTTGTGTTTTTTGGATTTGTTAATGTGTTTTCTAATTTGTTAATTTGTTTTCGGGTTTGTTAATGTGTTTTGCACTTCTCGGCCACTGTACAAAATACTTCAACTAAACACCTCGTCATTTCTTTACACAAATCACTTGTGTTCAAAATATGCACATAAAACAAATTTAGAGTATTTACATTAGGCAGAGACTCATTTCCATTCTGAATGTGGCAGGGTTGAATGCCCCTGCGTGTTGCTGCTGTAATGTCCAACTGGTAGTTAATTAGATGTTTAATTGGTGGTGGTATTTAAATTCTTATAAAGGAAGCGCAGAAAGGTCCGTTAATAGATGCCCTTTCCTGTTGTCGCGCTCGTTCCTGGTGCCGTGGAGTCCTTTGGCTTTTACAGTTTTTCTCTGTTAATTTGGAGCGTTTCTCAGGTCAGAAAATAAATTCTCAAAACTACATCTTCAACGTCCACATCATTTAGTCATTTGTGCTCATCATTAAAACATTTACTTGTTGATTTGATAAAATTGCGAATGCTTTGGTAGATCCATTTATTCGATTGTGTACAAGTGTCTGCTGTTTCTGATTGTTTATGTTCATGTTAATCAAAATCTGTTATACTGGTTTCATCTGAATAGTTTTGACCCCCAGAACATCTCAGCTTCAGTTCCTTACATAAGATAAGATATACCTTTATTCATCCCACAGTGGGGAAATTTCTTGATTCATTGAATACTACATGGCTAAACCAGTTGTCAGAATCTGTAATTTAAAATTTCTATTAAACTTTTGTTATGTAAACGTGTTGAATTGATGAATTTTGTCACTAATGAAGGCAAGTGAATGGCATCAAATCAATCAATAGTCAATTAGTTCTCTGAAACAGGTCAAAGGTGAATCTTGTGAACTGTCAATTGTTGAGTGAATACAGACAGAGCAAAACAAAGAAGTATAAACCAATGGCCATGTTGTTTTCTGTGTAACTGCTGTGCTACAAACTTTTCTAGAATCCTGGAGATAAAGGGCATGTTTGGTATTGGCCTATAGTTGAACAGCTGACAGGGGTCAAGGTCATTGTCGTGGCGTCATCGGTGGGCGACATCGCGTAAACCAGAAAGCTACAAAATGGCTGAGTGATGGAAGCGCTAATCCCCATGAGGGATGCGTCTGTCATTTGCGTCACTCGACGACAAGGCACTCCCAGGACAGGGCCTTGAGACAGGAACGTGCTTTCCCTCCATACATCCAAGGTTCAAATAGCACGCCTTGACACCCTGATAGTACAGAGTAGGCTGCCCCCTCAGGAGAACCCTCTGTCTCTAAACCACCACTTGAGGGGCCTCATATGGAGAAAACCACACGGAATCACGTTGGAAGTTGGTTCTCTGCAACGGAGACATCTCATTGTCGGACCACCTGAAGCTCTGACCGAGCTAATACCAACCAGTCGTCAATAAAGTTCAGAATGCGGATGCCCTGAAGCCGTATTGGGGCTAGAGACGCATCCATGCACTTTGTGAAGGTGCGGGGCGAGAGTGCCAGGCCAAAGGAAATTACCCGATTTTGGTAAGCTTTTCCCCCAAAAGCAAACCTTCAGGAACCTCCTGTGAGCAGGAAGGATGGCTATGTAGAAATCGGCGTTCCTTAGATCTATTGTGACAAACCAGTCTTTGGACTTGATATGTGACACGCCCTACTGAGGGTAAGCATCCTGAACCAGAGCCTCCTGAGTGAGCGGTTCAAGGAGTGTAGATCTAGTATCGGCCTCAATCCACCGTGTCCTTCTTTCGGGCCATATTAGCCGACCAAATCGATAGCCCCTTGCCTCAGGAGGGTGCATACTTTTTGCTCCAGGACTAGAGCCTGCTCGGGTCCCACCAGGGTGGGACACAACCTGTTGAACCGGAGAGGAGCGGGATGCAGGACGCAGGACGCAGGAAAAGCTCATCCAGCTCAGTGGAAACGCTTTGCTTCTGCTACTCATCGAGCCAAGCTATCACTAGCTTAGTGACGGCCCATGTCTCTACCTCCAGGAGCATATTGAACAACACAGTCTGTGGGAGTCCATGGGTTTGCTAGCATCCGAAAAATTTCCCTGCTCAGAAAAAGAAATCCGAGCTCGAACCAGCAGGAGAGAGGCTAGAGAGGGCTCATCCATCCCCATGCCTTCTGCTAGTTCGGCCTGCGAGCCCCACGACCTTCGCTAACAGTTGACTCTCGAGAGAGCCGACTAAGCATGCTCCTAAGCTAAGCAAACAACATAACTGCTGCATGTTCCCCTCTCCCGAAAGAAGCAGGGCAAGAAGGAACACACAGTTGGAATTCTGCTTGCATTTAAAGCTCATGGCTGCACAGATTGATACACAAAGCGCTTACCTGAACAACAGAAGCTAATACCATCGATACCATAGCTCAGCCGTTTTGGAGCTTCCTGGTTTATGCGACGTCGCTCACCGATGATGTTACGACGTGCCTATTAACTGGATTTTACACGTGATTTAGAGCGTGGAAAACGCAGGGCATTCCCAAATTGTTTTGATGCAGCTCGAGCTCCTGAAAGGAAACAGTATTTTTAACAAACTTAAACAAAATGAACTCCCCATCTTATTAAAGTGTACACATGTCTTTAAAGATATAAAAGGCACACAGACTCTTTCATAGCACGTAACTGGACATCAGGAAATTTACACAGCACTGCATCACAGAACTGGATCATAGGCTAAGCTGACCCCGTGTGGGTTTGTGTATTTGATGGATTTGCAAATTTTTTCTCTTCGATATAAAAGAGCACAGATAATTTAGGGCCATGCTCAAGGGCCCTAAGAGTGGCAGCTTGGCAATAGCACGGCTTGAACCCTGGATCTTCAGAGCAGTAACCCTGAGCTACCACCTCTGGGTATTAGTGAACTGTTATAACTTCAGAAGTAATTATACCTCGTCTAAAATAATACATTTCCCCGTTAGAAATGGTTATGCACATTATCATGTACGCTGCAGTTATCACACCCCTAACCAAAGAACCTGACCTTGATCCCTGTCATATGTCCAACCATAGGCCAAGATTAAACCTCCCTTTTATCTTCAAGATCCTGGAAAACCTTGTAGCACAGCAGTTCTGCTCATATCTGCATTACAGCATGCGTATTACTATATACACACAATTTCTTCATCTGTGGTATGGGCCAGGACATTCAGGATATGCTTGCTGAGAATCGTCTCATATCGCAAATATAAGAAATATGATGTCTTTTCACAATGCAGGAAAAAAATTGTTTGTGGTTTTGTTTACTTTAGGTTTTGCAGTGCCTTACATTCCTGATGTTAAAAATCCTTACTACAACCAGAAGATTTCACCACATCACCCCTATCCCATCCACTTTACATTGGCTTTGAATCATAGATCAAATTTGGTTACAAACATTTGTTTAGTCACACCTTTGTGTGAATAGTTTTGCTTACTGTAAAGGTCTTGAGAGGTCAAGAATATCACTCGCAGTCTTCATTTTTAATTCATGCTAAAATTGTGGATAAGAGTCTCTTAAAGATGTGGTGTTTGTGTAAATGAGCACAGGTGATATCACATGGTTACTGAAAGCATTGATTATGTAAGTGCTCTGGCAAACTTAGACTGTGGCAGCCATATTTGGAGGCAGAGGTGGCTGCTAGTATTTGGAGTGGGCAGGGGCAGAGATCTGATGCTTTTCCTCCATTACAATCTCCTCCTGAGGAAAGGACACACTATCTCACATAAGTGACTACATTTCAGCAACCATTATAGTATCTTCTCAAGGAACAATACGATAGAAATGGAAGGGGATATTTTTTAGAGGAGTCAATGTGCAGCTTGTGTAGCAGTACATATTTTCAGCATCGCAAAGGTCTTGGAGGGAAACTCCAGAGGACCAAGCATTAAATGCTGACACACTCCAGGTCGAGGGCGCTCTGATCCCGAACGAAGCAAGGTGGCCAGAGGACTCATAAGAAGGCGTGATAGAGTGTATAATCCACCTGCTGAGGGCCTGCTTACTATCGGGGAGGCCTCTCCTTGGAGGGCCGTAGCAAACAAACAGTTGTACCAACTTCCTCCAAGGGCTTGTCCTATGGAATTAGGTATTGAGTGCTCACACCAAACACAGCCGGTTCAGCTTTTCCTGGTCTGGGGCATCGAATGAATGAGGATAGAATGCCTGGAGCCTAACACGTTGTGGGATGACCCAGGGGCCCTTGGGAACGTAACCCGCTCTAGGGTGCAAGAACGCACTGGCCATGCCGGGAGTGAACTCCAGAAAAGAGTGGGCCAAAGAGAGGGTCTGTAGATCACCCACTCACCTCAGAGAGCAGACAGCCAGCAGAAACACAGTCTTAACTGTGAGATGCCTCCATGAAGCTTCAGTCAGAAGCTCGAAGGGGGGCTCATATAGAGCCTCCAACACAATGGCCAGGTCCCACTCAGGCACTCTAGGTGACACCCGGAGGCCTCAGCCGGATGCATAGACTTTAAGGGGTGGACGGAGCCAACCCTTTTGCGAACTGTTTCTGCAGGAACTCAGCACTGAACCGGCCGGGCAGTTGACTGGGGCCAGTTGGTGCTGAACGTACTGTGCAGTAAACAGACGCCACCTCGCCGCATACAATCTCCTCGTGGATGGAGCTCTGGAATGAACTTCGGTGAAGAGACGATCCTCTCGGATCCTCGAAGCTGTGCCCCCTCAGGGTCCACAGCCACAACCTTCACAGCTCCGTTTTACACTGGATGTCCTTCATAACACAACCAGGCTTGGGACCAGAACTAATGGCTGGGTTCATACAAACCAACTTCAGAACCTATTTATATTAAATAGAATATATAATTATAAAATATAATTCCTTTAATTAAAAACAACTAGTTTGAGATTTATATCCCTAGTCCTTTTTGAACTACACTACAATCCCCCACCTGACTGTTGCTCTTAAAATATAACTCAGTAAATTTTACTCCAAGTAAATTATACATGAACTACTTTCAACTTTTAATTGAATAGATATTTTGACCAGTAACTTTACTTGTCCTTACGTAAAATCTTATTTAACCTCTTAGGCTTTGTGGTTGTGTGAACGCAACTAATAGCCAATTGTTCCCAGGTGTTAATGTTTAGCAATAGATTAAATAAATAGGGAGAAGAGTAACCATGACTAACTATACATCATTCTAAAGCTCTAAGTCTCAAGAAGCAATTTCAAATCACTTTTTCAATGGAAACGTATAACGAATGTATTTGCTGAATTTGTGTGAGCAGTACACAACAACAACATGCATAAAAAAACCGCACTACGTACATTATTATTGTAATAACGAGTCACAAACACATCCACTGCTGCTAATCCCGGTTTATTAGGAAAGATAAGGGTCCAGTGAACAGTGATTAACCAGGAAGTGATGCAGCTCTCAGGTCAACATAAATAGCTGTTTATAGCTCGTGCTAACTAGACTTTGTTTACAAAAAAAAAGAAAACAATGAAAAAAAATGGACAATCAAATAAGTTGTTTTATCTGAGATTTGCACAAAAAGCAGCGATGTGGAAAATAATTTTGGGGCGGAGCAACAACAGAGACATTAAGATCTACATCTGTAAGTTACAATAAATCTCCCCTTATAGCGTTATACGATTTAATTGGTTTTATTGCCTGTTTGTTTTTATAAGAGAAATGCTTGAAAAGTAAGTTTGTGTGTGTGTGTGTGTGTGTGTGTGTGTGTGTGTGTGTGTGTGTGTGTGTGTGTATTGTTGAGATTGGAATGGCCAGACATCAATATGAATGGACATGACTGTAGAACAATAGCTTGTCTGGCATCAATATGAATGCCAAATCAATATCAATATCCCCAAACATGTAGAACAAAAGCCTTTAATGGTCAGCAGGTCATTAATATGCAGACTGTATGAATAGAGTATAAATGATCACCTGAGTTTAGCAGGTGTCTCTCGAACAGGGGGAGGGAGAAAAGGATCAGACACAGTCTCAGATAAATGTTTGTAGGAATCTCATTTGTTATAAAAATCTTCATAAAATTTAAAATATAAACTAATGAGACATGTGGCTTTCAACCCAGTACTTTTCTGGATTGCTCCAGGACTGATTTCATGTTGTCAAGCGCGAGCAAACGACGTGAGAGCCAAATGAAAAACAACGGTGTTTAATGAAAAACAAACACGTAAAGAACACACTCATTTGGTACAACAGGTAACAATAACGGACGCTTGTGAGCTGTGAGTGAGGGGTTTAAGTAGGCAGGCGGTTAATGAGACCCAGGTGTGCCGCCTCAGTAAGCCGGTGATGAGCTCCGGACGGGCGGGGTGCGCACAGGCGAGGAAGCAGGGAGCTCCCTGACACCACCCCCTCCCCCAGGGACAGCACCGGACGTCCTAACCCGGCGATGAGGACGACCCCTCGGCCGAGGCGCCGGGCGGCGCGGGTGCGAAGCATGGAACTCCGCCTGCAGCGCCGGGTCCAGCACATTCTGTCGCGCCACCCAAGACCGCTCCTCCAGACCGAACCCCTCCCTGTCCACCAGGTACTCGAGGCGACCCCCACGCCGCCTGGAATCCAGCACCTCTCTCACCACGTAGACCCCGGGCTGGTCCACGACCTCAGGCTGAACGGGCGCCGGGGGGCCACCTGAAGGGCGAGAGACAGGAGAGACACAGGGCTTCAGTAGCAACACATGAAATGTGGGGTGTTTGCGGTACCTCTGTGGCAGGTCCAGCTATTAGGTCACGTCATTGACCCGTTCCAAGACCTTGAAGGGCCCTACGAACCGGGGGTTCATCTTACGGCAGGGCAGTTTCAACCGCAGGTCCCCGGTGGACAACCACACCTGGTGGTCGTCGAGCCGCCGGGCATCCGCATGCCGGCAGGTGTTGCGGATGGCTCGGCGCAGCTGGGTGTGTGCGGACTCCCAAACCCGGCTGCTCTCTCGAAACCAGAAGTCCACGGCAGGCACGTCACACGGCTCGTCCGACCAGAGGAACAGGGGTGGCTGGAAACCTAATATGCACTGAAAAGGAGCGAGTTCTGGGCTTATTCTGCCCACGGCAGGAACCTACACCACTTCTCTTGGTCCTGGCTACAGTAGGTTCTCAGGTAGTGGCTGAGCTCCTGAATCTTCCGTTCCGCTTGGCCATTTGACTGCGGGTGATACCCCGAGGTTAGGTGCACCGAGACCCCTGTCTGAGATGATCCGAAGTTCCGGAAGACGTGGTGAAATAGGGCCTCAGCTGTTTTAAGGGCGGTGGGCAAGCCCTTCAGGGGGATGAACCGGCAGGCCTTCGAGAAGCGATCCACCACCACCAAGACACACTTGTGACCCTCAGACCGGGGCAGATCCGTCACGAAGTCGATCCCCAGGTGAGACCAGGGATGCTGAGGAACGGGGAGTGGCATCAACTTGGCTACGGGCAGATGACGGGGTACCTTCGACATCGCACAGGTGGAACATCCCTGTACGAACCTCTTGATCTCCTCTGTCATCTCAGGCCACCAGTATCGAGCCCTGACCATCTGTTCGCTTCTCTCCTGGGTGGCCGGAGCCAGACCCTTCGTGGACCGACCGGATGAGTCTGGGCCTGCAGGAGGTAGGGACATAGGTAAGTCCCTCAGGGCACCCTGCCGGGGTGGTTTCGCGGCGGGCAGCATTGCGGATCTCCGCGTCGATCTCCGTCGCGTCGAGGATGAGTGTCGGAGGGAGAATGGGCTCAGGTTCTCCCGGTAGGTAATATGGAACCGAAACCGGGTAAAGAAGTGCGCCCAATCGTGCCTGTCGGGGATTGAGCCTCCGAGCCTCCCGGAGGTACTGGAGGTTCTTGTGGTCGGTGATCAGCGTGAATGGGTGTTCGGCTCCCTCCAGCCAGTGTCTCCACTCCTCCAGTGCCAGCCTGATTGCCAAGAGTTTGCAGTTGCCGATGTCGTAGTTCTGCGGCGGAGAGCTTGTGAGAGTAGTAGGCACACGGGTGGAGCTGAGAAGGTGTGCCTGACAGCTGAGAGAGGGTAGCCCCCACTCCGGTGGACGAGGCATCCACTTCGACCACAAACGGCCTCCGGGGGTCGGGGTGACGTAGAACCGGGGCGCTGCAGAAACGGCGGCGAAGCTCCTGGAAGGCCTCCCGGGCCTCATGGTTCCATCTCAGGGTTCGGGCCTTTCCCCTGAGGAGTGAGGTGAGAGGGCCGGTGATCCGGCTGTATCCCTGGATGAACCTGCGATAGAAAATACTTAACAGTACTTAATCATCTATAACTTTTTTTTTTTTCTAACAATATCAACAGTGAATAATGGACAGTAAAGCTCGAAGTGTCTTCTTTTTAGAGATATTTACATTGTGTATGAAGCCCACTTTTATCAGGAACTGTTAACATTTAAAGTTATGTAGCCCATTTCAGCTGTGAGTCCCAAAATCAGTGTCGAAGGCTAACAGGTTAAGTAACTTATATTTCAGAATACCTGCTGTACTCACTGTACACATACGATTGTGTGGCCACTCTCAACTCCACCACCATCATCAAGTTTGCTGACAACACTGTTGTGGTGGGCCTGATCTCCAACAACGACAAGACAGCCTACCTACAGGATAACAAGGAGTAACAACTTTCTCCTGAACGTCAGCAAGACTAAGGAGTTGATAGTGGACTTCAGCACGAAGCAGGAGCAGTCATACCAACCGCTAAACATCAACGGGACCAGTAGAGAGAGTGGACAGTTTCCAGTACCTGTCTTTGTTCTGTCACACCAACACCCTGGTGAAGAAGCCCGGCAGCGTCTGTACCATCTGAGACGCTTAAGGGTCTTTAAACTACCCTCTCAGGTGATAAAGACTTTCTCCACCTGCACCATTGGGAGCGTTCTGACGGGTAGCATCACATTTTGGTTCAGTAACAGCACCATGCAGGACAGACAAGCCCTCCAGAGGGTGGTGCGTTCAGCTGAACGTAACATCCACAACGAGCTCCCAAACCTGCAGGACATCTACAGCATGCGGTGCAGGACATCTACAGCACGCGGTGCAGGACCAGAGCCAGGAAGATTGTGAAGGACCTCAGACATCCCAACAATGGACTCTTTTCTTTGTTGCGTTCAGGGAAACGCTTCTGCTCCCTAAAAGCGAACTCAGCGAGAATGAGGAGGAGCTTCTTCCTGCAGGCCATTTGGAGTTTAAACCAGGAAACACCCAGGATCTAAAAACTGGTCCACTCTCTCCATCATCACACTTCTTCTCTGTACATATTTCTCTTTTCGCACTACGACACTTTAAACTCTGGACTCGCAGAGCACAGTGCACTTTATATTTTATACCACACCATACCGCACACGGACACTTTACACCACACCATACCCCACACGGACACTTTACACCACACCATACCGCACACAGACACTTTACACCACACCATACCGCACACGGACACAATCACAAAAACACCTTAAATTGTTTACTGTTTACTGCCATAAGCATATTTGTATATACATATTTTTTCTCATATATATCTTTATGTATTCTTTTATTTTATATAGTTTTTTTATTTATCTGCCTTCTTTTTCTTTGTTTTATTTCTTTCCCCATCCTATTCCCTCATGCCGGACCGTCGTAAAAAGCATTTCACTGCATGTCGTACCCTGTATGTGTGTGTATGTGACAAATAAAATTTGATTTTATTTGAGTTGTAAAATGCACGTCTGCACAGCAGGATAATTAACACTCCCATCAGACTTCACCTGCAGCCTCATTACCGGTTTTCTAACAGCAGAATCTAAAGGAAAAATAAAAAAATAATAATTTATTTCATTCTCTTTTTCCTTTCAGTCATGTTCTTAAAAATGCATGTGGATCCGTTATGTTGGAGAAATATTGTTTATGTAATGAATTGAGGGTATTTTGTTCTGTAAATTTGAATCCTTCAAATTAGGCATCTTGTGATGTTTAATTATTTGTGAATGAATCGAATCGAACCGGGGGCCAAAACTCAAAGCACACTTGAGGTCGTGGGCCGAACAGGACAAACATTTATTAAACACACTAAAACGAAATGTTTATTTTAACATGAATAAGAAAAATAAACAGACAGGAATATTATTCCAGAATAAATCAACTTAAACTTTAAATAACTTCAAATATTTTGCTCTCCGTAAAAATATCTCCAGTCAAACACCAGACGTCTCACAGCTTCATCATGCAGCTCTTCAGAAACTCTCCCTCAGTGAATAACCTGCTGATGAGACTCTGATTTCTCCTCTGTTTTTACACCAGCTTCACTTTGGGATTTTGCTCTGGTGAAAAAACATCTGCTGAAATGTCAGATTCTTCTTTAACTCTTCTACTTTCTGGATCTTCTGCTCTGCATTCAGGTTTTTCAGCTTCTCCTGATGTTTTGTCTCGTAGTTCCATCACAGATTCAATTCCTTAATTACAGCCACAATTGTTTCGATAATAATGACACACAGGTTTACCGCCAGTGTCAGTAAACATCTAATCAGAAACCCATCGGTTTTGAAAGGCTCTCTTTTCAGACTCCACGTTTCTCTTGGCCACTGTGAGGCGCTGTTTCACAATAACGTTACAATAGGGTTAAATACATCGACAGAAGCTCGACTTGATTGACACTGGAATGTTCTCAGGTAGTCTAGTGTCCGGTAAGGCAGCTGAAGTGCTGCATTATGGGATCTGTAGTTTGAAAGTTTGAAAAAAATTTGAAATTGCATAATAGTGGAAAGTATATAATATTTAAAATGTTCAAATACACACGGGTTGTTAAGTTGCATCATCATTTTCATAAATTAAATATAAATGATTTACTACATAAATGATTTACTACAACAATAAGTAACAGTAAACTATGTTCATTGTACATGTTTAACATTTAGGCATTACAGGCCATGCTTTTTTTTCTTATAGAAGATATTCCCATCTGGTTGCAACTTCCAGGACAGTGTGATGTTCTTGAACATGACATGTTCCTCCAGTTTCTTTTTCATCTGAAGATCAGATTCAGGATTTAATCATTAAAACATACAAGAAAAATGATATTAGAGCAGCATTCTTGAGAATAACAAAAATGTGTGCAGGTGAGCAGTAAGAAAGTTGAAACTCACCAAATTTCAGGGACTCACCTGCTCTGAAATGGACGACTGCACAGCAGGATCAAACACACTTCCATCAGACTTCACCTGCAGCCTCACTATCTGTTTTGTCACGGGGGAATCTACAGAATAAACACACATAAATTGTTCTTTTCCATTTTCTTTTACTTGGACTTTTTCTTATGTGGTTGTTCTTTAGTTCATTTAAATAACAGGTATTTACTGTTACTTACTGGTGTAACAGAAGAAATAGTACTGAGCAGTGCACGGTTCATCAACGTACAGCCCTTTATAGAGTGCTCCACAGTTATCTGAGCCATAAATATTATTGGGTTGTGCAGTATACCATGGGAGTTTTGAGGTCTTGGTGTTGTTTACCCACTTCCATGTCTCTCTGGACAGCCCAAACCAGGAATCCCCCTGGATAGTCATCACCTGTGTTATGAAGTCATTATCTGAGCTGTTAAGAGAGCTGGCGAGGTCTGTGTGATGTGTTCGGCAGTAAGTCTGAGCTCCAGCCCAGTTTAGGAGAGGACTAGCAACACCGATAAACCTGTCAGCATCACTGAGATTATCTGGGAATAAAAAAAAAATATTTTTTTTTCTTTACTTTTTTAAATGTATTATGTTGCAGTCTGATACTACAGTTATTCAATATATATATATATATATATATATATATATATATATATATATATATATATATATATATATATATATATATATATATAATGTTATTTTTATATATATTTCATATATTATATATACAACTCTTATATAATATATTTCATATATTATATATATAACTCTTTGCAATGTTTCTTTGAGAAACTCCTTTCTGATTTTACTCCAATTCAATTCAATTCATTTTTATTTGTATAGCGCTTTTAACAATGAACATTGTCTCAAAGCAGCTTTACACAGATAATTCGGTGATTAAAAATGAATATGTTCTTTATGAGTAAGTTTGTCCCTGATGAGCAAGCCGGTGGCGACTGGCGACTGTGGCAAGGAAAAACTCCCCGAGATGGCATAAGGAAGAAACCTTGAGAGGAACCAGACTCAAGAGGGAACCCATCCTCATCTGGGTTACACCGAATGTCCATTTGTGGCGGGTATACAATGTTGCGGGGTTCAGTGATGATGATCAGAAGCGAAGTGTATTTCTGAGTCAGTGTAGGAGACTGTTGACATCAACTACAGTCCAATCCAGGCAGGCCTGGATGAAGTGGGAAGATCCACGGGGGGGAGAGGGGCAGGAACAGTGGTCACTGGAGCCTCAGGAGCATGTTTAACTCGACCGAGAGAGAGAGAGAGAGAGAAAGAGAGAGAGAGAGAGAGAGAGAGAGAGAGAGAGAGAGAGAGAGAGAGAAGAGGGTGACAGGAAGAGAAGGATATGGATTATTAAGTGTACCTATTGTTGCATGAGAGTTAAAGTCACTGTGCAGTTTGGACTCCGGCAAGACTCGCTATGGCAGCATAACTAAAAGGGAGAACCAGAAGGCAACACAGACATAAGGGATCTCTGGGATAAGAGACGGCCCACCACACCACCATCAACAAACCTGAGTGAATGTGTGAAAGTGAGGGGACGACAGCATACAAATATCCCAGTTCACCAAACACTCCATATCCATGATCCCTCCAGAACAGAGTCCAGAACACTGGTTGGAAGGCTGTTCCATAACTGTGGGGCTTTATAAGAGAAAGATCTGCCCCCCGCTATAGTCTTCATTATTGGAGGAACCAACAGATAGCCTGCACCTTTTGATCTAAGTAGGCGTGGAGGATCATACTGGTACAGAAGTTCACTCAGATACGGTGGTGCGAGACCATTAAGTGCTTTATATGTCAGTAGTAGAATTTTATAATCAATGCGAGATTTGATTGGGAGCAGTGTAGACTGATTAATACAGGGGTGATGTGGTCATATTTCCTAGATCTAGTGAGGACTCTTGCTGCTGCATTCTGAACTAACTGAAGCTTATTTATGCACCTACTCGCACACCCAGACAGTAAAGCGTTACAGTAGTCTAATCTAGAAGTAACAAAAGCATGAACTAGTTTTTCTGCATCCTGTAACGACATCATATTTCTAATTTTAGCAATATTTCTAAGGTGAAAGAAGGAGATCCTGGTGATATTATTCACGTGAGCATTAAAGGAAAAACTCGAGTCAATAATCACACCAAGGTCTTTGACAGCCGTACACGCTGAAACAGAAACACCATCCAGAGATGTTAGGTAATCGGAAAGTTTGCTTCTAGCTGCATGTGGTCCTAGTAAAAGTACTTCCGTCTTATCTGAGTTTAGCAGAAGAAAGTTATCGAGCATCCACTGTCTAATGTCCTTTACACATTTTTCAACATTGTTAAGCTGATCTCTCTCATCTGGCTTTGCTGAAATATACAGCTGTGTATCATCAGCATAGCAATGGAATCTAATACCATGTTTATGAATAATTTCTCCAAGAGGCAGCATATATAAAGAGAAAAGCAGAGGGCCTAAGACAGATCCTTGAGGAACACCAAACTTTACCTCAGAGAGTGTGGAGAACTCACCATTAACATCAACAAACTGATAGCGATCAGTCAAATAAGACCTGAGCCAAGAGAGAGCCGTTCCCTTTATTCCAACAACGTTCTCAAGTCTAGCAAGTAGTATAGTGTGATCAATGGTGTCAAAGCTGCACTAAGGTCGAGCAAAACAAGTAAGGAGACAAAACCCTGATCAGAGGCCAATAACAGGTCATTTACCACCTTAACTAGCGCCGTCTCTGTGCTATGATGAGGCTGAAATCCTTAATGATACATTTCAAAAATATTATTCATAAGTAGGTGTGAGCAGAACTGCTGTGCTCCAACCTTTTCTAAAATTTTGGCTATGAAGGGGAGATTTGATATTGGTCTGTAGTTGGACAGCTGACATGGGTCAAGGTCAGGTTTCTTAATTAGGGGGTGGATAACTGCCAGTTTGAAGGATTTTGGTACAAAACCAGTGCTAATGTAAGAGTTTATTATTTTTAAAACAGGTTCAATTACCTCTGGAATGATCTGTTTAAAGAAACTTGTAGGCAAGGGATCGAGAATGCAGGTTGATGATTTTGATGAGGAAATTAATGTAATTAAGTCATTCTCGTGAATAGGAGTAAAACTTTGTAATTGATTGTCTGTTATAATTACACTGCTGTCTACAGGGTTACTTGTAAAATAATTTGGATTTATATTACCGTCTGGATTTTTTGCCTGATGTTTTCAATTTTATTATTAAAAAAGTTCATGAAATCATTACTACCTAATGATGGTGTGCATGTGAGTGCAGTGCTTTTATTCCCTGTTAATTTTGCTACCGTGCAGAATAAAAATCTAGGATTATGCTTGTTATTTTCTATGAGGGTGGAGAAATATGCTGATCAGCAGCACTAAGAGATTTTCTATAAATTAGGAGGCTCTCCTTCCATGCTATTTGAAATACTGTTAATTTTGTTTGACGCCATTTACGTTCTAATTTTCGAGTGGTCTGTTTTAAGGTGCGTGTATGATCATTATACCACTGTGCTAATTTTTTCTCCCTGATCATTTTGGTCTTAAGGGGAGCTACATCATCTAGAGTATAACGTAATGGTGATTCTAGGTGTTCAGTGGCCCAGTCGAGCTCTGCAGGGTCTGACGGAGATCTATCTAATATCGTAATTTCTGGAAGATTGTTAATAAAACGTGCTGCTGTAGCTGACGTGAAAGTACGCTTAACACGATAACGTGGTGAAGTAGTAATGCAATGACTGAGGCAGATTTTAAAAGAGATGAGATAATGGTCTGAAATAGCTTCAGACTGTGGAATTATGACTACGTTTTTTATTTTTAATCCAAATGTTAACAACAAATCGAGAGTGTGTCTCCACTATGAGTGGGTCCTATAACATTCTGATTAATTCCAACTGAATCTAGAATGGACACAACAGCTGCTCTTAAGGAGTCTTCCTGATGATCAAAATGAATGTTAAAATCACCAACAATTAATGCTTTGTCTAGAGAAGTAACTAAATTTGTGATGAAATCTGCAAATTCTATGAGAAAATCAGAGTCGGGCCCCTGGGGGTCTATAAATAATAATGAGTGGAATTGTCTGACTGGACCTGCTTTCAGACACTGAATATTTTATGCTGGTGTAAAGAACTTCAAATGTTTTACATTTGTGTTTAGTCTTTTGTGTGACGCTTAGATTATTATTATAAATAGCTGTGACTCCGCCTCCTCTGCCATTTAGACGGGGTTGGTGTATGTAGCTATACCCAGGAGGACTCGCTTCATTTAATGCTAAATATTCATTTGGTTTAATCCATGTTTCTGTCAAACACATTATTTTAAACTCCTGGTCGGTAATAATTTCGTTTACATTAAGCGCTTTAGACGTGAGAGATCTAATATTCAGCAATCCTATCTTTAGATCAGAGGTGCTGCTGTGTGTTCAGTCCTATTTAATTTTATGTTAATCAGGTTACTAAAACAGACTTTCTGAGAATTCCTATATTTTGGTTTCGCTCGGGGGACAGACACAGTCTCAATTTGGTGGATCCTGAGTGACGACTCTGTGCAGCTAGCAGACGGTTGGTTTAGCCTGTCTCCACTCCACTATTTCTCACTGCAGCATTGGGGAAATTGGTGATCCTCTGCCCATCTTGACTTCTGAGAGACACTGCCATGCTGAGAGGCTCTTTTTATACCCAATCATGTTGCCAATTGACCTAATAAGTTGCAAATTGGTCCTCCAGCTGTTCCTTATATGTACATTTAACTTTTGTGGCCTCTTATTGCTACCTGTCCCAGCCTTTTTTGCAATGTGTAGCTCTCATGAAACCCAAAATAAGCCAATATTTGGCATGACATTTTTAAAACGTCTCACTTTTAACATTTGATATGTTATCTATATTCTATTGTGAATAAAATATACATTTATGATATTTGTAAATTATTGCATTTCTTTTTTATACACAATTTGAACAGTGTCCCAACTTTTTTGGAATCGGGTTTGTATATCCACACATTTTCAGTATATCATCTTTTGCATTTTTGTTATTATTACTTCTTCATTTTTTATTTTAAACTTCAGCAACCACTAACCTCTTAAGCACAAGTTAAGACCAGTTTCACCCGACAATTATTTTTCCCTGAATCAGGAGAAAATCAATGTGCACCCTGAACCACATACTGTATACCAACAGGCTTAGATCCTGAGAATCACCTGTTGCAGTGAACCTATAACTTGAACATGAGACTTGATTTTCTTTTAAATTCAACTTTCTTTGTTGCTGACATTCTTGGAATCTTAGGGCTATGGTCTAATTAAATTTTTCATAGAATAAACTACAGCTGAAACAAGTGTGGGAAATTAGTTTGGATGAAAGAGTTCAAATTCAATATACCCTCTGCAGACCACAAAGATTTAATAACATGGAAATGAAAATAAAAATGTAAACTGTAAATCTGAGCAACCCGGTACCAAATGAACTACATTCCAGTACTGGTCTGCAAACTGGTGGTTGGGAACCCCTTATCGTACCCCGTTACAGTATAATTTCTTTGTTGTATGAAGAAAGGTGGAGGGAATGATTAAGGCCTCCAAAACCTTGATGCAAAATCAGCAATTAGACCAAAACTAATCACATCACAATCTCGATAATGAGACTCACCGTCGTAGCATATGAAAGGCTTTAGATCTGCACATGGTTTATCAGCCCAGTATCCAGTTGTATTCATTATTACACAACACGATTCTTTCCCAGCGTAATTATTCGGCTCTTCAGGCATCCAATTCGTAAAAATGCTGTTCTTCAGCAGGATGTCATTTAAGGACCAGCGCCAACTATTGGCATCATTGTACAATCCGATCCAGGCAAATGTGGCCAGTTTTTGTCTTGCTGCCTCTTTCTTAATTTGTAATAAATCGACATTAGTGATGATGATTGCCAGGTCAGTGTACATCATCCTGCAGTAATTCTGTGCATCAGGCCACGACTTCTTCATCAGGATCATGTAATAATTGCGTGAAATCTCTTGTGGGACGGATACGTCGAATAGTATAAGACCTGTTGGCGATAATCTGTTATAGAATATTCTAAACATTTTTGATATCATACAGCATGCACTGGAAGAACTTTACAGTGAAGTTCACCACAAATGAAGAATTTCTACAACCCAAAATTCCACAACCCAAATTCCAAACGAGTTCAAACCAAATAAAATCACAAAAGAAATTCAGAAAAAGGTTAAAGGAGAATACGGAAGGGTTAAAATATATATAAAATATATAAAATACACTATAAGACTGGAAGATTGTGCTAATAAATAAAATCAAGTAGAAGTAAAACACATGGAAAAATATATATTTTTAAATACTTCAACAATTATAAGAGTTAGATATGAATGATAATGTGGTGTGCATGACAACTCTGAATATGGGCCCTGTGTGTGTTTTGTGTGTGTGTGTGTGTGTGTGTGTGTGTGTGTGTGTGTGTGTGTGTGTGTGTGCTTAGAAATACACTTACTATTGAGATAAAGGATGAGAAAAAGTCTCTCCATCATGGATAAACACGAGGTCACTGTGGGGTTAAAATAAGTTATTAATACATTTAACAGCGTTTGCCTACATGCCTTTTTTTGTTGGCTCCTGGTGGGATTCAGTTACAAGTTGCCTACAAGTTGGAATGTTGCAATCACAGGATAGTTATGATGATGAATTGAAATATCTATCTATCACATTGCAGCACATGTCGACGTTTAAACCAATAGCTTGCAGCCATGTAATTGTATAACTTTAATATATTATAAAATTATAAAATAAATGCCACCAGGTCCCCTGGTGGTCTAGTGGTTAAGATGCAGCGCTCCCACCGCTGCGACCCGGGTTTGATTCCCAGTCAGGGAACCATCCCCAGCCACTCTTAGTGCCGGTCCCAAGCCCGAATAATGTGGGGAGGGTTGCATTAGGAAGGGCATCCAGCGTAAAAAACGTGCCAAATCAAACGTGCGGAGGATCCGCTGTGGCGACCCCTAACGGGAGAAGCCGAAAAGAAATATATTATAGAAACTAAATGCCACCCAACACCAAAACATACCTTAGCTCTGAAATCTGCTTCTGTTTCTTTAAAGTCTTAGTTTTCACTGCCTAAATACTTCAACTAGACACCTTGTCATTTCTTTACACAAATCACTTGTGTTTAAAATATGCACGTAAAACAAATTTAGAGTATTTACATCAGGCAGAGACTCATTTCCATTCTGAATATGACAGGGTTGAATGCCCCTGCGTGTTGCTGCTGTAATGCCCAACTGGTAGTTAATTAGATATAATTTAGTTTAATTGGTGGTAGTATTTAAATGCCCAGAAAGGAAGCGCAGGAGGGTATAGGTATTGGCCTATAGTTGGACAGCTGACAGGGGTCAAGGTCATACAAATACTTCTACATCTACTCAAGACATTCTGAACATGCTAATCCTGACTTACCTTAGTCCAGCCTGCATGATTTCAATCTGAAATTGATTGAGTTGCTACACAACTGTACACCTACTCGATGAAATTATTGTAAAGAACAGTATTTTAAAGAGACTAAAACGAAATGAACCCCACATTATATTAACGTGTACACATGTCGTAAAAGATAGCAAAGGTGTACAGAGCACGGAACTGGACATCAGGACCTTTACACCGCACTCCATCACAGAAATGGATCATATGCTAAGCTAATTGGTATTTGCTTTGTAGATCACAAGTACCCAGAACACCGAGCAGGTTTGTGTATATGATGGATTTGCAACTTTTATTTCATCGATATAAAAGAGCACAGATAATTAAGGGCCTTGCTAAAAGGGTCTAAGAGTGGCAGCTTGGCAATAGCAGCGCTTGAAGCCTGGATCTTCAGAGCAGTAACCCTGAGCTACCACTCATTAGTATTAGTGAACTGTTATAACTTCAGAAGTAATCAGACCTCGTCTAAAATGAGAAATTCCCCCATTAGAAATGGTTATGCACATTATCATGTAAGGTGCAGTTATCACACCCCTAACTAAAGAACCTGACCTTGATCCCTGTCAGATGTCCAACCATAGGCCAAGATTAAACCTCCCTTTTATCTTCAAGATCCTGGAAAACCTTGTAGCACAGCAGTTCTGCTCATATCTGCATTACAGTATGCATATGAGTGTATGCACACAATTTCCTCCGGTTCTTCATCTGTGGTATGGGCCAGGACATTCAGGATATGCTTGCTGAGAATCGTCTCATATCGCAAATATAGGAAATATGATGTTTCACAATGCAATAAAGATCTAAATTCGTTCATGGTTTTGTTAACTTTAGGTTTTGCAGTGTCTTACTTTCCTGATGTTAAAAATCCTTACTACAACCAGAAGATTTCACCACATCACCCCCATCCCATCCACTTTACATTGGCTTTGAATCATAGATCAAATTTCGTTACAATCATTTGTTTAGGCACACCTTGGTTTGAATAGATTTGCTTAATGTAAAGGTCTGGAGAGGTCAAGAGTATCACTCGCAGTCTTAATGTTTAATTCATGCTCAAATTGTGGATAAGAGTCTCTTAAAGATGTGGTGTTTGTGTAAATGAGCACAGGTGAAATCACATGGTTACTGAAAGCATTGATTATGTCTCTCTCTCTCTCTCTCTCTCTCTCTCTCTCTCTCTCTCTCTCTCTCTCAGGGGAGATGAACTGTGGGACAGTGATTAAGAAGCTGCTCTACAGGGCCTGTGTTAGGGTTTTAAATAAGAATAAACTGAGTGCGAGGGTGGACCCCCAGTGAAGAAATGTTCTTGGTTTTAATGCTGATATTAAACCAGAGTGGAGACACTGTACAAACCACCGTTTGAAAAAAAGAGCTGCTGACCTCCAGTGGAGGATTTTACACTGCATCATCCCTGTGAACTCTTTTATTTCTGTTTTAAACCCTGATGTTACACCTGACTGTGTAACATCAAGTCTGAGGGTTTTTTATGCTCCAGGTTGCAGTCACTGTTTGTGTTTTTACGGAGCATTTTAAGGTCTTTTTATGTTGATTTTACTGTTCAGTGTTTTATTTTTGGTTTTTAATACGTTAGGAAACACAGGTTCAGGTGCCAACTGGTTAATTTTATGGGTCAAGCGAAGATCGCGATATACCTCAGCCGGAAAAACCAGATCACACAGAACACTGACTGTGAGACACAAGAATGTTAAAAAAAGGCTGATAAAATCAAGAGTTTTAATAGATTGTAATTTGTACAGAAGTATGAATGATGTGGGTGTGTTTAAATGTGTGTGGTGTTGGAAGAATGATTTGTGCTCTGTTACAGAAGGAGAATAAACTTTACTCCAGAACTGAACAGATCACTCGTGTTTAAATGAATTTACTGAAAATATCTTAATACCTACTTCATTATTTATTTATTAATTAAAATAAATTTTAAGTTACCTTTCTTTCTTTCTTTCTTTCTTTCTTTCTTTCTTTCTTTCTTTCTTTCTTTCTTTCTTTCTTTCTTTCTTTCTTTCTATTTCTCTCTCTCCCGTTCTCAATAAGTGTTTAATTGATGTTGAATTTGTCTCTTTTAAACAGTGTGTGTGTGTGTGTGTGTGTGTGTGTGTGTGTGTGTGTGTGTGTGTGTGTGTAATCAAACACAGCTAAACTAAGTTTTCTGGAAATCTCAGACTATAGCAGCCATATTTGGAGGCAGACGGCAGAGGTGTCTGCTGGGATTTGGAGCCTCATAGGGGCGGAGCTCTGACGCTGTCCTCTCTTACAATCTCCTCCCTCTGAAGATGTTAGGAACGGATCCATGTTTAGGAGGAATTGAGGAAGTTCAAACTTTCCAAATTAGACATCATTAGAAATGAATAAATAGAAATGAGAAATTATGAATAGCTTTTTTTCATGTGGCATGTAGAACAAATCCACATATTCAGAAGTAAATAGAAATGAAAACCCTGAATCACTTTTTATCACTAGAAAATGTTTATATTATAGTATAAATAAAGCAGGCTGGAGTGGTGTTAGATGTTTATATTAATGAAACTGATTAATAGTTACAGAAATGGTAATAAAAAAAAAGAATGATTGTAATTTGAAACAGTAAAACATTTATTATAGTTTTTTAAATTTTTCGATATTTCACTATATAACCAAGGAATCATCGGAAAGCCTAATCATGACTGTTTAATTAATTCTACATTTTTTGTTTTATATACCGATGAATTGATAAATATGTTAATGATGCAAATGCAAAACTTACTTTCTGCAATTATTTGTCTACAGAGTATTTAGAAAGAAAAAACTCCATGATGTCAGACGCAGGTCAGGTCTAGATTCTTACACACATTATTCCTAGGATCTTTTTACACTCGCACTGGGACTATTTGAATACATTTTCTTGTCAAACGAAGATCCAGATCTCGGTTCTCCAGTGTGGGATTTCCATATAAACCAAGCCTTCGAATTGGACTCTACCACTATTAAAATAAACGAAAGAAATCCCTGTTTTCTCTTCTGGTAATTTGTCTAGAGCTGCTTTGAGACTGTCTGTTATTAAAAGCGCTATACAAATAAAAATGAATTGAATTAAATAGGAAAAGAAATGTCACCCGAGATCACAGGTCTAAATGTCACAGAGAGGATCGTATTATATACTGCATTAAACCTTAAGTTTAGAACAAAAACTGTACATTAAGTCAGGTGATTGAAGGGTTTATACCAAATAATCAGTCCAGTTACTACTCAATGATGAGATTGAATTGACAGAGAATACAACAAATAAACATTCTGACCTTTGAGAACTTGTGTGTCAAAGTTAATCACATGCAAACCTCATTTGCATTCAGGTTTAAACCTAATCACCTGCTTACAAAACACTTAAACATGTAAGAGGATCTTTCATGGTGGCTAAGATCATTGTTGAAAAAGGATTTTCTTTGCATGTAGCTCCACAGAACGTATATTTTAAACTCAACATGCAATAAAGCTGTTTGTTTTGGCTCTCCAGCACCTCCATTTCAGCACTTCTGTTTGTGTCACTGACTGTTTTACTGCAATATGAAAAAAATACTGCAGTTTGTATTCTGGGTAGAAATGAAACATTTTCTCAAAGGGATCAAAAAGGTATTTTAAATAATTTAGAAGTCTTTGCTTTGTTTGCTGCTGATGTGAGGAAGGTGGACTGGTAGTGACGTGTGTGATGAAGATGCATGGGTCTGGATGAATAACAGTATTAAGATTAATACGATCATGGCTACAGAAGTCACAATAGTTCTTGAATTAAAAAAATTAATTCGCTTTATTATGTATAGTCTTAAAGAATGCATATACAAAAATCATAAAAAAAAAGAAGTTATAGTTATTATTTTGACTGTTCATAATGACATGCACTCTGCATCCTCCGCGTATCTTTGTGTTGCGGTGAGTCACTGCAGTAAAAAACATAAATCCAAGTTTAAATATATTTAAAAAATGTTTGGATCTGATGCCCCCTACTGAAGTACAGCTTTAATTTTGACGGTTAAATAAGCAGTTCAGGTAAAAAAAAAAAATTTTTAGCAATTTGTACAGTAGGTAAGCATTTATACAACATATATCAAGCACAGGGCTGCTAAATCTCACAACATTCTCAATTTATTCTCACCACATTCTCAATTGCGGAACCTTGAAATGACTGATACATTACTGATCAACATGTTCCAAGCAGAACCACTGTGCAGCCATCTGGTCATTGGTGTTAGTGGACAAACTACAATAATATTTTTTTACTAATAAAAAAGAAAATATTAGACTGTTATTACGGACTTCTTGGAAAAGAAGAGGTTAAAGGTGACCCTTGTATTTTTTGTGAAAGACTTCTCCGTCCGGCTGCACCTTCCAGGTCACTGTGGTGTTCCCCAGCATGCCCTTTTCTTCCAGTTTCAGCTTAATCTAAAGCATAGAATCAGAACTGAATGGATTATTTGTAACAGAAAAGGAATATGTTTTGATAAAAAAGGTGAGAAGGAGGAAAAATGTATCATATTTTGGGAAATACTAATCACCTTCTCTAAAATAGCCGACTGCAGGGCAGGATCGAGACCACTCCCATCAGACTTCACCTTCAGTTTGATCATCTGCTGTTCCCTCGCCGGTCTAACTGTGGTTGAACACACATACGATTTCCCATTTATTTTTTACAACTTTGTAGATACTGTATTATGATTGAATTATTATTAGTATCAAAGACAAATTAATTTAAACTTACTGGTGTGGCAGTGGAAATAAGCTGGCTGACTGCAGTAATAATTATTAAACACTTTGTTGTTATGTGATACACAGTTCGCATTTATTAAATTAGGATTAGGTTGTCCAGGAGCCCATGGGAGGTTTGAAGCAGTGGTCCCATCTGACCAACTCCAGGTTTTTCTATATAATCCAATCCAGGAATCACCCTGGGCATTCCTTATCTGCATTAGCAAGTCGTTATCGGCGCTGTTAAGGGAGCTGGCTAAATCCGTGTGATAGGTTTGACAGTAACTTTGAGCTTCAGGCCACGTCATCGGAGTTTTGATGCCGATAAACCTGGCAGCTCCACTGAAATAAGCTGGTAAAAAAATAGCAAGGTAGAGATATATCAGATAGGAAAGAAAGCATGCACTCTGGAAAAAGAATCAAACTTTCCAAAAATAAATGAAAAATTCAAAAACATTCCAAATATTTTGTTCAAATGTTTGTAAATCAGCAATGACTCACCATCATAGCAAATGATGGGTCTTGGGGATGTACATTGTGCATCTGCCCAGGTTCCATAGAGATAAATTAGAACACACGCTTCGTTCCCACCATAATTATCAGGCTGTCCATTATACCAATTAGTATAAGGGACATTCTTCAGTGGGGACTGAAGTAAAGACCAGTGCCAGCTGTTGACATCAATGTACAGTCCAATCCATGTATATCCTGTAAATCCTACTCTTGTTGCTTCTTTGTTTAAATCTATCCAATCCTCATTAGTAATGATGGTTGCCATGTCAGTGTACATGGTTCTGCAGTAAATCTGTGCATTTGGCCACGGTAAAGGATTCATGATCAGATGATAACTGTGATGGACGCTTCTATATGTAGTTACAACACCTTGAAGGAAACAAACACCATTTATATTTTTAGCAATTTAGTTCATACAGAAACAGTTGCCATAACTCCTGTAAACTAATCTTGGTGGAATTCTAGAGGCATAAAAAAGACAAAGATCCTAAAGCCCCTGAAAATGACCCTTAGCCAATTGTTCATTATTAGCATAAAGATGAACATTGCATTGGACACAATGCAAGAATGATTCCCTCTGTAAAATTTAGGAGGCTTTGGTCTGATCACATATCAGATATATAGATATACTGTAGTCAAATATAGAAGGAGAAGCATCTGAGACTGTTTTCTTTCTCTTTCTAGAGAACATCCATAAATACAAGCACACGCCTTTACACACAAGCTTCGTTTTTACCGCCAAAAGTAATATAAAAAAAATTGGGTCCATTAATCTATATGAGAAGTTCTAAATTGTAAATATGATCACACTCACTCACCACTAAAAAGCAGGAGGAGAATCAGTTGCTCGTTCATGATGAGTACGGAGCTGTGCTGTCAAAAAGGAAAAAAAGTTGACGAAAAGATTAAAAAGCCGTACATAAATAAAAAAATTAAAAAAAACAACGCTTAAATCTTAACACCCTCACATTTTTAGAAAAAACTAAACTAATCCCATACAATGATTTACGATAAAAATAAGATTTAAATGAAAATAAAACTACAATAACTTTAATTTCAACCATTTGCTAAACTAAAATGAAAGAAAAAGAATTCATGTTTAGAATTGAAATGCTATCCGACTTTCATTGATCCTTCCTAAATGGTGAAATTAGATTTTTTCAACACTGAAAAGTATTAAAGATTTAAATCTACCTGTAAAACAAAACCTGAAAGCTGCCGTTCCTTCAGAAGCTCTGTTTCAGCTCCTCACTGCTCATGCAAAGACACCGCTCTGAAATAGTATCTCTTCACTGGACTGACTGGGTTTTATTTGTTTTCTGCTTTCCCTCAGACTCAAAAAAAAGACTCTTTCAACAAAACCAAATGCTGAGCCGTCCTCTTTGTTCAGCTCAGAAAGGAGGTAACTGAGGTCCTCCGATTGTCTTTAGCGCTGGATTTCAGCGCTTCAGTGATCAGATACAGTGTTCAGCATGCGCAATATCATCATGCCTTCGAGCAGTATGATAAAAATCGAATCTACTGGGAAAAGTGTTGTAATTCGAATTATTTTACAATGATAGATGATGGATCTATAAACGATCTACAAAGTGTTGTATTGGTAAAGGAAGATCTGTATGATGTAATCAATTCCAGAAACACGAATAAGGGCCGGATTCTAACGTGTTATATAATGCAGTGAGAAATGGATTGTGATCATTTAAATACATTTACTTGTCAAATGAAAAGTAGCTTGTGTGGGATTTACGTGTACAACAAGCCTTCAGATTGACGCCACAACTATAAAAACAAAGAGTCCTGTTTTTCATAGGAAAAGAAGTATTACTTCAGACTAACTTCAAGTGGTACATGTCTACATGGCAGCAAGTTCCTTATTACACAGTTGAGGACAAGACAAAGCTGCAGATTAAAAACTGATGTCAGTGCAAGACTGTGCAGATCTAAATACATTTCCAGCAAACAGAATGCTCTCCTGAGAATTTCAATCAGTGCTTCTGTTGATCAGTTACTGTAGCCTTCAGATGCTGATACCAAGCAGGTAATTGAGAGATCAACACATCTAACCAACCAGTCACCATATACATTCAAACAGTTACAGCAAACTAAAATTCTGGCGTTAGATTTCATTAAGTACTGCACAATCTGCTTGCAATTAAGTGTCCTTTGCATGTGTAGGTGTAATAGACTTATAGACAGATAGTATTATCAAGTCAGATGACTGATAGTGTCAGAATTTAAACCCCGTGTCTCAGCAGATGTTCAAGGTTCAAATCAGTTTTAACTTTTAACTACTTAATTACCAATCAGCTTTAAAACTTAAAATAATACATAAGCAAACCAAAAGAAGAGATTTTTTTAGTTAAGGAATGAGAAATCAGCTTTATTGCAGTCAGAACTTTCAGGAGAAAGTCAGCGGTTGCATGCAAGTGTGAAGTCAACCAACCGCTTTTATCCGCTTTTCTTGGAAGCCTCGTTTACCTCCGTACAATTCTAATTTACATGTAAAAAGATTTCACACCTTTTCAAAAAATCCCCCGATCATGCACTCCCCCACCCCCACCCCCAGTTTCACACCTTTTTTCTTACCAGCATCTTTTGATTTTGCTGTGTTTCCAAAGCGGCCCTTGGAAATTTCACACCATCTTTTTTTTTTTTCTTTTTTTCCACTCCTTGTTTTTTCGTTGTTTTTTTCTCTTTTTAACCTGTTTGGGTTGCATGCTTCAGGATCGATTTTTTTTTGTGAGCAAGATGAGTACCACATGATGTCACACAAGTTATGCTCAAAATGATTCTTATATGATTTGGCCACTTTTTCCAGATGTTGATGGGAGGTCTCTAAAATGTGTTCTCTTCTCTTAAATCACTCTCTCTGCTCATATAAAGAATTTGTCATCGTAAAAAATAATTTTATATAGAGAGTTTTACATATTGTACTTCCCACTATACCTGTTTTTTTTTTTGTTTGTTACCAGAATAAAGAAAATGAATTGCCATCAATAAACTAATTAAAATATAAGCCATTTGTAAAAAAAAAAAAAAAAAAATGTATTAAAGAATTTATCTTATGTAGTGCATCGCTCCACATTCTGTCTGAGAATAGACACACCGGAATCTAGATTAGTGGGTTTTAAAGGGGGGGGGGGGTGTGAAGGGAGAAACTGAAAGCGGTTGCATGCATCTCAAGGCCAGATAGATCCTTATGGTGAGAAGACCCCCTTTATACTCATCCGTTTCCTAAAGGACGGCGGCATTTTTTACAAATGGCTTATATTTTAATTAGTTTATTGATGGCAATTCATTTTCTTTATTCTGGTAACAAACAAAAAAAAAACAGGTATAGTGGGAAGTACAATATGTAAAACTCTCTATATAAAATAATTTTTTACGATGACACACTGATTTGTTAAACCCAGTATTTGGACATTCCCTCTATGCTTTTCTCTTCATCCAGTGGCCACTTACAAAAAACAGGTTACAGATTAAATATTTGTCATTACATGCAAAGCCGACTTTTAAAACTAAGATGACAAAATAAAATAAAACAAATAGGTTTGTTTCTATATTTTAGGCAAATCATGTCCTCTGACTCTCCCTAATGATTAAAGCCAACATGCTGTAAAGTTTAAGTTTCTTTACAAAAAAAAAAAAAAAACCCTTCCAGGTTACTGTGGTGTTCTTCAAAACCCGAAAGAGAAGCTCTCCGAACGCCACTGCCGGCGTGGTGCTGAACGAACAGCTCCAGTTCAGCATCGATGTTTATTATTTAAATGTTTAGCATTTATTATTTAAATGACTTCTTTTTTTATTTTCTTACTTTGACTCCAATCCCACATGAGGCCGACTCCATGAAGACTATTTTTCATAGTACATATAAAACATACAGTATGAAATGTTATAACTTACATTTGCAAACAATTTGAATCATCTTTAAATATATCCATTATCTCTAAGCTATTTGTAGTTTTTTTTTTTATTAAGAAGTATTTGTCCTGAAGGTTTAGCCACATCAGAAGAATAAATGTACTTTTAAAAAAAACTATTTGGAGATCACATGACCTACAACAATGGATTTCTTGCTACCTGATCACTTGATTTCAGCAGAATTATGAAGTACCCAAGTCTCATAATGTCACTTTTCAACCTGCTAGATTCTAATATGGTTTCTCGAGGTTTAGTGAGTAGAAAGTATGAGCCACTTCTTGCATGACACAATTTAAATATCTCAATAAAGAAAACAGGCTCATCTTGGTCAGTTACACGTGTAATAACACAAGTTCAGATTTGTTGTCAGATCTTCTGAAGACTCAGATTGCAAAGGACAGATTGCTTTTTATTTTATTTGATGATTCTGCACCATTACTAACTGTTCATTTAAGGAAAATCTTGTTGGTTGCTCTTCAGCCATTTCAACCATATCAAGCATCTGACGTATATTTGCTCCTCTGGAGTGGCTTTGAGCTTCAAAACACTTCATAAACTAGATTCAGAATTTGACTCTTTTGAAATGGATAAACAATTGGTTTTGTGTGTCTGTGTGTGTTCAGGTAGTAGGACTAGTTTAAGACTACTGGTGTCAAATAAACTCTATTTCTTTCTTTCTTTCGGCTTCTTCCATTAGGGGTCGCCACAGCGGATCCTCCGCACGTTTGATTTGGCACATGTTTTACGCTGGATGCCCTTCCTAACGCAACCCTCCTCAATTTATCCGGGCTTGGGACCGGCACTGAGAGTGGCTGGGGATGGTTTCCTGACCGTGGATCGAACCCGGGTCGCAGCGGTGGGAGCGCTGCATCTTAACCACTAGACCACCAGGGGACCTTAACTCTATATTGTATTTAAAACAAAACAAAACAAAACAAAAAAAAAAAAAAAAAAAAAGAACAATTCTAGATAAATACACATATTAGTGGGATACAGGAACAAGTCTTTCTGCTTCATGGTGTAGCTGTGGAGAGAAAACAATAAAAAAATGAGGAGAAACACCAAAAAAAACATGTACAATCAGACATTATAATAATCATCCTTCATCTGTCACAAACATGATGCTAAGCAGTTCAGTGTGTTCAGTGTGAGCATGTCGAATCACTCAAACATCTGATCAATATATTATAGATTTCAGTACATGATGATATACAGTATGCTTATAGCTTCATATTTTCAGTAACAACAGCAATAACTGTGAAGTGAACATTCTGTCCAGGCTAAAATAGATCCCACAGTCAGAATATTCATTCCAAAATGCAATAAATGTATTTATTTATTTATGTTTTTCTTTTTTTTTTCTTTTTTAAAAGACACTCACATTTTCTTCAATTGAATGAGTTTAACACAAATATCACTATTTCCTGTGTTATACTGTAAACTATATCACAGCTCAAAAGTCGACAGAATCAGTTTTATTGCCAGTTAATGTGGTTCATTTCCACATAATGTTGTGAAATAAAAGGTCAAGACCAATAAATCTTCATGTATGTGCACTCTTACATAAAGTACACAATATGAAGACTGTTAATTAAAGTGAACAACAACAACAACAACAACAACAACAACAAGCAAACAATGTTTAAAAATGAAAACATCAATCGACACTAACCTTGATTCTGAAAACCTGACGTTGTTCCTTCAAAAGCTGTGCTCACTTCATACTGTATCTTCACTGCTGGAGTCTAATAACCAGCTTAAAATCTTCTCACGTTTACGTGAAACATGGATAAGGAGAATTTACATCCCAAGTGGTAGAGACTGATTTGCATTTTGACCTGCCCAGTGTATTCAGATGAACGAGAAAAGATAAAGGGATGAAAATGCAGGGTGAATTTATTAAAAACAAACAAGTAAACAGGCAAAAATCCTAATAAAAAAACCCAACAAGGTTCAGTTAAAGCACAAAAACCTGCATGAGGCAAATGAATAATAATAATAATAATAATAATAATAATAATAATAATAATAATAATAATAATTTAAAAAAGAATGACAAAAGAAAACAGGTACAAGCAACGATTAAAATTCGAAATGCAAACGCTGAGCATTAGTTTGCAATGAGCAGGTAGAACTTTGTCTTCGATATATACAGTGAGTAGTAATTGCATACTTTGTGTGAGTGTGTGTGTGTGTGTGTGTGTGTGTGTGTGTGTGTGTGTGTGTGTGTGTGTGTGTGTGTGTGTGTGATTACTAATTGTCCACACCTGTTCGCTAATCAGGTGAATGGAAACGTGATAGATGTCCACACCGATACATATATTTCTCTCTGTTTTTTGGCCTCCCTTTCACAGAGGTGCCGTTTTCAGTCAGCGAAAGCCATAATGGAAACATTTGAAAAGGTGTGGTCGGTAAAAACAGAGGCTTTCGAAAAATGATGCATTTTAAGTGACGTTTTAAAGAACCAGAGGGTAAATTAACTGCGGGTTGAAAGACACAGATCAGTGAGCAACTTTAAATGTATCTGGATTAGCGTAGCCGTAGCCAGAGTCTGGTGATCTCACCTGGAAGCTCTGAAGGCTAATTAGCATACTGTGGTGAGTTCTGAGAACCTCAGATTTTGATGTAATTATTTGATCGAACCCTTGTTCGAAAAAAAAAAAAAAAAAACACTCTGAAGCTTAGTGGTTTTAATGCTTCTCTTAAAGAAGAAATCCTCCAAGTGAAGTTTTTCTTTCTCTTAATCTCTGGGAAAGTACTGCACCAATTCTTGCTTTTGAGAAGCGCCATTTTTGCCGTCACTGCAGAATTATACAGTGATTTGGCTGAGGTTCTGGAAATTGATGTATAATTGATGCTTGAGCCCTTCCCCTGTGTACACCAGACAGAGAGTGGGGTTATATGGGCAAAAAACTCAATAGCACAGGCATTTGGGCTTTGGTGAAGCTCAGGTCAGGGGTTAGCTTAGTCTTATGCAAAGTGAGCTTATTAAATTTCCCTCACATTCTTTAATGAAACTTTCTTTAACACCTGAGATCCATTTCGGTTTCATTAGAACCAAGAGGAATTCAAATATTTGTCACACATTCCAGCAAATCAGATCAGATCATTTATCTGACATTACAGTGTAGTAAAAACACAAAAAAACATTTGCAATGCAATTTAAATAAATTTCATTAACAAATTAAAAGTCTTCTGAAGAAGGCAAAGCTTTCGCATTCATCTTCGGAACTGCACACAAACAACAATGCTGTGATGAAAATATCTATTTAATAAAATCACTCAAATTCACTGTTACAAATATGCAATTTGCTAAATGTACAAGTTACACAAGCACAAGCAAATTCACTTTTAAACAACACATATGCAGAATAAGAATAAGTGTAAGCCTGTTAACACGAAGTGGGCTGTTTAAATGTTGCCCATGTGTCTAAAAGTGGTCTAGAAATTTAGTCATTTGTTCAGTTGTATATATAAAATGACATTGTGAAAAAGATTACAGCTGATGTATTCTGAAATGTGCTGATATTTTAGGGTCATTTCTTTAATTGCATTTGAAGTCCCTCTTTATTATTTACTTTTAGGCATAAAAGGAAATGCTTGTTTTTTTGTAGAAGATGTTTCCATCCGGGTGCGACCTCCAGGACATGTAATGTTCTTGAACAAGGCCAGTTTCTCCTTCATCTGTAAAGCAGAGTCAGGATTTAATATCTTAAACCAACAAGAGAAATCATATGACAAACAATTCAAGAATGAATACGAGGAAAGCGAGCAGAAAGGAGAGCAGCAGGATCAAACACACTTCGGTCGGACTTCACCTGCAGCCTCAGTACCTGTTTTCTCACGGGAGAATCTACAGAATAAACGCACATTAAATAAATACAGAAATATAAATCTTGACATTATCTTGAGGAAAAAAAACTTACTGGTGTAACAGAAGAAATAGTGCAGGTTGATGCATTGTTCATCAATGTACAATCCGTTAAAATCTGCTGCACAGTTTTCACTTCCCAATTTATTATTGGGTTGTGCAGGATACCATGGGAGGTTGGACGTCTTGGTGTTGTTTAACCACTTCCATGTCTCTCTGGACAGCCCAAACCAGGAATCCCCCTGGATAGTCATCGCCTGTGTTATGAAGTCATTATCTGAGCTGTTAATCGAGCTTGCGAGGTCTGTGTGATGTGTTCAGCAGTAAGTCTGAGCTCCAGCCCAGTTTAGGAGAGGACTAGCAACACCGATAAACCTGTCAGCATCACTGAGATTATCTGGAAATTAAGAATATTTTTGTCTTTTTACACTGAAAATATGATCCAGTGATGCAACCCAAAACATGCACCTATTAAATGTATTATATATACAGTGGAACCTCGGAGCTCGCGGCCTCAGCGCTCGCGACCTCGCATGCTCGCGACCTACATTCCGACCGGCGACTCTCATTCAGATCGGCTCGTGTGCAACCGCGAGCTGCTCAAAACGCTAGTTTTAACATTTCTAATCAAGGTTTATCTCATTAAAATTGTCTAAAAAATGCTTTAAAACTATTTTTATTATGTATTATTCTACTGTACTTTTACTTTACTGTACCTGTACTTTATTCTTTTTTTTATTAAGCATTGTAATTGCTGTTAATTTACATAAAGTATTGTTAAAATAGTCTAATAATTAAGTGTTATGGAGTGAAATAGTGTTATTTACTCATTCAAATCGATTTTGTCTTCCCGTGGGCTCACCACCTGCAGGAGGGACCGTAAGGGACGGTGCTGTGAGGATTGGGCAGCAGTCGAAGGTGGGGGCCTGCTTAGACTGCTGCCCCCACGACCCGAATTACGGATAAGCGGGAGAAAATGAATGAATGAGTGAATCGATTTTGTATAGTGTTCTTTGGGTTTTTACTGGGTTGGAAGGGGCGTATCAAAAGGTCGCCGGTCTTGGTCCCTAACCCTCGCGAGCTCCGAGGTTCCACTATATTTATATATATATATATATATATATATATATATATATATATATATATATATATATATATATATATATATATATATATTGCATTGCCAATGCATTAACATTACTTTTCATCTTTGTTCAGCGAACTGAAATCTTCACATGGTTTATCAGCCCAGTATCCAGTTGTTCCCATTATTATAGCACAGGATTCCTTCCCAACATAATTATTAGGTTCTCCAGTAATCCAGTTCGTAAAAATGCTGTTCTTCAGAATATTGTGAGAAAGTTGAATATTGGGGACTCGTGATGTCTCACTCTAATCAGCTCATTAAATCCAAACACCTGTTTAGGTTTCCTGAGTCTTTAAATAGTGTCTCAGTCTGGTTCAGGCTCCACAATCATAGGAGAAGACTGCTGATCTGACAGTTGTCCAGAAGACTATCGTTAAACCCCTGCACATAGAGGGTGAGACACAAAAGGTCATCGCTAAAGAAGCTGCTGTTCACAGACTGCAGGATCCAAGCACATTCATGGAAAGTTGATTGGAAAAATCAACTTCAAGAAACATCAAGGAAAAAATGTGGTAGAAAAAGGTGAAACGAAGCCCATTCAAGAATTTGAGCTACAACTGAAGCATTCCTCGTGTCGAGCCACTCCTGAACCAGAGACAACGTCAGAGGTGTCTTACCTAGACAAAGGACAAAAAGGACTGGACTGTTGCTCAGTGGGACAAAGTCGTCTTTTCAGATGAAAGGAAAGAAAATTTTGCATATACAGTAATTTAGAAATCAATGTCCCAGAGTCTGGAAAAAGAAGTGAGATCAGATAATGGTCTATTTTTTACATTTATTAATATTAATATCAGTTTCAGACAAGTCTGTTCTTTTAACTCTATGTCAGACTCCATAAACCATGATTTGATGCGCTTGGTGTGAAGAAACACGAGTGCGCTGTACAGATTCGAGATTTCAACCCCTAAACATATTTATGATCAATAATATTATTGAATTTAATCCTGTCCTTCTCTGACATCAGTGCCTAAGCTTAGTGCTTAGTGCTTTTTGACTAGAAATGCAATAATTCTCATAGACGCAACGAAAACGAATGAAATATCCAAAAAGGTCATAGAGAAATAAACGCTAATGTTTTACATACTTTGGATGTACACTTTATTTACTTTCAAATGTCCACCTTTACCCATGACTTCACATCTAACCAACAAAATTATAATACAACTATTTAAGGGCTACAAATAGACTTGTGTTAATCAACAGAGAGGAGAGAGAAGCATTAGACCATAACTGAGCAATTATTGCTAATAAAAATAAATACAATTAAAGCAAACAAAACATACCCTAACTCTGAAATCCACTTCTGTTTCTTTAATGTCTGCTGCACATCTTCACTGCCTAAAGAGCTCAACTGGGCACCTTGTTATTTCTTTACGCAAATCAATTGATGATCTACTGTAAATATCCAGCGAGAGACCAAATGCTGGGAATTTACATCACACACACGACAGAGACTGATTTCCATTCAGACGCACAAATATCTTTCAAAAGTGTCTGTGGCTTTCGGACTTTGCATAGGATGCGAGTTAAATCCCAACTGCATGTGATCAAATACTTTTTTCATACATTTGAACTTTTCTGGCTTTTATATTTCAGAAGTTAGCAAGAAAATTCATCACACACATCAGGAGGTAAAGCTGTTGCATTTGAAAATTGATCATTGCGTAAGAGAGATTTTCCAGTGGGTGCACTGTTGAGTGGAGGGAGGAGCCAGAAAAAGTGAAGGATAAGGATTTTACACCTGTGCAGGATTTGTATTAATAAATGTGCGCTCTCTTGCACTAAGAACTACAAGAACAAAAGAGAGAGAGAGCCTCTAAATGGAGTTCCCTATTCGGGAACTTCGAGCTGCGTCGTAATGCTTTGGGAACGTATCGCGTTGTGCACGCTCTGAATCAGGTGTGAAATCCGGCCAATAGGCAAGTCGTGATGCTATTGGAGGGCAATATGGCTGTGCCGTGGTAGCGATTAGTTTCTGCTTGTTCAGTTAAGCGCTTTGTGTGAGATTCTGTTCAAGCATGGCTAGCAAGCAAAAATATAGTCTGTACATTCGTCCTTGCCCCCGTTTCATTAAGGGGAAGGATATACACAACCGATGCGTTGCTTGCTTGGGAGTGGAGCATGCTCAATCGGCACTTGAGGGAGTCAATTGCTCGCATTGCAGCCGCATTGCTCTGCGCATGCTTCGCTCCCGGAGAGCGCTCTTCAAGGAGAGCGCTCTCCCTTGTGGCTTGGGCCCCGCTCTTGCCAAAGCAAAACGGTCCTTAGGTACCTGTCTATAAAGACCACTTTTCTCCTAGCAAATTCTTCCCTGAAGAGGGTTGGGGACCTACAGGGTCTTTTTATGGCCCTGTCTCTCCTGGATTTCGCCCCTGGCATGGCCAATGTTTTCCTGGGTACGTACTCAAGGTGCCTACGGTTCCCTCACAACCTGTCGTGATGCAGGCATACTGCTCTCCTCCATTCTTATCTCTTGACCAGGAGAAGCAAAACGAAGTGCGAGCACTGGACACTTATCTCCACAGGACGAGTCCATGGAAAAAGTCAGAGCAGCTGTTTGTCTGCTATGTCTCTTACAGGAAAGGTTTTCCTGCCAATAAGCAGACTCTCAGTAGTTGGATTGTGGATGCGATCTCATCTTACTAGTCCTTCTGGTCTCCCCACTAAGTTTGGGGTCAAGGCTCACTCCACGGAGTGTGGCAGCCTCCACTACCTGGAATTCTACTCCAGGATATTTGCGACGCTGCGGGCTGGTCCACCCTGCTGACCTTTTGCCAGGTTTTATGACCTCGACCTTAAAACCACTCCGGGCTCCTCTGTCCTACGTTCTGGTTGTGAAACTCTCACACACTAGGCAGGTTTTGGTCAGTGTGACTTGATTGGACCCTGAGCCACCTGCGACGCAGCTCGAAGTTCCCGAATGGGGAATGTCTCTAGGTGCGTCCCCGAACCACACTCCATGCATCCCTGCCGCACTTACCTTCGCTTTGTCAGAAGCTAATTTCGCTACCATCGCTCAGTCATTTTGTAGCTCCTGGTTTGCGTGCCGCCACCCGCCGATGACGTCACGACTTGCCCATTGCCCGGATTTCACAAGTGATTCAAAGTGTGGACAATGTGAGGCTTTCCCAAAGCATTGCGACGCAGCGTCCCATTCCTTCGGGGAACTAGGGTTACATACGTAACCTAGAGATGTTCTCTTTAATTCGAGATACACTGTGCTGCTGGGGATGGTTCTATATCTACAGCCTAAAGATCCATGTAGTTACAGGTCAACTTAAGAACTTTAAGGATGGGTTTGGACTGTAACTAATATTAACAGTTTACAACAATGTGCTCAGGTCCACAGGTTGCATGAACAGATCTGCATTTAAGCGTCCATCAATGATCACCTTAATAATGATTGAACTGTAATGAATGCAAATTCAATGCCCAGATGAGGATGAAGTTTGGTTCCTCTTAAGGTTTCTTCCTCAAACAATTCCTTCTTACAGTCACCACTGACTCGCTCATTAGGAATAAACTTTAATTAACAGTGAACCTATTTTATATTAATAAAACTTCTGGGCACCAAATTTATACATTCTTTCACACAACTTTATTACCACTTTTTATATGTAAAGCTGCTTTGAGACAATGTCCATTGTTAAAAGCACAACACAAATTAAAATGGATTAAATAAAAAAAATTAATAAACAGATATTGCAATAATAGTGGAAAACATGTATATAAATTTTTTTTTTAAGGGGCATGGGTTTTCAAGGTACTACTGGATTCCATCTTTTCATATACAAGGTATAAATTATTTACTACAACATATACAAAATATCTATATATTTATAACAGAAAAAAAGACATGTACATGTAGTACTCAAAACCTTTAAAACAAAACTTATTTTTAGGAATTTAGTTTAGGTGCCTCCCAATTCTCTTGAGCATTGCTGAGATGTTTCTACACCTTGACTGGAGTCGACTAAAGTAAATAAATAGGACATGATTAAGAAAGACACACACATGTCTTTATAGAGGGCCTCACAGGTGACAGTGCAGATTAGAGCTAAAAACGGAGGCATGAGGTCAAAGCAAATGCATGCAGAGCTCAGAGACAGGATTATTGAAGGGCACAGATGTGGGCCTACAAAGAAATCTGCTACCCTTAAGATTTCCAATAGCACAGTGGCCTCCATAATTCTCAAATGGAAGAAGTTTAGCACAATCTGGACTCTTTCAAGATATGGTCACCTGGCCAAACTGAGCAAAAGTAAGGGAGGCTAAAAGTGGTGACCAAGAACTGGATGGTCACCCTGACTGAGTTCCAAAGATTACTATGTGGCGAGGGACAAAGTTCCAGAAGGACAACCATCATTGCAGCCATCCAACAATCTGTGCTTTATGGCAGAGTGGCCAGACAGAAAGGCTCCTAAATGCAAAACACAAGAAAGCCCATTTAAATTTTAAAACAAAGCACCTGAAGGACTCTGGGAGGGCTGTGGGGAACAAGATTCTCTGGTCTGATGAAACCAAACTGTTTAGCCTCGATTTTAAATGTGATGTCTGGAGGAAACAGGCACCATCCAAAAAGTGAAGCATGATGGTGGGAGCTGGGGAGATGTTTTTCTGAAGCACTCAGGATCTCAGGATCTTCATCCTACATGACCTCAAACTTACTCACACAGTCAAGACAACACAGAAGTGGCTTAGGGATGGTCCTGTGAATGTTTTGCAGTGGCCCAGCCTTATTGGAAATCTCTGAAAGACCTGAAAGTGTCAGGCCACCAAAACTCATCATCCAACCAGCCTAAATTTCAGAGGATTTGCCTTAAAGAATGGCAGAAAATCCCACAATCAAGGTGTGCAAAACAAAAAGACTTAAGCAAACATTGTGCCAAAGGTGAATACTTTTTTTAGTACATTTTAGTGATATTTCAGGTTTTTCTCTTAATACATTTACAGACATTTATATATTTCCATTTTTACTTTTAGGGGAATGTGTGAAGATTCTAAAATAAAAGTGAATATGACATATATGTATACAGTACACAACATTACATAACAGAGTTTACAGCTGATGTGCCAAAAGTCAGCACTCTACTGCTTTACTGAATTTCTTTTTGCCTGCAGAAGATATTTCCATCTGGTTGCAACCTCCAGGACAGTGTGATGTTCATAAACATGACATGTTCCTCCAGTTTCTTCTTCATCTAAAAGAGCAAAGCCCAGATTTAATAAACCAACAAAAGAAATAATATTTTACAGCCAATACTAGAAAAAATATGATGAAAGCAAGCAGAAAGGAGCAACCTTCTTGGGAATAATAGAAATTTCACCAAATTTCAGGGACTCACCTGCTCCAAAATGAACGACTGCACAGCAGAATCAAACACACTTCCATCAGACTTCACCTGCAGCCTCATTACCTGTTTTTTCACTGGGGAATCTACAGAATAAACACAGAATTGTTTCTCCTTTTCCCCCAATATGTTTGCAAGTAAACAGTAAATACAGAAATATACATCTTGACATTGACTTGAGGAAAAAAGACTTACTGGTGTAACAGAAGAAATAGTGCAGGTTGATGCATTGTTCATCAATGTACAGTCCTTTAAAAACTGCTGCACAGTTTTCACTTCCCCAATAATTACTAGGTTGTCCAGGATACCATGGGAGGCTTGAAGTGTTGGTGTTGTTCAACCACTTCCACCTCTCTCTGGACAGCCCAAACCAGGAATCCCCCTGGATAGTCATCACCTGTGTTATGAAGTCATTATCTGAGCTGTTAAGAGAGCTGGCGAGGTCTGTGTGATGTGTTCGGCAGTAAGTCTGAGCTCCAGCCCAGTTTAGCAGAGGACTAGCCACACCGATAAACCTGTCAGCTACACTGAGATTATCTGGAAATTAAGAATATTTTGTCTGTTTGTACTGTACTTGTTTTATAGATATTGCATTGCCAATGCATTACATTACATTTCATCTTTGTTCAGCAAACTTAGTTCATATTTATAACTCTAACATTCACTACAACATGTCAGTTACAGTATCATTTACTTGGTGTCAGAGGAAAAGTGCAACATCAGCCTCTAACCTGAAAATAATCAAATCACAATCTCAACAAAGACTCACCATTGTAGCATACGAAGGGTCTTAAATCTTCACATGGTTTATCAGCCCAGTATCCAGTTGTATTCATTATTATAACACAGGATTCCTTCCCAAAAGAATTATTAGGTTCTCCAGTAATCCAGTTTGTAAAAATGCTGTTCTTCAGCAGGACGTTATTTAAGGACCAGCGCCAACTATTGGCATCATCGTACAATCCGATCCAGGCAGGTTCTGTCAGTTTTTGTCTTGCTGCTTCTTTCTTCAATTGTAAATAATCAACATCAGTGATGATGATTGCCAGGTCAGTGTACATCATCCTGCAGTAATTCTGTGCATCAGGCCACGACTTCCTCGTCAGGATCATGAAATAATTGCGGGAAATTGTTTGTTTTACGGATGCGACAAAAGCTGTCGGTAAAATGTAGATTTAGAATTATGTTATACATTATTAATATAATTCAGCAAGCTCTGAGATATATTCTAGATGTAAAATGTCACTTACTGTACAGATCTCTTATTCTGTTTCACATCTCAATATGTATGTGCAGTACTGATTTTTATATATAATTTATCATTTAAATGTTTTTTTTTTTAGAAGCCCAATAATACAATTTGTTTTTCAGAGTGGCTGTATGCTGTATTAAATTTATTTGTGATTTATTTTAATGTAATTATCTGTCACATTACACAGTGCCTACAAAGTTAAATACGAGCATTTCGTTGTGGGTTATTGTGGTCCGATGCGATTTTATTTTACCCAGCAGGGGGCTCCCATTAGCCATCTCACCACAATACTCCACATGTTTATATGCCAGATGATAATATCTAATAAATAATAAGTTTATTTTCTCTCTCTCTCTCTCTCTCTCTCTCTCTCTCTCTCTCTCTCTCTCTCTCTCTCTCTCTCTCTCTCTCTCTCTCTCACTCTCTCTGTGTGTTTGTGTGTGTGTGTGTGTGTGTGTGTGTGTGTGTGTGTGTGTGTGTGTGTGTGTGTGTGTGTGTGTGTGTGTGTGTATTAATATTAATAGAAATACACTGACCACTCACCATTAAAATAAAGGAGGAGAAGAAGATTCTGCTTCATGATGAACACATAAAAATGCTGAACTAGGACGTGACTATGGTGCTGAACTAAACACACATCTTTCTGTGGGCTTTTCTTACTCTATGATAAAAACATATTCAAAATTACTCGAATTAGTTAACGGTTTAAATTTTATTATACTGTGGAAAAAAAAGTAAAAAATGAAATTAAAAAAGGAATCGAGGATTCATATAATGAATAATAAAAAAATAATTAATAACACTTTGTATTCATTTGTATTATATTTTGAATTTGACATTGTGGCAGGAATAAGGCAGATTGCATCATGAAATGTAATACATTGCTGACGTTTTATATATATATATGTTTTCAAAACAATTTACAAAATATATATAAAATAATTATTAGTTGCTACTAAAAAAGCACATATTTATATTTTTTAAAATTAGTAACACTATTCAATTTATTAGTGAAAATATTTAATTTGACCTAACTTTTTCAAAAAACTAAAGGCAATTTATGAAGGCAACCATATTGGAAAAACCTGCAGTGCATAGATAAATCCAATAGAGGGCAGAAAAAGTCTCAGATTGTACTCAACAGGTTTTTGGAAGAAAGTCTTGTTAATGCAGGTGGTGGAGAGGGTTCAGAATCTCATGTATCAAATATGATACATTTGGAGTTATAGGGTTAATAAGAAGCAAGCAAAGACTTGCTCAAATCTGGCCTAAGCAGTTCTCCAGTTCTCAAACCCCACAAATTCCTCCGGCCTATTTATCATAGTAGTAAATGCATCAGAAACCTCAGCCATGCAGAAAATGTAGCTATTTCATTATCACTCCTTGTTCAAGTAAACAATGTTTTTATGAAGACTCTTCTGTACTTGACTTTGACAGGGGATGGTTACAACTAGCATACATTTGTACGACTGGTTCAGGGTGAAATGTTCTAGTTGACTTGCCCTGGATACGAATAGAACACTATTGTTTTATTCAAATGTAGTAAATAAATATTTGGGCAACTCTGGTTTTTTTTCCGATTTGCTGCAATGGACACTTAATTTCGCAGGTACATTTCTGTACTTTCCTTTTTTGAGAACAAGAGGTTGCTGATTTTTGAAAAACCGAATGTAAAGTATGACATAACAAAGAAACACCAAGTATTTACAACTTCGACATTTCATACAAACAATAAAAAATCTCAAACAACCTCCATTATTTGTAATGAAAATGATTTTGCAAGAAAAATTGTTACAGAAGGAAAAGTTGCAAAATTGTACTGTTGGAAAATGAAAAAAAAAAAATACTGAATATAAGAGAAGTTTAAATACAAGACTTACAACAAGACTTCTCAGTGGATGAACTTCAGTGTAAAATTCAAAACAAAAACCAGTTAACTAACTGAAAAACATGCTATCCATAAACCATGGTTTGATGAGTTTGTTGTGTGTCCAACATTCATTGTGTTCCTGTTCTTTTCTGTTAAAATCCCACAGATAAAAGACAAAATCTTTGCAGGTTCCCATAATTTTGGAACGAATTATCAATATCTAACAAGCTAAAATAGATGTGATGGCTAAACAGTCCCATTTATTGACTTTACACTTTATTTACTTTTAAACAACATCCTGTATCCCATGGAATTTTATGGCTTTCAAACATAATTACAAATATAAAACAAATGTAAGACAAACAAATGTTTTTTTTTTTTAATCAGAAGAGAAAATAAAGCATTAGACCATAACAAAGCAATTATTTCTTATCAAAATTAATAGAAATGAAGCATGCACCAAAACATACCTTGACTCTAAAATCTGCTGCTGTTTCTTTGAAAACTTTGTCTGCTGCACATCTTATAAATAGCTAAACTAGACATCAAGCAGCAGGAGGATTAAAGGGGTGCAGGAGTAGAGCTGGGTGAGAGAGAGAGAGAGAGAGAGAGAGAGAGAGAGAGAGAGAGAGAGAGAGAGAGAGAGAGAGAGAGAGAGAGAGAACTAGTGAAAATTTGACTGTCTCCTACTTATCATTCCTGAGCCAGCAAGCTCTCTAAAATCCACAACAGACAGGAGGAAACGCCATCATGAAGTCCTTTTCACTGAATGAGCTTGTGGAAGTTCTTACTGCTATCCAGCAGACCAACATCAGGCCCTTCTGAAGTTTAGAGCAGAGCAGCTCTTCTGGGCACTAAATCCAGTGCCATTAGATGTTGTTTAACAAGGCAGTTCAGCTGCCTGAGGACAATTTAGTGGTGTACCTGGAGGGAGATGCGATCTCTACCTCTTCTCTCTTTTTCTTCTCATGTCATGTCTTGCCATAAAATGGGTCTCCTCTTACCAATACTACCTGCTGGGATGGGCTTTCACCATCTGTTTGGACCTTGCACTGCTTTAGTAGCTTCTGTGGTGGAAATCTCCAATCCTAAATATCCACATGACCAGGACCGCAGCACTAATTGTGACTCCTTCATTGTTGAACGTCTCCTTTCGCTCTCCATAACAGATGTGTATTCATCACTGAGCAGAATGGATGCACATAATTCAGTTAGTCCTGATGGCATACCCAGCTATCTATCCCATTGTTTATGATCCCGTTCTATATGAATTCCATATTCTATATGTATTACAACATACCGATTTATTAAATACTGCATTTTAGTTTTGGACCATGACCCCTTTGACTTCCTCCATCACTAGGCTAAAGGAGGTAAATGAGGTCATCAGCCTTTAGTGTGGATTTTTTACATTCAGCATGCAAAATACTCCTTTAAAACATCATCAGGATTTTACATCTCTTTTTCGGCAGCATTTGTTGGGCGGTGAGATGAAATGCAACCCACTGAATAAACAGAGAAAATATAGAAGTAGCAGCGTCTTTATTAAAATTATTTTAGAATGATGGATTACCAGAGGAAAGAGTGTATTGTATTAATAAAGGAAGATCTACATGATGTAGTAAAGGCCAGAGCTGGCTCAGGAATCGATTCTTACACGCCTCCACACCTCTCCAGTCTTATCAAAAGTGTGTTGCGACTATTTGAATGCATTTTCTTGGCAAATTAAAACGTAGCCTTGTTGTCAAATGTTGTATTTACAGGTAAAATCAGCCTTCACCTTGGACTTAGTTAAAACTTTACAAAAAAAAAGATGTCTGTTTTCCAGTAGAAACATGCTCTCGTTCAGTTCAATGACATTTTATTTGTATAGTGCTTTTAACAATAGATATTGCCCCATAGCAGCTTTACAGAGATAAAGATGATACAAAGTTGGAATTGATAAGTTTTATCTAATGGGTGAGCCAGTGGCGACTATAGCAAGGAAAATCTCCCTGAGATGGTATGAGAAAGAAACCTTAAGAGAAACCAGACTCAACAGAGAACCCATTCTCATCTGGGTGGCATCATTTTAGTTATCTCGTTGTTGAGGTGTTCTGTATACTAATAGCAAATTAAATGCAAAACTCTTCATGCAAACTGCAGTACTGAGCCATTGTAGTAGAATGTTGATATCATTTACAGTCCAAATCCATCCTCAAAGTTCTTGATTTGCTGTTGATGTGAAACCATCCCGTCTTCAAATAAAGAGAACTCTGGTTGAACTCCATCCATATATAGGGCCTTGTGATCAATCAGAAAATGTCAGGACGTGCGGGTGACTGGGAGGAGAATGGACCCAAATGCAGGATAAGATGGAAAAAAAGACTTTAATAAGAAAGCAGCAAGCAATAAGGCAAAGGCAAAAACACAGTCTATAAAACAGTCCAGGGTCTAAACACAGGCAAACAGGGCAATGCAGACAGAGACAAAAACACAAAAACCAAAAGCAGTCCAGAGTCCAAACCAGAACAAGGAAGATAGAGCAGAACAGGAATCAGGAACAGGAACAGAATCCATACCAGGCAGGGTGGCAAGAGAAATAAGATATTCCTTTATTCATCCCACAGTGGGGAAATTTCTTAGCTTAGGGATCGTGAGATAATCTGGCCCTGGAATAAATGTCTCAGGTGTCCTTAAATACAAGGTGGTGCAGGAAATGCGGCAAGATGGACTCCCTTAGATGTTATGAGGACGAAACCTTGAGAGGAACCAGACTCAAAAGGGGAACCCATCCTCATTTGGGTAACATCAAGAGTGTGATTATAGTCTCTAAACAATACAGAACACTGGAGAGTGAGAACTAACATGAGCACTGGATTGTAAGATTATGATTTTATTTTTTTACAGTCTTATACAGTCATTTGTGGTTATAGAGAAAAAAAAAGAAGAAGAAATGGACAAGAACAGTGGTCAGTGGTACCTCAGGAACATGATTACTTTGACGTAGAGAAAGAGAGAAGTAGAATAGAGGTGTGACAGGGAGAGAGAAATAAGGATCCGGGTGTAAGTGTGGACTCCAGCAAGACTAGCTACTGTATGGCAGCATAGATAAAAAAGAGAGCCAGAAGGTAACGCAGACATGAGGGACCTGTGGGAGAAGAGATGTCACCACACCACCATCAACAAACCCGAGTGAACATGTGACAGTGGGGGGGGAATAACAGCATCCAAATACCCCAGTTCACCAAAACACTATATCCATCCATTTTAATGTGAGATTTAATGGGGAACCAGTGCAGACTGATTAAAACAGAGATCACATAGTCATATTTTATGGTTTTATTAAGAACTCTTGCTGCTGCATCCTGGACAAACTAAAGCTTATTTATGAACTTACTAGAACATCCAGACAGAAAGGTATTGTTAGTAAGTAAGGCAATGTACAACTGTGTATTGTCAGCGTAGCAATGAAATCTAATACCACGTTTATGAATAATTCTATCTAGAGGCAGCATATATATATTTTAAAAAAAGCAGTGGGGCGAAGACAGATCCTTGCGGAAAAGCAAACTTAACCTTAGTGAGTGCAGAGAACCAGGAGAGAGCTGTTCCCTTTATTCAACATTTATTAGTTTAGCAAGGAGGAGATTATGATAAATGGTTTCAAAAGCTGCATTAAGAGCAAATAACTAAAGCAAGGAGACATGAGGCCAATAGCAGGTCATTTACCAGCGTCATTGCTGTGCTGTTGTGAGACCAAAATTCTGCCTGATACATTTTTATTATTGTCAATCACAAAATGCAGACAGATATATAAAAAAACAGCTCCTGAATACTTTATTGATCCCATAGGGAAATTGACGGGGCAAAAGGCAAAGAGCAGAATAAGCAGTTATAGAGATGAAACTCTACTGACCCAAAATTGCTAATCCAAGATGGCCGCCGAGACGAAAAGTCTTGCCAAGTATGTATGAGCATTATTGCTGTTAGATTTACAGAATTATTTAAAAAATAAACTGGATTTTTTTTTACCTGGAATTTTAAATTTCATCATGAAAAAATTGAGGAAATCATCAGGTTTTTTTTTTTTTAGCAGTACTAAATAAAAATCTAGGATTAGATCTAGGATATCTTCTATAAGAGTAGAAGGGTATGTCTTATCGCGACTTCTGCAATCCTTCCTCACAGCTTCCTGGTTTCCTGGACTGCACTTTTTTTCGTCTTCAGGAGGACATATCGTCTGATCAGCCTCTGCCGGACGTGCCCGTCTTCAGCCAGGTTAGCTTCGCGAGCCGCCCACGCTTGCATTCCTTTTTTCTTTTTCTTCATGGGGCTTTCTAAAGCGGCACCGGCTACTCCGGTGGACAACCTATCGCGGGCCTGCCCGACCGCGTGCGGTGCACTCATCGCCGCGAGGGATTCCCATCCCTTCTGTGTTGTCTGCGCAAGCATGCGCAAGAAGCTATTGACCTCCCGGAGGAACTGTAGCCATTGCCTGTCGCTCCCAAAAAAGCTCCTGCGTTGCAGACTCAAAACGGGAGCTTCGCAGTGTGTCGATTTTGAGCTCTCCGACTCGGAGGTGGAAAAAGGCGATGCCGCTGCGCACCCGGGGGCCTCCCGCGGTGCGATTTCCTCTGACTGGGCCGACTTGTGTCCTTCTCCGTTCGAGCATTTACTACCGGTCGACAACCGTCTCCCCGAAGGACCGACAGGTTCCGGGGATGAGATCGAGGCGGACCTTCTCGACGGCTCGGATGACAAGGACGCCATCCTGTCCTCCGCGGCCCCTTCAGGCTCCCCCCGGCTTATCTCAATCGGTTTTGCTGGAGCTTTGTAAACGCGCTGCCGCGCGGCTCGCCATCGAATGGCCGGCTCTCCTGAATGCTTCGGATCAGGAGAGAGACGTATATGACGGCAAGCTTCTGGGACCTCCTTCCGGCCCGAGAAAGCAGCTGCTTCCCGTCCTCCCTGCATGTGCTAAACACATGAGATATTGCTGGGGAGATCCGCTCGACCTGAAACACGGTCTTGCTGGGTTGGAAGTTAAAGATATGGCGAGTCTCCGCATGGGCGATCCCCCGGTTATCGAGCCTTCCATCGCCAGACACCTCAACCCATCTCAGGGCGGGCTGCTCGCCCCACCCAAGCCCGTCCTCCCGGGTAAAATGGATCGCTTCTCTGCAACGATTCATCAGGCATCGTACAAAGCCTCAGCTCTCGCTATACGAGCTCTTAATGTCTCCTCGCTGTTGGCCGCGTATCAGGCCGAACTCCTGATCGATTTGGGTCAACAACTGGAGAAAGGGTCACCATCGCCCGATCTCTGGAAGGAGGTCGTCTCGGTCAATGACCTTGTTCTCCGTAATGCCCATCAGGCTGTCCAGGTGAGCGGGCATTCTATGGCTTTATTGGTGGTCGGAGAACGTGCACTGTGGCTCAATCTTTCCGTTCTCCCTGATAGTGAGAAACGTTGCATCGCAGGAGCGCCGATTGAACCCGGCCAAGCTCTTTTTGGCCCGGCTGTGGCCCTGATGCAACAACGATGCGATGATAAAAAGAAGGAGGACGAGGCATTCAAATTGTGTCTTCCTAGGAAGCAGGCGCAGCATCAGACACCATCTGTGCGGCCATCTAACACTTTTGCTGCGGGATGCCATCCCCACTACACTGGCAGAAATTACAGTCCTCGCGGGAAACCACCGGCTCAGCAGAGCGGGCCACCTCCCCCGCCTGCATAAGATGTCCTTCGCTGCAGCCGCGGCGAAGAAACCCCCCAACCCCACCCCTTCGGGTCCTAAACGAAGGCGGCTGACCTGATGCTCGGCCAAAGGGGGTTTTCGCTCCGCGTTCATGGGCGACCAGCCCTCCGGACACTTGTTCTTCCCTCCAAGTTCGCCTGTCCAAAAGACGGAGGTTCTCCTTCAGCGAGGTCAGCCCCCCTCGCCGGCGAGGGTCACTCTCTGTTCCGCACAGGCTTCACTGTTCCCCGTGTCGTCCAGAGTGCGTTTCCCCATTCCAGTGGGGAAAGATGTGAGATTAAGTGCAGAAGCAGTGTCACCAAACACTCCCCTTCACTCTCCTCTCACAAATTTAATAAAGGCTACGGCCCCAGTTTTTCACAAAAAAAACACAAAAAATAAAAAAAAATCAATAACTCTGACGAATCCAATGAATTCGTCTCTGGGAGAGAATTTTTCCCCAGATCCCCGCATGTCGTCTCTAGTTTGGCCACTAGATGGCGCATTGCACCATTAATGAGCGATCTGGCCGGATCGGCTCTCGGCATTTCGCCGGGCTGTGTGAGAAAGCTCGGGAGTCAGGCTGGCTGTCTCTCTCAGCCCCCGATTGGGTGATTCACACAGTCACGAGGGGTTACAGACTTCAGTTTGCCAAAACACCCCCGTGGTTCAACGGAGTGGTATGGTCCCATACGGACGAGAGCTCCGCTCACATTCTGAAAGACGAAATTTTATCTCTTCTTCGAGAAGAGAGCGATTCGAGTTGTATCCCCGCATCTAAGTGATCAGGGTTTTTACTCTCGCTATTTCCTGGTCCCGAAAAAAGACGGTTCTTTCCGTCCTATTCTGGATCTCAGAGTGTTAAACAAACATTTAAGGAAATACAATTTCAGAATGTTATCACACGGCCCGCTCATACTTTCAATGAAGCAGAACGATTGGTTTTGCTCGATCGATCTGAGCGATGCTTTTTTCCACATAAGCATCTATCCTCCGCACATGAAATTCCTTCGTTTTGCCTACCAAGGCGTGTGTTACGAATTCATGGTCCTTCCGTTCGGGCTGGCTCTGAGTCCGGGGAGTTTTTCCTTGCCACAGTCGCCACCGGCTTGCTCATCAGGGACAAACTTACTCATAAAGAACATATTCATTTTTAATCACCGCATTATCTGTGTAAAGCTGCTTTGAGACAATGTCCATTGTTAAAAGCGCTATACAAATAAAAAAGAATTGAATTGAATTGAGTCCGAGGACGTTCTGTCTGTGTGTGGAGGCGGGACTTGCGCCTTTGAGATCAGCGGGTATCAGAATCCTCACATACATAGACGATTAGCTTATTATAGCTAATTCGAGAGAGAAAGTGATTCAAAACACTGCCCGTGTGCTCTCTCACATCGCTGCGCTCGGTTTCAGAGTCAATGTGAACAAGAGCAACTTCACTCCCGCTCAGGAGGTCATATTCTTGGGGCTGGAGCTGAATTCCATTACGGTGCGCATGCGCCTATCACAGAAGGGCATCTCTTCATTCATGAACTGTCTCGCGCGGTTCAGGGAAGGAGCGCGCATACAGTATCGCACATGCCTCAGATTACAGGGTCTTATGGCTTCGGCTGTCCATGCGTTGCCTCTAGGTCTTCTGAGAATGAGGGCTTTTATGAAGTGGGTTTTGTCCCTGCATCTCAGCCTGTTGCGCGATCTTTGCCGCTATGTCACGGTGACGCGCGCGTGCATGGCCGCACTGCGCCACTGGAGAGCTGCGGAGTTTTACGCGCATGGGACCCCTCTCGGGGCGATCATGCTGCGGAACTTGGTAACGACAGATGCCTCCTTAACTGGGTGGGGAGCCACACAGGAGGGCAGATCAGTGAACGGTGTATGGCCGAACTCACTTTATTCAACCCATATAAATTATTTGGAGCTCCTCACTGTGTTGAAAGCTCTAAAGCATTTTTTGCCTCGCCTGCAGGGACAATACGACATGGCATAGACGCGCTGGGCCACGGGAAAGCTGCTCTACGCTTTCCCTCCTCTCTGCCTGATAACCCCGACCTTGGCCAGGGTCGCGGTGCAGGGTTTGTCTCTGATCCTCATAGCTCCCAGGTGGCCCAAGGCACCTTGGCTTGCGGAGATAATTCCTTTTTTATATGCAGAGCCTTGGCCCCTCCCCTTGAGCACAGATCTCCTGGCCCAAGCGAATGGGGAAATCTATCATCCTCACCCAGACAGGGTGGCTCTCTGGGCCTGCCCCTTGAGAGGGCGAATTTAAACACTTTGGGGCTTTCCCCACGTGTTATCGCCACGATTCAGAACGCCAGGGCCTCTTCCACACGTTCTCTCTATGATTTCAAGTAGCGTGTGTTTGAGGAGTGGTGCGAGAAACACCAGCTCGTCTCATATCTGTGCTCAGTTACTGACATTCTGGGTTTTTTGCCGGACCTTATCAATCGTGGCAGAACTTTGTCGACGATTAAGGTCTATTTAGCGGCTATCGCTGCGTGTTACGTCGGGTTCGGTGACACTACGGTGGGTCAGCACCCCCTTATCCGTAGATTCATGAAGGGCGTGCGCCACTCCAGCCCGATCTCCAAAAGTTTAGTCCCAGATTGGGATCTATCCATGGTGCTGGGGGTGCTGGCCCGACAACCTTTTGAGCCCCTGGGGGATATCTCCCTCAGGCTTCTGTCCTTCAAGACGGCTCTGCTTCTGGCTTTGGCTTCCGCCAAACGTGTCAGTGATTTGCATGCGCTCTCGGTTCATTCCTCGTGCACCAAATGCTTGTTCAATGGAGATAAGGTTTTGCTTAGGCCTAACCCGGCCTTCATGCCTAAATGCCTCCTAGCTTTCTCTGGTGAGGTGATTGAGCTCTCTGCCTTTCATCCTCCCCCTTTTTCCTCTGCAAGGGACCAGAGGCTGAATGCTTTGTGCCCTGTGCGTGCCCTACGGGTTTACATGGACAGGACAAACTCTTTTCGAAAGAGCGACCAGCTCTTCATCTTTTGGGCCCGCCGAACACGGGGAATTGTGGAATTTTTGATAGGCATCTATACAGCCAAGTCTATATTCAGCAATAATTATCAGTTAAATTGTTTTTAGTATCATTTAATGGACTAAGTATATATTTGCTTTAACCAACCTGCCTAACAGGTTGACCTTAGACCAATGTAACCAAAGCCTATTGCTTGCTTATAAAGAAACCACAACAGAGACCATTTAGAAAAAGACCACCATGTTTATTAAGGACGACACTCCCAGTGGGAACACTTAGGGAAAAGATGACAAGGACGACAAACCAGCCAGGGACTGTTAAGAGACAGGCTGTGGTAGGACTCAGAAGAAAGGGACCCACAGGGATCAGGCCCAAAGCCAGGCTCAGGCTCAGACTCAACCATGATGACACTGTCAGGAGATGCCCAAGGAGTAGGAGGAGAAGAAGGCCCATGAGGAGGATTGCAGGGAGAAGTAGGGGAATAGGAAGAAGAAGCACCTTGACGAAGATCAGGCGAACTAGGCCCCGAGTCAGGCCCAGAATCAGGAGCACTGTCAGTGTCAGAAGAAAGGGGAGCTCCAGGAGGAGGACTGACAGGCAGAATCAACACAGGGTCAGTCTGAGTGCCCACATCAACGGAAGAAGTAGGGGTGTGGGCAGAAGGGGAAGAAGTAGGACGATCAGGACCATCACAAGGGTCGACCAAATAGTTGTCCAAGTCATCAAGCAAACGGGAGATCTGGAAATGGCGATGGGGAGAAATGGGAGAAGTACAAACCCCAGAGTAAGGGCGAGACCTCTTGCGTCTAGTGGTCTTGTAACGAGCTAGAAAAACACACAGAAAGAAGAGAATAAGGCCAAGGTCAATGAATAGCATGGTGGCAACTAAATAGGAAGAACCAGTCTAGTACACTAGGTACTGAACTAGTGCACAGCCAAGCTTAAGAAAAATATCTAACACACAGCCATATAATCAACTTTAACCATAGCATTAGCAGAAAAAGTACATAAGAGCATTAAAATGAAGGTCTAAGGAGAAAATATATAATCATAGAATAAGGTAAAATAAGAGAAGAGACTTACGCATAATCAAGAATAAGAAAATAAGAAAATATCCAAAGGAGCTGAAGACTAGTCCAAAACAGTGTTGCTCCAACAAGCGGCAAGACAAGAATGAGGAAGATAGGATAAGTTTTAAAAAAAATAAAACCCCTAGAAGGCCCGAAAATAAGGGGATATCAGTAAGAGGGATCACGTGGGGGAAATGACGAAGGGAAGAGGAAGAACCAGGAAGGAATGAAAATAATGGGAATTAGGATTCGCCACGTGATGCATAATAATGAGTAGGAAGGGCCCAAAAGTTGGGTAGGTCAGAAATAATGGGATTTAGAGTAGAACCATGTAAATTAAGGTAGGAGGCGCCTAGAGGCGCCTGCACATAAATAAGAGACGCTCTCAGCAGAGGTCTTGTCTAGTCTTTTCTAGGAGAAGTCTCTTTTTGGAGTCCTTATTTTGCAGTTCTTTTTGAGCAGTAAGATTACCTTCAAGACCGGTCTGAAGACTTTCTTTCAGGATTTTATTTGGTACTTTCATCTTTTGGCGAGCTCTGATTTTGGAAACTACCTAAAAGTTCAGGGAGGAAATCACCGTAGGTGATTCTCCCATTGGGGTTTTGGGGACTTTCCTTTTGAAGCGCTTGCAAGCATCTATTATTCTGAAAAAGGAGTTTTTCTACTGGATTATATCTGTTTTGGTGATTGATCTTCTCTTCAGAGAAAAGAAATAAACTTGTATTTTGCTGTCCTTCTCATCCAAGTCTCTGGGCCTTTTATTGGGAGTTCTGACCGAGTTAGTGCTAATTAAGAACCAAAGAGGTAAACTTGGAGCACTCCTGAGGTGTTTGGTCTCAGAGGGGATTCTGAGATCCGACATTTTATTGGTGCCGAAACCCGGGAGCTTCTCCAAGGGATCGAACCAGGTAGCCTGAAAGCCTGATCCAGGGACCACTTACCCAGCAGTCTACAGAAGCCGGCCTAAAAACAGATCAAGGTAAGCAGACACCTTTTTGAAATATAAAGTCTGTGTAATTTGATATATCTGTGGCCTGCTGTGGTGGGGTGGCCCCGGAGAAGGGTGGACGGCACCTGACCCAAAGCCAAGAACCAAGGCAAAGAGAGAGGCTTGGATTGTGGAAAACAGCTAAGTGAGTGAAAAGATAAAGATACTAGCGGTGAAACAGCTAGGGCTGACGGTATAGTCAGGTGGTTTGAATTACTGGCGGTGAAACAGCCAGGGGCTGCACGGAAGCAGTGGTTGGGGGGCCCCCGGTGTTTAATGCAAATGTGTTTATGAATAATATGTGATTAAGCTCAAATGTGTTATTGATATTACTGTGACATTGAAATGCAAATGTGTTGTTGATGTGTTGATGAATAACTAAATGCTGTGTGTTTGATACAAATGATAGTTGAATAAATTGAAGAAGAGTGTAGGGATTAGAGTGTTGGGCCACCAAGAGTAAGGAGCAGAATCTAACAGAGAGTGGATGAGTGTACTGGAGATAGAAACGAAAGGAATCAGGACACATTTCTTCGACGAGCGAACTTACCTAGATATAAACGGAGTAGAGAAGTGGCAGACTGAAAAGGAAATAGCAGAAAAATTGTGGGAACTGACAACATTCGATAAATTACAGGCGCTAAAAAGGATATTCCCAGAAGACAATTGGGAAAGGGCAATTAGAGAACTTTGGCGACCCCGAGTATTGAGTCCCGTAATACGCACGTTGTTAGAAACACCTAAACCAGGACAGGCAGTAATACCCTTAGCAGAATTAGTACAAGACCCGTGGGACGAAGATAGCGAACCAATTGTAGAAGTATTTGCGGCAGGGCCAGAACAATATAATTATTGCTCAGGACTGACAGCAACGGTAACCGTTGAACAGCGAGTGGTGCAGTGGGAAAGAGGAGCGGCAACCTCAATTCTAGTAGATAAAATAAACTCATTGGGGGGATTAACTAGGAAAAACCCATACAGAAGCGGGGTAACAGTAAAAAGAATATACGCAAAACTAAATTGGGTAGAATCAAATAGAAACCCAGGACCCAGATCAGACGCAACAAGGGCAAGGCAAGGGTGCATGATGGAAAAGAAACAATGCACACCACTGGTAACCCCAGTGTGGATTATAATAAATCAGCACAAGGATGCAGGGAAAGAGATAGAAAAGTACATGAAAAAGTGGCATGAGCAAACAAAAGGGAGCGTGCAGTGGCCTGAGGAAGGATCGTTCAATGAAGAAAAATGCAAAAAACTGAAGGATTGGATAGAATACAGGGGAGAAGGAAAAAAGGAAAAATTGGATAAGATGAAGAGAAAGTGGGAGATAGTTAACTGGTTTCAGGAAGAAGGAATGAGAAGAAGAATGAAAAATGCAGCAGAAGGAAAAGAAAAGAAAATACCACGATGCAACTGCCGAAATGATTGCTGTTGTGAAAACTGCGAGGCATCGGGAGAAAGAAAGAAGGAAAGGGAGAGTGAAGGGACTGCCCCACCATGGGAGAAATGTGAGGAGCAGCTGAAGCCACCCCCTTACAACGAGAAACCGCCTGGATATACAACAGGGCTGTATCCACTGCTGCCGCAGGAACTTGGAGACCCGAAACGAGTCACCATAGAACTAACAGGTGGCATGGTGGAAGGACGTGTCAGAACAAGGTACAACGTTGACAACAAGCCAGAGATGGCTGAAGATGAGAGGATCCATTCAAGAGGGAGAGAGAGCAATAACCGGAGTAAAAAAGACCTAGAGGAACAAGAGGACATGCTGGAGAGAGAACGACCCCGAAACAAGGAGGACGAGCTGACAGAAGGGCATGTTTCGGACCCTGGAACGTGCCAAAGTGATACAGAAAAAGCGGCCGGATGGCAAAACTACGGTCTCGGATGCAGGGATAAACAAATCAAATACAGCACCCCATATTCAGGCAGACAAAGAGAGCAGGAACAGGGGGACACACAGGAAGAACAGGAAGAAAGCTGGAGAAGTGTGACACCAAAAGAACAAGCAGATGCCTGTAAGGAAGAACGAGGAAAGAGAAGAAGGTCATCAGAATCGGTGTACCTAGGAACCCCCATGCACTTTGGTAGCGAGGGATCCCTGATGGGCAAAAGGCTAGCAAAAGAGAAAGACCCAAGAGAAGGTCAACAAAGCTGGGAAGAAGGAAAAATGGAATATGATGACCTGGACTGGTACCCCGTGGGGGTACAGTTAAAGCGGCCAGAAGACAAGAAAAGAAAGCGGGAACTGGGAGAAATAGTACATCTGGAAGGAGAAATGCGACTGGTCCCAGCGAAAACTGTGGAGAAAGGAAAAGTGGGAACACAACAACTCCTGGAACTAAGCCATAGCATGCTAAAAAATCTGGATGAAATGAACCAAAGTATGTCCAAACTAAGAATGGAGCAGAAGGCCGTGGTGAACAGAGAACACCAAACAAGAGAAGCACAGGCAGAAGCTATGTACCACTTAAACAGACGAGTGGAACAAGTAAAGACAGAGCAAGGAGCAGCAAAGGGTCACGAGAGCCATGCCAAATCTAAGACAACCGCAAGGTTGCATAAACCCTTCATAATCTCAACATCCCGCATAAGTACCCGCTCCATGACCAGGCAAAAGCAAAGGGGAAAAGAGAGGGAAGAATATCCTAGAAACCAAGGTCGCGTCGACGAAGACACGAGCAGCAGTGGAGAAGAGACACCAAGGTCTGAGGACGAGGAAATGGATGGAGGAGAGGAAGCCAGCGGACTACCTCACGCAAAAATGCTCCCCTTGCTGGTCAAAGACAAGAAAGTTACGTACATACCATGGACATTTATGGATCTGACGGGCCTGATAGGCCGCCTTCCGAACATATGGGAAGGAGCCCAGAAGTGGATCACCAAGCTGGAAGAACAAACAATGGGCCAATGCTTGGCTGTGGGAGACATAAAAGCTATCCTGTCCCAAATACTAGGAAAAGCAAAAATGACAGAGATCCTGGTCCAAGCCCATATCCCCAAGACAGCAGATGATCCAAGCTATGACCATGTACAACTGGGAAAAGTGAGACAACAATTGTGGGATGCTCTGAGGGTACTGTATCCAACAAAAGCAGACCCAGGAAGGGTGGAAAAGATGAAACTGCAAGACGACGAAAGACCAGCCCAGTTCATCCTGAACCTACAAAATGCCTGGAGAGAGGAAATGGGGTCAAGATGGGATGAAACGGAGACCAACCGGGCTCTGTTCAGAATGATGCTAAAAAGAGCCCTCCCGGAAGAAGTACAGAAGAAACTGGAGGCAGTGGTAGGGCTGAACACCATACCCTGGTCAACCTTCGAAGCCAATGTAATTCACTATGTGGAGTTAGAAAGAAAAAGAGAAAAGGAGGAAAGAAAAGCAGCTGAGAACCTGGTAATGCAACTCCACAAGGCACAGTTGGGGGAATTGGCACGGACTAAACAAAAGGGTCAGGAACAAAAGAAAAAAGATGACAAACCAGTGACCCAAGCAGCCATGATGGTGCCGGCGGCAGCACAGCCGATGATGCAAGCATCTCATCAACCAACAGGGCCAATAGCGCCCCAACCTGTCATGATACCACAGCCACAACCACAAATGATGTATCAACCCCCGGCACCTATGATAGCACCGGGGAACTACCAAATGGTCCCTCTGTATCAAATGGGACCCCAATACCCCCAACAAAGAAATTGGGGAAACCCCAGAGGAAGAGGAAGAGGGGGACCACCAAGACCTATGTCCCGAGGCCAGTGGGGCCAAGGAGGACAACCAGGAGCCTGTTGGAACTGTAACAATACAGGTCATTTGAAACGAGATTGCCCCTACCAGCAGAATATGGGACAAGCAGGCCCACTTGGAGGAATGGGAAGAAACCCCCAAGGACCAAACAATTGGGGAGGACAATGGATGGGACCGGCCCATAGCCAAGGCCCTGTCCCACCTGGAGGCAGCCCTATGGGTCCAGCCCCAGGAAACCAATGAAGATGCCCAGAGAAGCCAACAGGGGAGTTGGTGCAGTGTGCCACCTCACTGCATCCAGTTCAAGAGCCAACAATGATGGTGGTAATTGGAGAAAACCTAAAAGCGCCATTTCTGGTAGACACTGGGGCAACATATTCATCGATAGGAAAAGAAGGCTCGAAACTCCCCCTTACCCGTAAGGCAATAAAAACAGTAGGCATCTCGGGAAAAACACAGACCTTACGTTTTACGGAACCCCAGTGGATAACGATCGCCGGAATAAGCATCCAAACACCTCTGCTCTTCTCACCAGCCACACCAGTAAACTTATTAGGCAGAGACGCGTTATGTAAATTAGGAGCCAAAATACATTGTGGGCCCACCGGTGTATGGGTCACACTACCAGATGCAATCACGTCCCAGTATCCAGTACTATGGAGAGAGCAAGAAGAAGGCTGTCCAGACTTAGACAAAGTCTATTGGCTAGAGATCTGGGAGAAAGAAAGATCAAGTCTCTGGAAAACATTCAGCGAATGGAAACCATGGCTCCAACTCATGAGACCAGATTGTCGCGATGCTAGAGACCCATTACATTGCACAAGGAAGTATGATGAGGGGGAACAAGATGAAGAATACAACAAACTATGGGACCAAACTCAAGAAGGAAGAAGGTGTGGACTAAAAACCAAGTCCATCATTATAGGGCCAGAAGGAATAGCCGCTGAAGTAGAACTAGCGGAAGAAGTAAAAGAGTGGTACCAAGTAGACCAGGCAGCACCCCACATCACTCTGATGATCGGGCAGAATTTTGAATCCAAAGATTTAGGGCCAATGGTTAGACAAGCACAAGAAGTACAGGAATGGTGTCAGACACATAACACAAATGTAACAATAACTAAAGATAGGAAGTATTTGAGGATCAAAGGGGAAGGAACAGAACAAGTAGTGGCAACTCAAGTACTGGTTAGTCCTAAAAACAAAAGTGAGGGAAAAGAAAAAGCAGAAACACAAATGACCCTAGTGTCGGCAGAACAGGAACTAACAGAACAAGAGAAAGAAGATGCCTTAAAAGTAATTCCAGAACAGCTGTGGACAAAGCACGCCACAGATGTAGGTCTAGTCAAATCATCAGGACAAGTCAAAATTCAGGTTAAACCCGAAACTACCTTACAATACCAAAGACAGTATCCTATATCACAGCAGGCAGTAGAAGGGATAGGGCCAACGATAAAAGGCTTAGTGGAAGCAGGGGTATTGATCCCAACTCAAAGTCACTGCAACACTCCCATCTTTCCAGTGAGAAAACCAAATTCAGACAAATGGAGGTTAGTGCATGATCTGAGACCAGTAAACCAAATTGTAATCGCAGAAACTCCAGTGGTCCCAGATCCTCACACATTGTTGTCAAACATGTACCCAATGGTACACAGTGATAGACTTATGCTCTGCATTCTTTAGTATCCCTCTGCACCCAGACTCGCGCCATTTGTTTGCGTTCACATATGGGGGCCAACAATACACGTATACGCGGTTACCACAAGGGTACTGTGAAAGTCCATCAATCTTTAACCAGGTGTTAGCGCGTGACCTCCAAAACTTGCAAATTTCGAGCCGTCTCCTGCAATATGTAGATGATCTACTTATCTGTTCAGAAACAAAAGAACAGTGTTTAGAAGACTCACTGACAGTGCTAAAAGCCTTAGCGAAAAATGGACACAAGGTCAGTAAAGAGAAATTGCAATTCTGCAGCAAAAAGGTAGAATACCTGGGGAGGGTACTAGAAGGCACGACACGAAAGATTTCGCCCGCACATTTAGAGGCAATAAGAAATGCACCACGACCGGAAAACGTGCGCCAAATGCTGTCATTCCTGGGTATGGCAGGGTTTAGCAGACCGTGGATATGTGACTTTGCACTCAAAGCACAGCCACTAAGAGAAATGATAAAGGCAGCAGGCCAGAATAGACCCAGTGCAAAACTAGAATGGACACCAGACGGTGAGGCAGCGTTCGAATTAATAAAAAACACAATGGCTTCGGCTCCAGCCTTAGCATGTCCAAATTACAGCAAGCCATTTCACCTGTACGTCTCTGAACGACAGGGATTTGCGTCGGCTGTACTAATGCAGCACCAGGAAGGAATGGGGAACCAACCCATCGCCTATTTTAGCACCGCGCTAGACACAGTAGAAAAAGGCATGCCCCCATGCTACAGGGCTATAAGCGCAGCAGCGTTCGCTTACCAAAAGGCCTCATCCATCACAATGGGGCACCCAGTAACCCTGTACACATCACATGCACTGTTTTCGCTCCTAACAAGTCAGAAGTTCGTAATAACCAATGCGAGGAGAACAGGGTATGATGTGATTTTGTCATCACCAGAATTGACAATAGAACGCTGCAATACAGTAAACCCAGCAGAGAGGATGGTGCTGCCTAACGATGGCACACCGCACTGCTGTAGAGAAGAGTCAGAAAAATTTCTAAAAGCACGAGCAGATTTAGAACCAGAACCGCTGGAAGAATCACAGCGGATATTTTTTGTAGACGGCTCCTGTTACCGGACAGTGGAAGGGAACAAAGCGGGGTATGCAGTGATAGAGTATGACCCCGAGACACAGGACCACAGAACAATAGCACAAGCCCAGGTCCCACAGCCATGTTCAGCACAACTGGCAGAAATCAAGGCACTAACTGCAGCTTGCAAGCTAGCTGCCGGGAAAACATGTACAGTGTACACAGACTTGGGCACAGAGAGGGTTCCAACGTGCAGATGGGTCTACAATTACTCATGGGCCGGCCATAACAGAGTTGTTGCATGCTATACAATTGCCACAGAAACTAGCAATAGTCAAGTGTAGAGCCCACAAAACAGATGGTACAATGGTAACCAAAGGTAACACAGCTGCAGATGAAGCAGCAAAGAGAGCAGCAGTAGGCGAACAGAGTGTAATGGCAGTATTGATACCTGGAGAACCAGAAGAAAGATCGGAAAATCTAACACTTGACGAGATAGTTCAGGGACAGGAGGCAGCAAGCCCAGAAGAGAAGGAGTGTTGGAAAAAGAGAGGGGCATGGCAGGCAGAAGACGAAAAAATATGGAGAAGTGCAGATGGCATATGGGTGGCACCAAGAGCGCTACTACCCATGCTGATCAGGGAGGTACACGGGCCAGACCACTGTAACAGAAAAGTAATCATTGACACAATCAGGCAAGAATGGTGGTCGCCCTATTTGGCAAGCATGGTAGACCATGCATTAAGACAGTGTGAAGTATGTGCTAGAAACAACGTTAGTAAGAACTTCACAGCCCCCATCAGTCACATCCCAGTCCCGATGGGACCATTTCAACACTTGGTGATGGACTTTGTGGATATGCAGGATAGGGTATCAGGGAAAAGATACATCCTGGTGGTAGTGGACAGATTCAGTCGGTGGGTGGAAGCGATAGCAACAGCTGACAATACTGCAAAAACAGTCGCTAAATTTCTGTGTAGGGAAGTAATCCCTAGATTTGGAATCCCTGATCAGATCCAGTCAGACAATGGACCACATTTTACCAATCAGATAATGAAGGAAGTACTGAGAGCATTGTGTGTAAAACAAAAACTTGGATGCGTGTACCATCCCCAATCCCAGGGAATGGTGGAAAGGGCAAATGGCACTATCAAGGCAAAAGTGGCAAAGATATGTGCAAGCACCAAGTTAAATTGGGTACAGGCATTACCATTGGCATTGATGAAAATGAGGACGCAGACAAACCGGACCTTACACCTGTCACCTCATGAGATAGTGACAGGACGGCCAATGCCAATGTCATTCACAAGAGGACCCTATAAAGGTCCAGGATTGGAGCAATTGGAAAAAGAGATGTCTAGCTATGTGAAGCACCTAACCAAAATCCATAGAACTGTATACCCACAGGTGTGCGCGGCCACACAGGCAAGTGAGGGTCCAACAGACAAAGAGGCAAAGAAGCTCGTGAGAGTTGAGCCTGGGGACTTTGTCTACATTAAGGTGTTTAAAAAGAAACATTGGAAGACACCCAGGCGGGAAGGCCCGTTCAAAGTGGTGTTGGCAACCCCTACCGCAGTAAAAGTTGAAGGTAAGCAACACTGGTATCATTTGAATCATTGTTGCAGGGCTCACGTGGAAGGACAGAAATCCACAACCAGTGAACAAGACAAGCCTTCGGACGACGACGACTCGGACGACGAAGACGGCCCAAGCACCTCGCAAGGACCAGCAAAACGTACCCGCGCACAAGAAAGGAAGAAAGCAGAGAAGCTAGCCAAGAAGCAGGCAGCACCAGAACCACAGGCTGAAGACTCCCCGGCTGCCCCGCAGCCAACTCTTCAGTTATCTCCAGCTCCGCAACTCACACCAGAAGACGCACAGGACGACAGTGCAGCCATCACAAACGTCCCTGCAGACCTCCAACCAGAAACACCAGACGCATACCTCCCACTCCCGTTTTCCCCGTCTGACTTTTTACCATTAGACCTCCCAGATCCATCACAATATACAGGAGAACCATCAAACGACCCAGTCACGCCCACGCTTTCCCCCTTTGCTATAGTTGACCCACCACCGCTGTACGACACCCTAAACCCCGCCGACATAGCCTGGGAACATCAGTATGACTAAGTTGCAGGCCGGAATATTAGATCTCAAGCACAGACTATACCTGAGAAGATATAGACCTAACGAATCGAAACATGTAATTATTATCATGATGATTGTGACAGCATCATTATATGCTATTACGGTCACAACATTAGCATGGGTACAAAGCACCCCGCAAAATGGTACCGTAATCTCCAATGAAACCCACCCCAACATGACCAACCCGACGCATACGCCGCCAACAAATCAATCCAGAAAACGAAGGGAGATAGGGCAGGGATTTGCCTATATAGCAGGGGTTGAAGTGTATCGGTCAAACTTCACCTCAGTGCTCCCAGACTTGTGGCCACCAGCAAACGGCTCAATAGGTAATCATATGTGGTGTGCTTTAAATCTAATGGTAGCAGCTAACCATTCTCAAATTGCCCAAACTGCGGCCCTTTTTAGAAACAAACACTGGTATCAGATTAGCTACTCGGTTAGTTACACCGGCCCCGCCATTCCGCACAATGTAGACATACAAAGTTGGGCCGACAATGCATCCGATTCGCACTTTTTACTCACAGTAGAGGTAGGCGTACGACGACCACACGTGCTGAACGACTTAAGTGACCCAACAATAGCCATTGTAATTACAGGAAGACCCAAGCATGGTGCCTGTAAACGGCTTCATGGCATTTGGCTACATTATTATTATACGAAACATTCATCGTCTCGATCCGTATCAGTACAAACAAGCAGCGTGGATGCTGACACGGGAGCACGAGTCTATGCTCCTGGGGGCCAACCAGGCCTCCAACCCCGCCAGGCCGCTATAGATTTCGCAATCAGATGCGAAGGATCAGACAGCAGTCACCCATCCATGTTCCCCGGGCTCCAAGGCCAGAACTTCGCTTCATACTATGTTCCATGTCACAGTGGCCGGAACCTGAGCCATTTCTTTCTTCATATGGCCCTAAACGACTCCTGCCCAGACACTTGCCAGTCGCCGGAAGGTAGAGTCTGGGGAATTGATGGTCGCTATAATGTCAACGGCGCTCCCGTCTTTCCCCCAAATGTTTCGTCAACAGTCACCCTCCTCAGCGTCACCATACACAACGATACGGACTATCAAGCCACTCCGCCAAATTTGTACTACGCCTGGCTTCAAGACACGGCTCGTCAAGCGCACCCCAACAGCACATGCGTGGTATGTCACAAACGATCAAGGCACGTACCTTATGCAATGCCCACTAGAGGAATTCGTGAATGCGCAAAGACCCCCTATAATAGCACCCACTTATGTCCCGCGGCATGCTTACTAGGAGCAGCCGCTCACACACATGGAGCAGAGTGGATGAAGAACTATAGCAGCTCGTGCTCATACACACCGGATACAACTGAGACCCCCACAGATATACGAGTGCGTGTCCATCTAGACCAGAAATTCCCCCTCTGTATTAGGGGAAGAGGATCCATAGCCGTTGGTAGTGTGTCCAAACCAGCATGTCTAGATACGCTGGAGGCTAACCACCCCATCATTAACATGATACCTAGCTGCAACACCTCACAGTACGGGTGTGAGCCCAACACCACTGTCCAAGTAATCATCCCTCACCTTAAATTAGGTACTTTACCGCTGGCTGACGTATTCTGGTATTGTGGAGAACCACGAGTATTGCAGGTCCTCCCGAAGTTTTGGAATGGACTTTGCACGCCAGTCCTGCTGGAAGGACATCTCACTGTATTCGAGCTAAATGAGACCAGACTGGAGCAACTCCTCCAGCACCCCACACACTCGCGCACTCGCCGTGATGTCTCCACGGCCTTGAATGGGTTAACCCTGAATAAATACTTTACATTAGGTAACTCCACACACCTACCCCAGTGGGACACTGAGGCTCTCATATATGTAGACTGGTCCGGAGAACCAGCCGGCGTACCAGAACAATATCGCGCCCTACAAGAAGCATCCTCCACGGCCTGGACTATATTCCTCCCCCACGTACAAGCACATAGAAACATGAAGTGGATTAATTACATATGGTACAATCAGCAACGATTTATTAATCACACCATATCAGCCCTAGGACTTATGGCAGAGCAACTCCATGCCACCACAATGATGACTGTACAAAACCGCTTTGCCTTAGACACCATGCGCGGTCCAGACCAAGGAGTTTGTACTCTTTTCGGCTCAGACTGCTGCGCACTAATCCCCTTACACACTGGCCCAGCAGGACCCTTAAATACTGTCTTCAACAAAATGAAAGCAATGCGTAAGGAAATGACCCAAAATAATGCGTCCCCCGACCCAGCCTGGTACAAATGGTTGATGTCAGGCGACTGGTTGGCGGGCCTGATAAGGATTCTTACAATAGCAGGGTTTGTCCTTATAGCGGTCTTAGCAGTAGTATGCTGTGGTATCCCACTTATTCGCTCTCTTATTGACAAAACTGTACATTCACTTTTCGGCCAATATCTCATGATGAACGCCAGATTGTCAGACGACGATGAAGATAATAAGGCACTGTTGAACCATTCCGACACACTTTACCCTCTGCTCTTGGCAGAGGATAACAATGCTTAACCAAACAAACTACTGTATAGATACATGTACCCTGGCCCTATTTCCTAAACCCCCTTCTAGTTAGTCGCTTTGTGTATCTCTTCTCCTCAGATCATGGCACTCCAACAGCGTGGTCCTTTACGAACGCAGGCCAAACACTTACCACAAAGTATTCAACGTCCCTTTGGCACCTGTTACCTCACATGCACCTCATCCTGCGTTTGTCCCACAGACATGCAACCTCACCGACATTTCCACTTCTTCACACGACACAACCTAGGCTGCGGTGCCTGCCAACGACTGTTGATGTATCTCCGACCCCTGCCAGATCCAAGTCTTCAGCTAGTTATGTTAGAAGTTATCTCACTTGCCAACGCAGTTACTGCGCACCCCTACCCCCCGTTGGCTGAGGTTACAGAACTGAACCATGCAACCTGGTCTCCCCTGACCACTGACCGATATGTCTCCTTCCTTATTCATAACTGCAACCGAAGAGACTATCGACCGCTTCCATATATTATGGCACACGCCGACATCACCCTGCGATATACACAGTGGGTCCATGATGGACCTACCGACATGTCCTTCCCTCTCACATCCAGGCTCACCCTCACTGTACACACTTACACATGTCGTCGCATTATCACAGTGGCACACGCCTATGGAAGCCACTCCCATCACGCGTTCCTTATTACCCCAAATATCCCATTACAGACTCTGATCCAATACCACACCGTCTCCTTCTGTGGCTACCAGCTATGGACGTCACTAACTCCGCACTGCAAACGCCTTTTGCAACAGCTCCCGAGGAAACCACCATACCGCGTCCCGGCCGGTGTGGACTCCATTGTGTGTGTGTCACCTACACTCCGGCACCAACCCCTTACGAAACGAGATGTATGGCAGAACCTTCGGGCTGGACACAAACTGAACGTTCCTCTACCCCTCAGCATGAAACATTTGGCACCACACCACGAGTGGTGGTGGTAATCGAACCGGCATTCCAGCCATTCCGATGTTTTCTGTGTTGTTTCTCTGTATATGTATGTTTTTGTACAGGTCTAGACAATGGCAGTCGCCCGCTTACCTCCTGGACTGCCCTTGCCTCCATCACGCCCCAGGCGAGTGTCCTGCCGCCAGCGCCTTGACTTCTTAACCTGTACTGTTCGTTGCATCTACGATCCAGGCCACCCTTCGCAGTCACCAGACAACGCCCGCTATGCTTACATCTTTCTTTCCAGCAACTGCCACTGTGGAGCCTGCCACACCATCGCACGCTATGCTCAGGCACCTTCGGCCTGGCTCACCCCACAAGCCCGGACTGCAGGATTACCGCCCCCTTGCCCTTCTGGACTCGTCACGTCACACCACGACACCATTGGTACTGGCATTGATACCACTGTCCCAGCCCCTTTGTATACTGCTAACCACGGATCTGGTGATCGTTTCACACTGTCGCGCCATGGCGGGCAGAGTGGGAATTTTCCCTCACGATCGGCTACAGAGGGTTTTTTGCCCACTCCTGATCCATGTTCAAGAAGGCTAGTATGTCTCTGATATGTAATACGTAATGTAGGGGGTCAGTAATGTGGAAAGATGCTATAGTAATGTGGAAAGATGCTATTTGATTTTTAATTGGAAATGCTTTTCTACTTTTTATACCATTTGACTTGGAAATATGCTAGCTAGTAGTGTGGAAAGATGCTATTAGATTTTTATTGGAAATGCTTTTCTAATTTTTATTCATGGAAATAATTGGAGATGGAAATATGACCTTTAAGTTTTAACTTTTATTGGCGAAAATATAACCTTTTAAGTTTTAATTTTTAATAATGATACTATTTAACGGTAGCTCGTGTAGGTTTAGGGCCAGGGCTTACTAGCCGTGGTCTGTTGATTTACTTTACTTTATCTACAGAGCATATCCACAGAGCATATGTTAGACTTGTAAGATTCATTTACTATGTTTTACTATCAGTATGTTGATGTTTATGCTATTATTTTTCACTTATCTGTGGTCTGTAAAGATGCATGCAAGCGCCAACATGAAAAGAGTAGATTGTGTGAAACTTTTCAGTTTCAGAGGGGAAAGTAATGTGGAATTTTTGATAGGCATCTATACAGCCAAGTCTATATTCAGCAATAATTATCAGTTAAATTGTTTTTAGTATCATTTAATGGACTAAGTATAAATTTGCTTTAACCAACCTGCCTAACAGGTTGACCTTAGACCAACGTAACCAAAGCCTATTGCTTGCTTATAAAGAAACCACAACAGAGACCATTTAGAAAAAGACCACCATGTTTATTAAGGACGACACTCCCAGTGGGAACACTTAGGGAAAAGATGACAAGGACGACAAACCAGCCAGGGACTGTTAAGAGACAGGCTGTGGTAGGACTCAGAAGAAAGGGACCCACAGGGATCAGGCCCAAAGCCAGGCTCAGGCTCAGACTCAACCATGATGACACTGTCAGGAGATGCCCAAGGAGTAGGAGGAGAAGAAGGCCCATGAGGAGGATTGCAGGGAGAAGTAGGGGAATAGGAAGAAGAAGCACCTTGACGAAGATCAGGCGAACTAGGCCCCGAGTCAGGCCCAGAATCAGGAGCACTGTCAGTGTCAGAAGAAAGGGGAGCTCCAGGAGGAGGACTGACAGGCAGAATCAACACAGGGTCAGTCTGAGTGCCCACATCAACGGAAGAAGTAGGGGTGTGGGCAGAAGGGGAAGAAGTAGGACGATCAGGACCATCACAAGGGTCGACCAAATAGTTGTCCAAGTCATCAAGCAAACGGGAGATCTGGAAATGGCGATGGGGAGAAATGGGAGAAGTACAAACCCCAGAGTAAGGGCGAGACCTCTTGCGTCTAGTGGTCTTGTAACGAGCTAGAAAAACACACAGAAAGAAGAGAATAAGGCCAAGGTCAATGAATAGCATGGTGGCAACTAAATAGGAAGAACCAGTCTAGTACACTAGGTACTGAACTAGTGCACAGCCAAGCTTAAGAAAAATATCTAACACACAGCCATATAATCAACTTTAACCATAGCATTAGCAGAAAAAGTACATAAGAGCATTAAAATGAAGGTCTAAGGAGAAAATATATAATCATAGAATAAGGTAAAATAAGAGAAGAGACTTACGCATAATCAAGAATAAGAAAATAAGAAAATATCCAAAGGAGCTGAAGACTAGTCCAAAACAGTGTTGCTCCAACAAGCGGCAAGACAAGAATGAGGAAGATAGGATAAGTTTTAAAAAAAATAAAACCCCTAGAAGGCCCGAAAATAAGGGGATATCAGTAAGAGAGATCACGTGGGGGAAATGACGAAGGGAAGAGGAAGAACCCGGAAGGAATGAAAATAATGGGAATTAGGATTCGCCACGTGATGCATAATAATGAGTAGGAAGGGCCCAAAAGTTGGGTGGGTCAGAAATAATGGAATTTAGAGTAGAACCATGTAAATTAAGGTAGGAGGCGCCTAGAGGCGCCTGCACATAAATAAGAGACGCTCTCAGCAGAGGTCTTGTCTAGTCTCTTCTAGGAGAAGTCTCTTTTTGGAGTCCTTATTTTGCAGTTCTTTTTGAGCAGTAAGATTACCTTCAAGACCGGTCTGAAGACTTTCTTTCAGGATTTTATTTGGTACTTTCATCTTTTGGCGAGCTCTGATTTTGGAAACTACCTAAAAGTTCAGGGAGGAAATCACCGTAGGTGATTCTCCCATTGGGGTTTTGGGGACTTTCCTTTTATAGCGCTTGCAAGCATCTATTATTCTGAAAAAGGAGTTTTTCTACTGGATTATATCTGTTTTGGTGATTGATCTTCTCTGCAGAGAAAAGAAATAAACTTGTATTTTGCTGTCCTTCTCATCCAAGTCTCTGGGCCTTTTATTGGGAGTTCTGACCGAGTTAGTGCTAATTAAGAACCAAAGAGGTAAACTTGGAGCACTCCTGAGGTGTTTGGTCTCAGAGGGGATTCTGAGATCCGACAGAATCCCATCTCTAAACAACGTCTCTCTCGCTGGCTGGTAGAGGCCATCTCCTTAGCGTATGAATCTAGGGGCATGCAGCTCCCAGGTGGCCTTAGAGCGCACTCCACTAGAGGCGTGGCTACTTCTTCGGCTCTGTTCAGGGGAGTTCCCTTGCAGGACATTTGTGCCGCTGAGAGCTGGTCCTCTCCGCACACCTTTGTTAGGTACTACCGGCTCGATGTTACCCGAACCCCGGTAGCTCATGCAGTCTTAAGTGTGGGCTCTTCGTAGCCACATGCTACTAGGCCCGCACTCCTTTCAACCCCGTCTGCCCGGCCTAGTGATGTATGTTCCAGGCGCATAAGCCCCTTTTTTCCTGACACCTAGGTTGGCCCATTCACATGTCTATGAATATGTTCTCCTTCCACATGTCGTGGTTTTTTTATTAATGGCTGGTTTTTTATCCCCAGCAGTATGTTAATTCTTATGCTTTGTGACGTGCCGTGCACCACCCGTTTGGCCGTCCTCTGGCTTACAGGGCCTCGCTATGAGTGTATTGGGCAACCGGGGAGTTGTCTATATCTCCCATAGGTGGACACGAGATGATGAAAGAGAACAATAGGTTACTTTCGTAACCCCGGTTCTCTGAAACATCGAGTGAGGAGATCCACCAAGTTTGCCCCGCTTGCTGCACGAGAAGCGAATATGCTCACTGAGGAGAGGTAGCGCGTGCAGGTGCCTTATGCACTCGGGTAAGGGGCGTTGCCTTACCTGCCATTGGCACGCGCTCCTGTCTGTCAAGCCAGACTTGGTGCAATTGGATGCTTCTGCAGAGGTCAGGTATGGATGCCCTTCCCATAGGTGGATCTCTCCACTCGATTTTTCAGAGAACCGGGGTTACGAAAGTAACCTATTGTTTTGTGATGTTGGCTGATTGGTTGGAGAGTTTGAAGGTGACTGCTGCACTTACTCATTATGGATAACTGAAAGTTGGTTTGTACCAAATTTCTAGGTGCTGACCATAATAAGCATACTATTGTCTACATTATCGATGTACAAGAACACAACAAACTGATTTTTATTTGAATGTAACTTTCCCTTAGACTTCTTATTAAAACCAAACCAAAATGCTGTCAAATCATCCTCAAATTTCAGCACAGGAAGGAGGTGAACGAGGTCATGGGGTTGCCTTTAGAGTGGATTTTTCGTGTGTCAGTGATCAAATACAACATTCAGCATGTGCAATATGGTCATGTCTCCTTTATAGCATCATCACGGTCTCACATCTTTCTGCAGTGAGATGAAATCAAACCCTAAAAACGTAGCCCTGTTCTCCAGTGTAGGATTTACAGGTCAAACAAGCCTTCAGCTTGAGTATATATACAACTACACAAACAAAGCATGCAGTTTTCCATAGGAAAAGAAGTGAGGCCATCATTCAGCACCATACGCCCCATCACAAAGAGAGCCTTGAAAAACAAATCTGCACAGGAAATACTGATACATGAAATACCATGATTTCAGATGTTAGTGAAGCCTTTACATGTTGATTTATACCAAATAATCACCCTGATTACCCTTCAAAGTCAGAAAGATTTAAACTTTTTATTTAAACGTGCAAACCCCATGACCAGTCTGTAAATCAGCAGTTTATTTAAAATAGTTTATTGGTAATGCAAAAGTACATTCTTTCTTTTTCTGTGCACGGAAATTATAAACAAAACCCCAAAAGGTACAGAGCTGTAAGAGGAAAATCACAGTAATGGTGACAAGTGAATTATTTATGACGGTTCAAAGAACTCACAGCGTATTTACAGGTTTTATTACATTCTCTTAAATATAAGAATATTCTTTACAATGTCACACTGATGCATTAAACCCAAAAAACTTCTCCTTATCACTGTGTCCAGGGGCATCTTACAGCAACAACAGGTTAGAAATTAAATATTTGCCTCAAAGAGGGGCTTTTAGATTAGATTAGATTAGATTAGACTAGTTAAGATTCAATTTTATTGTAATTGTGCACAGTACAAGTCCAGGGCCAATAAAATGCAGTTAGCATCTAAGCAGAGGTGCAAATAGCATAAATATATATATATATATATATATATATCATTAGAGCAGTAAAAGGAAGCAAAAAAACAGATTATTTCTATACTCAAGACTAATCTTATCCCATACACTCTCTAATGATTTTATTTTAATTTTGTAGGTTAAATACAATTTTACTCAGTTTTTATTCTACTTAACTTGAAGGTGAGCATTCAGACATCACAGATGATCCTTCTTTTTCTTGTGGAAGATTTTTCCATCTGGCTGCACCTTCCAGGTCACTGTGAGTTTCTCCTGCATGCTATTTCCCTTCAGTTTCTGCTTGATCTGATGATCAGAATCCAGATGTTATAAATCAGATGAAAATACGTGTCAAAGAAAAATCCAAGAATTAATAAAAACCAGCAGCGTTGTTAGGAGTAACTATCAGTGATGTTTCAGAGACATCATGTGACCCACCTGCTCTAAAATAGACGACTGTACAGCAGGATCAAGCACACTCCCATCAGACTTCACCTGCAGCCTCACTGTCTGACTCCTCGATGGGAAATCTGTAGAACACACACACACACACACACACACACACACACACACACACACACACACACACACACACACACACACACACACACACACGTGTTCGATTTGATTCAGTAGTTTGTTTAAATTCTACTCGTATTTTTCCTTTCTATATTATTACTTTATTTTTGTTTACTTTAGCATGAATTGACTAATTTGAAATTATTAATAAAATTTTTTTGTAACTTTCTCCTGCATGTAAATGTCTTTGTAACCCTCATTAACGCTCCTCCCACTCATTTAATCTAGAGAGGAACGTGTCAGTACAGCGTTATGTCTCTGAAAGACGAAAAGTAGGCGATGAAGGTGTTTATAAGCACAAACAGGAGCATTGATTATCATAAAGAAAAAGATTGAATGGAAATAAATCAATAATTTTCTTTTGATTAAAAACAGTTAAAGGAACGGAATATTAGTTTTAATAGACACTTATAACCAACTTATTAAACAAGTCTCACTGGTGTGGCAGAAGAAAAAGGCCTTGTCAGTGCAGGACGCATCTCCGTAGAGTCCATTATAATTTACTGCACAGTTCTCATTTCTCCAATAATTATTAGGTTCTCCAGGAGCCCACGTTATGTTTGAAGCGTTGGTTCCACTTCCATGTGTCTCTGTATAGCCCAATCCAGGAAGCACCCTGAACGACATACAACTGCCATAATACTTTTTGGTCTGAGCTGTTAAGAGAACTGGCCAAGTCTGTGTGATGTGTGCGACAATAAGCCTGAGCTTGCGGCCAGGTCAGTCTGAGAGTCCTGATCCCAATGAACTTATTAGCATCACTGAAATTAGCTGTTGAATAAAAGCCAACACATTTCCCAGGCTCTGTTAGTAACGTCTCTACAGGAAATCCCAAAGTATGTCCCCATACAACCCAAAGTATGAAGATAGAAAAGAAGCAAATCACTATAAGGATATTGACTCACCATTGTAGCATATGAAGGGTAGTGGTGTTGTACATGATAAATCCCACCAGTTATTATTTGAGCCAATAGCACCACATGATTCTATTCCACCACTATTACTAGGCTCTATAACGTACCAATTGAGATAAGTAACATTCTTCAGTGGAAGTTCATTCAAAGACCAGCGCCAGCTGTTAATATCATTATACAATCCGACCCAGGTATGAGTCGCCAATCCTTTTCTAGCTGCTTCTTTCTGCAGTCTGAGCCAGTCGGTATTACTTTGCATTGTTGCCAGGTCAGTGTACATCACCCTGCAGTAATTCCTCGCATCAGGCCACGACATTGGTGTCAATATTAGGTCATATTTGTGAGGGACGGTCCTGAGAATGGACACAACTACTGGAACCAGACCTGCTGAAGACATTGTGTTTTATGGAACATATAGTAAAATGTAACTGACGAATATCTGAGTATGAACAAATCCCAAGCTGAAATCGTTTATTATAAACTAACAGTGTCACTAAGTAGTGAATTCTTTGTTTTCATCAAGTTTTCTTGCCTTTTATTGTGTGTGTGGTCACTTACTGTAAATACTTTAATACATGTTTTGACTAAATAATACTCTGCGATGTACAAATGGAAATGCAGGATTTCTGTGAATTTCTATTACCTTAAGCAGTTCATTCGTTTATTTATAATTGTATTTATTATTTAACTTGTTGGAAATGTTTGTAGTTATATACGTGCGTTAGGCACAAGTTACCGTTTGTAACGAGATGCGTCGTTTAGAAAATATTTGCACCGATAAAATATAATTTATTTATATATTTAAAAAGAGACCCATAATTGGTGAGCTATATTGTCAATATAGGTCGATTTCTCCTCATTTCTCGAGCGCGTTCTCTCAACACCGCCGCTGCTACGCGAACATGACGTATCGCAACACTACAGAGGCCGAGGCGTGTCCTGAGAGGCGCATAGAATATAGATTTACATGGCAGAGGTAGAGCTGTGTCTTCCTGCAGACACAACAGAAAAAGAATTGAATCTTTTTTTTTTTTTTTGCACTACAAAAACCTGTTTGTGAAAGCGGCCATGCGTTAAAAGTCAGAAGGTGCTTAATTTTATGATTTTTTTTTTTATCTTTACTTATGATTTGCTGTCTGTCTGAACCAAAAAATAAAAATAAAAATAGGCCACTTATGCACTTCTGCATTTTATTAGCTCTGTGCATATACCTTGCAAAATGACAATAAAGTTGAATCTAATCCAATCTAATCTAATCTAATAGATAATGCTAACTATTTAAAATGATTTTAGAAAGTAACAGTAGCACAGATGTGAACCGTTTGGTGAAAAATGTGATAAATTACAAAATAATAATAATAATTGCTCAAACATATTTCTGAATTCAGTAAAATAGACAAAGTTAGAAAAACAATAAAATAATTTTCGAATGAAATTCTAAAATTGTTAACTCGCCATATAATAAAGATTTGCAATCACTAATAAATATTTCCTTGTAATTCAGCCTTATAACGTCTGATGTTTTGGAAATTCTACACAGTTCAGCTAAATAAAGAAATGAATAGCATTAGAGGTAAAAACATAAAATGAATTTGTTTAATATTAATGATCATAATGTCATAAATTATATCATCAAATAACAAGTGTTTTATAAAATGCTCTCACCAGTTAGACACAGGAGAAGAAAAAAAATCAGCTTCATGATTTGCAGGTAGCTGAGGACAAAAAAATAAATAGAAAATTCACCATTTATGTAGAAATCCAAAGTCAATTATTTGTGCAAATTTGTAGATAATATCTATCCAAGTTTTATATGCAAATCCAAAGTTCCAATAATGACATTAATTCCATTGTTCACCTTTTATTTATTATTGCTATCAGGCAGTACAATACAAATATATGTCCAGTTACATGTTTTTGAAGAGGACACATTTAATTCCACATAACACTTCAGCACATGTTTGTTTCTTATTAAACTTTTATAAAAATGTTATTTCTAATACTGTTTATAAATGAAAGTACTGCATTACTTACAATAAATATTTACACAGATTTCAGACACAATGATGTCATGAGTAACACGTGATTTCTAACATTTGCTTAATTCTTCTTAAAATTGATAAATAAACAATTGTTCAGTAGTAGAGACCCTTTGAGGGGTTAATAAGTTTCTACAGTATCCATTTGATAAAAGTAAAAAAAAAAAAATTACCATAATTTTCTTAAATGACTCAAATTTCTAGATTAGTTCTTCATTGAAAAATCAATACATTTGAAAAATATCTGCTACTTGTTTACCTGGTTTCGAATTGGATCATTACTGTTTCTTCAGAAGCTCCATGTATAATCTTCACTGCTCTTTAAAACGTATCGGTTTACTTCACCTGTCTTCTTAACCCTGGACAAACGACGTAAAAAAACAATTTCCATTTTTTCTTCAGCTCTTCCTTCAACTCCAGACTCCTTATTTAAGCAAACCCAAATGCTCAGCCATTTTCTTCAAATTTCAGCACGAAAAGGATGTGAATAAAGTCATCAGGTGGTTTTAGTGTGGAGTTTTAGTAAACAAATACAACATTCAGCACAAACAATATTATAATGACTCTTTTATAAAATCAGCAATGTCTCTTTTGGGTAGTAGGAGGCAGCATTCAGCTAAAATCTGTTAAATAAAATATTTATTATTAGATTAGAGATTTGTCACGGGGTGACAAATAAGCGGAACTGTTCCTCCCCATTCTTGTTTCCGGTGGGAGCGAGTTTAATGTAACACCAGAACAGTTCCGGGTTTTTCCGTGTAAACAGGCTGACGGAGCTTGCTAATGAGGGAATGAGTGGCAGCTGGGCAATGAGCAGAGATTGGGCCACGAGGGGTATGGATTTGTGAGGGGATTATAAAAGGATCCGGTTGATGTGCAGCAGAGGAAGAAAAACTTTGGAGCGAAATCTTTGGGGTTGATGCAGACTGGAGGAAATCTTTGGTTGTTGATCTGTTGATCCCGTCGAGCAGTACACGAGAGGGCAGATCGTTAAAGGACGGGAAAGTCTGTATGCAGAGAAGGAAGAGCTGGAGAGCAGTGTCGACCACCTACACAGCTTGGATGTACAGTTTGTCAGTTGAGCGGAGAGAGTCGGCCGGGACCACGAGAAGAGACCCCAGTTGGCTACTTGTGGTCTCTGAAGGTCAAACTGAAATTAATTAACTGCTGTGTGTTGAGCATATGCTGTACAGGAATGCAGCTCTATTCTGTCTGAGTTGAAGAGGATTTATGAGAGATCTATGCATTGCTGTTCTGTGGTAAGAAGACCCAGTTGTTGACTGTCGAATCCTGTACTCACCACTGTGGTTCTGTGAACATAGAGAAATTGCTCTCTGCTATTGCATGCTGCCATCACTGCCCTGTGGTAAGGAAATCTAGTTGTTGATTGTCAAATCCTGTATTTACCACGGTTGTTCTGAGAACATAGAGAAACGGTCCTCTGCCATTGGATGCTGCCACTACTGTCCTGTGCAAAGAAGACCCAGCTGTGGACTGTTGAAAACTGTACTCACCACTGTGGTTCTGTGAACATAGAGAAACTGCCCTCTGCCATTGAATGCTGCCATCACTGCTCTGTGGTAAGAAGATCTAGTTGTTGATTGTCAAATCCTGTACTCACCACTGTTGTCCTGTGAACGTAGAGAAATTGTCCTCTGCCAGTGGAGGCGGCCATCACTGTTCTGTGAGGAAGTTACTGTCCGTCGCTGTATTTCAACGGCCGTTGGCTTGTGGAAGGGGAGTGGCCCCCAGCTAGCGGGTGCGTCCCGTGGAGGGAACGAGAGAGCTCCCTGGTTGCCATCTACGACGGACTATTGTATTGCGTCAGATGACCCCCTGCCCGATCCTTCCCCCCTATCCCAAAAAGAGGGACACTTAAATGATTGATGCTGTCCTGTGAGAAGAGTAACCCTTTCCCTTGTTGTCAATTTCCTACCAGTGCCTGCCGCAACCCCTATCTCCGGTTGAAGAGGAGCCGCTGTGCGGATCCTTACCTGTGTCTGCTTTATTACTCATCTTTGCCCGAAGAGGAGTTGCTGTGCGAATCCTTATCAGTGCTTGTTTCATTACTTACTTCCGGCCGAAGAGGAACTGTTGTCTGAACCCTTACCAGTGTCTGCTCCATCGTTTGCTTCTGTCCGTTTGAAGAGGGATCGTTGTGCGAACTTCCCACGCAACCCGGTAGAAGAGAGAGGAGGATCAGTCGGTGGATTTTAGTTTGAAATTGGACTTATTTCAACTAAATAAAATACAAGTTTTTGATGTTAATTACCTTGTCTGGTCTGTTGGTGTCTCTGGGTAACTCCTCGAGGTGGTACGTTGTGAAGGGGAGGGAAGGCCACCCCGGCCTGTGACAGATTTGGCGTAGTCGAAAGGATTCCACCTCGAGTTGAGCGACCAGAGATCCCTTATGGCAGACGAAGAATTGCCTGCCGACGAAGAATTGCCCCCTTGGGCCCAACGATATGGAGGACCCGGCTCGGAATTGAGCTTATCGGAGTGGAAGGCTCAGGTTGAGTATCTGGCGGGACTCCAGGGATTGAGTGCCCCACAGAGGTTACAGTTTGTTTTGAATTCACTTGAAGGAGAAGCCAGGAGAGAAGTGCGGGCCGCACCAGAAGCGACTCGAGCCATGGCCCAAGCTGTGTATAACTTCTTGACCGGGCGGTATGGTGATGCCACTCCAGTGGCGGTCCTCTGGACTCAGTTCTTTAACTGCAAACAAGGACCCAAGCAAACCTTACGGGCCTTTGCTCTACGATTGCGGGAGCAGTTTACTAGGCTGAAAGAGAGGCATGACCATGGCCTGGGTGGTGAAGAGACCTTGTTAAGAGACCAATTTCTCCTGGGTCTCCGGGAGGGCCCCCTCCGTTTGTATGGCCGCCAGTCGAACGATCGATTCCACTCTTCCTGGGCCGTCCGATTGGAAGCAGGCCCTACGTGCAGAACTCATGAAGGAGGTGCGGGAACAAATGACCGAGTTGTCCAAGACCTTTCTGGAGGAGTTTCGCCGGGAGCGGCCAAATCCGCTGCCCTTGCTTCGAGAGCGTTCTTACTCGGACGGGAGTCGAGACCCAGGAAGGCGTCCAATTCGGTCTGCTGGCCCCAGATTCCAATGGGACGCGCAGGGTCGCATGATTTGTAATGGCTGTGGAGAGCCGGGACACTATAGTCGCCAGTGCGGTTCTCGCCGGGGTTCGCAGGGGGATTTTTAGAGTTACCGGCCACTGTGGGTCAAGTGGTCGGGACCCCTTTGATTGACCCTTCTTTGTCCACTGTCCCTAGAGACCACCTAGTTGGACGCTGCCCCACTGTGGAGATTCAGGTGAACGGTGTCAAGGTCCGATGTCTAGTGGATACCGGGTCCCAAGTTACTCTATTCTCCGAGAGTTTGTCTAAAGAACTGATCAATGCTCGATGTTTACAGGAGGCGGAGGCCCCTTGGCTCACCTTGCGAGGAGCAAACGGTCTAGACATTCCTTATGTTGGATACCTGGTCACGGACTTGAAGATTCATGGGATTACGGTACCACAGAAAGGAGTTGTGGTCGTCCGGGACCCTTGTTTGGGGATGCATCGAGCCCTTTTGGGCATGAATGTCATTTCAGAGTGTTGGGAGGAACTGTTCCAAACCAGGCCTATTCGAACTGCCCCGCCAGCCGAGAAACGTGAGTGGGAACGTATTGTTGCCGGGTTCATACGGCCAGTTCCCAAGAAGATCGTGAAGGCACAGGCCGGGTTACTTGTCGATATGCTCTTTCTGTCCCGGCCCGGAGTGAGGCTGTGATTTGGGCTCGGTTGCCCGCTCGGACGTTTGGACCAGAAGATTGGGTGCTCGTGGAGCCCCATTTGGATTGTCAAGTGGTGGAGGTGGCTCGAGGTTTGGCCGCTGTTTGGCGGGGCCGAGTCGTCGTGAGGATACGGAATGTACATCCTTATCCGGTTAACTTGTATCGCCATCAACGATTGGCCTGAGTGACCTCGGTGGGCCCCCAGCAAGTGAGGGATGGTGGAGGAGTTAACTTCTGTCAAGTGAGCTCTACAGTGGTCGAGGTGGCCCTGATGCGAGTGGATCAGCCCATGGACTCCTCGAGGGAGGGTATGCCGGCCCATCTTTTAGGGGAATCCCTGCGGGGAGAGGGGCTGGAAGAGAGGCAAACGCAACAGCTTCAGGCATTCTTGGCGAAGTGGCAGCACCTATTCTCTACACACGATGAAGACTATGGCCGTACTGACGCTGTGAAACATCAGATTCCTACTGGTGCTGCTACACCAAGCAGAGAAACATATCGTCCGGTGCCACCCACTCTTTACTCCGAGGTTCGTACCCTGTTGCGGGGGATGCTGGAGAAGGGGATCATTCTTGAGAGCAGCAGCCCTTGGGCGGCCCCTATCGTCTTGGTACGAAAGAAGACCGGAGCTTGGAGGTTCTGTGTAGATTACCGTAGACTGAACCAAGTGACCAAGAAGGATGCCTTTCCGCTGCCGCGGATCGAGGATTCTCTCACCAGCCTGACTCAAGCCCCCTGGTATTCCACCTTAGATCTGGCCAGCGGGTATTGGCAGGTGGAGGAGGGAGATAGAGAAAAGACCGCGTTTACTACTCCCTTTGGGCTCTTTGAGTGGGACCGGATGCCCTTTGGCCTTTGCAACGCCCCAGCCACTTTCCAACGACTGATGCAGCGGTGTCTGGGCGGCCAGCTGGTGGACACTACGTTAGTATACCTAGACAATGTCATTGTGTACTCCCCGGACTTTGAATCCCATCTCCAACATTTAGAACAGGTGTTCCAGGCGATGGAGAAGTACGGACTGAAGCTACAGCCGGACAAATGCCAACTGTTTCGCAAGGAAGTAAAATTTCTGGGCCACTGCGTGGGTGCCTCTGGAGTCTCTGTGGACCCCGAAAAAGTATCAGCTGTCCAAGGATGGAGTGCGCCTAAGACAGTGCGGCAAGTGAGATCCTTCCTGGGCTTTGTAGGATATTATCGGCGATTTATTAAAGACTTCTCCAAGATCGCCAAACCGTTAAATCAGCTTCTGGCGGGTTCAGGCCGTCCCCGCGGTCGTGGGTCCCCTCCTGTTGCTTGGGATTCCACCTGTGACGTAGCCTTTCAGAGGCTCAAGCAGGAGCTATTACAGGCTCCGATCTTGGCATATGCAGACTTTACCCAGCCTTTTGTTCTGTACATCGATGCTAGTAACCTTGGCCTGGGAGCAGTATTGGCCCAGCGGCAACAGGGAGTGGAGCGGGTCATCGCCTACGCAAGCCGAAGTCTTCACCCGCCAAACGAAATGATTCCAATTACAGTTCATTTAAACTTGAGTTGTTGGCTATGAAGTGGGCCATGAGCGAGAAATTTAAGGATTATCTGTGGGGAGCCAAGGTACTCGTAATAACTGATAACAACCCTTTGGTCCACTTACGAACAGCTAAGTTGGGGGCAGTTGAACAATGGTGGGTAGCGCAACTGGCTAATTATGACTACCAACTCCAGTATCGACCGGGCGGGGAGCACATTAATGCTGATGTGTTGTCTAGACTCCCTGAGGCCGAAAGTTGTCCGTTCGAGCCGCTGGAGGCATGTGAAGAGGGGCTTATGGTGGGATGTGTGGAAGCACCTGGGCTCCAGCAAGAGACAGTCCCCGTTAGTTGGGGCTGGGATCCGCAGCGGTGGAAGGAAAGGCAGGAGGGAGATGCTGAGTTGATGAAGATACGGTCCTGGCTGACGCAGGGGTTATGGCCGGAGGTGGTGGAGCGTCGAGCCCAGACATGGGTAGTGAAGAAACTCCTTGGGCAGTGGGAGAGGCTCTATCTAAAAGAGGGGGTGGTTTGCTGATCCATCCAAGACCCCGTGCTGGGTGAAACTGTAGGCCAGGTGGTGGTACCTGAAGGGCAGGTTCAAGCCCTTTTATGGGCTTACCATACCCAGTTAGGACATCAAGGGAAAGAGAGGACGGTGCCAATAGAAAGAGAAATTTCTATTGGCCAGGGATGGAGGCGTCTGTGAACTTGTTCATCCAGAAATGCACACGCTGCACACTCTTCAAGACGAGGAAAGGGGTGCGAGCCCCATTGGTCCCCATACGAGCCAGGGCCCCTTTGCACATTGTGGCCATGGATTACTTGACGTTGGGTCGACAGATGGATCGCTTCCAGAACATTCTAGTGGTAACTGACCTGTTCACAAAATATGCTTGGGCCATTCCTACCTTAGACCAGACTGCCACCACTACTGCAAATGCCCTGTGGAAGATCGTATTCCAGCCGTTTGGGTGTCCAGAGACTCTTCACTTGGATCAAGGGCCAAACTTCGAATCTAAGGTTGTACGGGAGTTGTGCCATCTCTATGGGTGTAAAAAGACGCATACCACGCCATATGACCCCCAGGGAAACGGAGGGTGTGAGCGGTTCAACCAGACGTTGCTGGGCCTATTGGGGACGTTGGATACGGATCGTCAGAGTAATTGGGTCGATAGTCTTCCCGCGCTGGTACAGGCCTATAACAATAGTGTGCATAGCACCACTGGTTATGCTCCAACTTACCTGATGTTTGGGAGACATGTGCGTCTCCCCACAGATCTACTACTTGGAACGGCTGGGGTTGGAGAAGATCTGAGTCTGACGGATTGGGTAGGCAGACATCATCCTCGACTCCACTCGGCGTACGAACGGGTCACTGATCGAATCAACATAGCCTCTGCTAAGAACAAGCGGCTGTATGACCGGACGGCCCGAGAGGCTCCGTTATTGCCCGGGGAGAGAGTTTTGGTACGGGACAATCGACGCCAAGGAAAGGGCAAACTGAGTGATCGGTGGGAGGCTCTGCCTTATGTGGTACAAAGTCAACAACGTCCCGACCAGCCGGTTTATACCATCCGCCCTGAGGGAAAGTCAGGCCCGGAGCGGGTGATACATCGGAATTTAATCCGCCCCTGTCCGAACTATCCAAAGCCTATGGTAGAAGCTCCGACTGTCCCGGTGGCACCTAGGCCACCCTTAGTAGGTTGGGCAGTGGTTCCAAGGGGCCTGAACGTCGAACCAAGAGGGGAAGACCCCGCCTTGCCAGCAAGACGTTCCAAACGGGACAACAGAGGGCAGCCCCCTGTGAGATATGGAGACTGGGTCCCTGGGCCTCGTTCTAGGGACTAGAACGGATTGGTGGGGGAGGATGTCACGGGGTGACAAATAAGCGGAACTGTTCCTCCCCATTCATGTTGGGAGCGAGTTTAATGTAACACCAGAACAGTTCCGGGTTTTTCCGTGTTAACAGGCTGACGGAGCTTGCTAATGAGGGAATGAGTGGCAGCTGGGCAATGAGCTGAGATTGGGCCACGAGGGGTATGGATTGTGAGGGGGATTATAAAAGGATCCGGTTGATGTGCAGCAGAGGAAGAAAAACTTTGGAGCGAAATCTTTGGGGTTGATGCAGACTGGAGGAAATCTTTGGTTGTTGATCCCGTCGAGCAGTACACGAGAGGGCAGATCGTTAAAGGACGGGAAAGACTGTATGCAGAGAAGGAAGAGCTGGAGAGCAGTGTCGACCACCTACACAGCTTGGATGTACAGTTTGTCAGTTGAGCGGAGAGAGTCGGCCGGGACCACGAGAAGAGACCCTATTCACTGTGAGTTGATGTGAGTTGCAGTGCCTAATGTGAAGTGAACACGTGTGATCATTTGAAGTGACTGAATTGTGCACTGGTGTGGAAACTGTAATTTTGTGTCTGCCCATTCCCCAGTTGGCTACTTGTGGTCTCTGAAGGTCAAACTGAAATTAATTAACTGCTGTGTGTTGAGCATATGCTGTACAGGAATGCAGCTCTATTCTGTCTGAGTTGAAGAGGATTTATGAGAGATCTATGCATTGCTGTTCTGTGGTAAGAAGACCCAGTTGTTGACTGTCGAATCCTGTACTCACCACTGTGGTTCTGTGAACATAGAGAAATTGCTCTCTGCTATTGCATGCTGCCATCACTGCCCTGTGGTAAGGAAATCTAGTTGTTGATTGTCAAATCCTGTATTTACCACGGTTGTTCTGAGAACATAGAGAAACGGTCCTCTGCCATTGGATGCTGCCACTACTGTCCTGTGCAAAGAAGACCCAGCTGTGGACTGTTGAAACCTGTACTCACCACTGTGGTTCTGTGAACATAGAGAAACTGCCCTCTGCCATTGAATGCTGCCATCACTGCTCTGTGGTAAGAAGATCTAGTTGTTGATTGTCAAATGTTGATTGGCGGCCATCACTGTTCTGTGAGGAAGTTACTGTCCGTCGCTGTATTTCAACGGCCGTTGGCTTGTGGAAGGGGAGTGGCCCCCAGCTAGCGGGTGCGTCCCGTGGAGGGAACGAGAGAGCTTCCTGGTTGCCATCTACGACGGACTATTGTATTGCGTCAGATGACCCCCTGCCCGATCCTTCCCCCCTATCCCAAAAAGAGGTAACACTTAAATGATTGATGCTGTCCTGTGAGAAGAGTAACCCTTTCCCTTGTTGTCAATTTCCTACCAGTGCCTGCCGCAACCCCTATCTCCGGTTGAAGAGGAGCCGCTGTGCGGATCCTTACCTGTGTCTGCTTTATTACTCATCTTTGCCCGAAGAGGAGTTGCTGTGCGAATCCTTATCAGTGCTTGTTTCATTACTTACTTCCGGCCGAAGAGGAACTGTTGTCTGAACCCTTACCAGTGTCTGCTCCATCGTTTGCTTCTGTCCGTTTGAAGAGGGATCGTTGTGCGAACTTCCCACGCAACCCGGTAGAAGAGAGAGGAGGATCAGTCGGTGGATTTTAGTTTGAAATTGGACTTATTTTAACTAAATAAAATACAAGTTTTTGATGTTAATTACCTTGTCTGGTCTGTTGGTGTCTCTGGGTAACTCCTCGAGGTGGTACGTTGTGAAGGGGAGGGAAGGCCACCCCGGCCTGTGACAGATTTGGCGTAGTCGAAAGGATTCCACCTCGAGTTGAGCGACCAGAGATCCCTTATGGCAGACGAAGAATTGCCTGCCGACGAAGAATTGCCCCCTTGGGCCCAACGATATGGAGGACCCGGCTCGGAATTGAGCTTATCGGAGTGGAAGGCTCAGGTTGAGTATCTGGCGGGACTCCAGGGATTGAGTGCCCCACAGAGGTTACAGTTTGTTTTGAATTCACTTGAAGGAGAAGCCAGGAGAGAAGTGCGGGCCGCACCAGAAGCGACTCGAGCGACGGCCCAAGCTGTGTATAACTTCTTGACCGGGCGGTATGGTGATGCCACTCCAGTGGCGGTCCTCTGGACTCAGTTCTTTAACTGCAAACAAGGACCCAAGCAAACCTTACGGGCCTTTGCTCTACGATTGCGGGAGCAGTTTACTAGGCTGAAAGAGAGGCATGACCATGGCCTGGGTGGTGAAGAGACCTTGTTAAGAGACCAATTTCTCCTGGGTCTCCGGGAGGGCCCCCTCCGTTTGTATGGCCGCCAGTCGAACGATCGATTCCACTCTTCCTGGGCCGTCCGATTGGAAGCAGGCCCTACGTGCAGAACTCATGAAGGAGGTGCGGGAACAAATGACCGAGTTGTCCAAGACCTTTCTGGAGGAGTTTCGCCGGGAGCGGCCAAATCCGCTGCCCTTGCTTCGAGAGCGTTCTTACTCGGACGGGAGTCGAGACCCAGGAAGGCGTCCAATTCGGTCTGCTGGCCCCAGATTCCAATGGGACGCGCAGGGTCGCATGATTTGTAATGGCTGTGGAGAGCCGGGACACTATAGTCGCCAGTGCGGTTCTCGCCGGGGTTCGCAGGGGGATTTTTAGAGTTACCGGCCACTGTGGGTCAAGTGGTCGGGACCCCTTTGATTGACCCTTCTTTGTCCACTGTCCCTAGAGACCACCTAGTTGGACGCTGCCCCACTGTGGAGATTCAGGTGAACGGTGTCAAGGTCCGATGTCTAGTGGATACCGGGTCCCAAGTTACTCTATTCTCCGAGAGTTTGTCTAAAGAACTGTTCAATGCTCGATGTTTACAGGAGGCGGAGGCCCCTTGGCTCACCTTGCGAGGAGCAAACGGTCTAGACATTCCTTATGTTGGATACCTGGTCACGGACTTGAAGATTCATGGGATTACGGTACCACAGAAAGGAGTTGTGGTCGTCCGGGACCCTTGTTTGGGGATGCATCGAGCCCTTTTGGGCATGAATGTCATTTCAGAGTGTTGGGAGGAACTGTTCCAAACCAGGCCTATTCGAACTGCCCCGCCAGCCGAGAAACGTGAGTGGGAACGTATTGTTGCAGATTGTCGCCGGGTTCATACGGCCAGTTCCCAAGAAGATCGTGAAGGCACAGGCCGGGTTACTTGTCGATATGCTCTTTCTGTCCCGGCCCGGAGTGAGGCTGTGATTTGGGCTCGGTTGCCCGCTCGGACGTTTGGACCAGAAGATTGGGTGCTCGTGGAGCCCCATTTGGATTGTCAAGTGGTGGAGGTGGCTCGAGGTTTGGCCGCTGTTTGGCGGGGCCGAGTCGTCGTGAGGATACGGAATGTACATCCTTATCCGGTTAACTTGTATCGCCATCAACGATTGGCCTGAGTGACCTCGGTGGGCCCCCAGCAAGTGAGGGATGGTGGAGGAGTTAACTTCTGTCAAGTGAGCTCTACAGTGGTCGAGGTGGCCCTGATGCGAGTGGATCAGCCCATGGACTCCTCGAGGGAGGGTATGCCGGCCCATCTTTTAGGGGAATCCCTGCGGGGAGAGGGGCTGGAAGAGAGGCAGACGCAACAGCTTCAGGCATTCTTGGCGAAGTGGCAGCACCTATTCTCTACACACGATGAAGACTATGGCCGTACTGACGCTGTGAAACATCAGATTCCTACTGGTGCTGCTACACCAAGCAGAGAAACATATCGTCCGGTGCCACCCACTCTTTACTCCGAGGTTCGTACCCTGTTGCGGGGGATGCTGGAGAAGGGGATCATTCTTGAGAGCAGCAGCCCTTGGGCGGCCCCTATCGTCTTGGTACGAAAGAAGACCGGAGCTTGGAGGTTCTGTGTAGATTACCGTAGACTGAACCAAGTGACCAAGAAGGATGCCTTTCCGCTGCCGCGGATCGAGGATTCTCTCACCAGCCTGACTCAAGCCCCCTGGTATTCCACCTTAGATCTGGCCAGCGGGTATTGGCAGGTGGAGGAGGGAGATAGAGAAAAGACCGCGTTTACTACTCCCTTTGGGCTCTTTGAGTGGGACCGGATGCCCTTTGGCCTTTGCAACGCCCCAGCCACTTTCCAACGACTGATGCAGCGGTGTCTGGGCGGCCAGCTGGTGGACACTACGTTAGTATACCTAGACAATGTCATTGTGTACTCCCCGGACTTTGAATCCCATCTCCAACATTTAGAACAGGTGTTCCAGGCGATGGAGAAGTACGGACTGAAGCTACAGCCGGACAAATGCCAACTGTTTCGCAAGGAAGTGAAATTTCTGGGCCACTGCGTGGGTGCCTCTGGAGTCTCTGTGGACCCCGAAAAAGTATCAGCTGTCCAAGGATGGAGTGCGCCTAAGACAGTGCGGCAAGTGAGATCCTTCCTGGGCTTTGTAGGATATTATCGGCGATTTATTAAAGACTTCTCCAAGATCGCCAAACCGTTAAATCAGCTTCTGGCGGGTTCAGGCCGTCCCCGCGGTCGTGGGTCCCCTCCTGTTGCTTGGGATTCCACCTGTGACGTAGCCTTTCAGAGGCTCAAGCAGGAGCTATTACAGGCTCCGATCTTGGCATATGCAGACTTTACCCAGCCTTTTGTTCTGTACATCGATGCTAGTAACCTTGGCCTGGGAGCAGTATTGGCCCAGCGGCAACAGGGAGTGGAGCGGGTCATCGCCTACGCAAGCCGAAGTCTTCACCCGCCAAACGAAATGATTCCAATTACAGTTCATTTAAACTTGAGTTGTTGGCTATGAAGTGGGCCATGAGCGAGAAATTTAAGGATTATCTGTGGGGAGCCAAGGTACTCGTAATAACTGATAACAACCCTTTGGTCCACTTACGAACAGCTAAGTTGGGGGCAGTTGAACAATGGTGGGTAGCGCAACTGGCTAATTATGACTACCAACTCCAGTATCGACCGGGCGGGGAGCACATTAATGCTGATGTGTTGTCTAGACTCCCTGAGGCCGAAAGTTGTCCGTTCGAGCCGCTGGAGGCATGTGAAGAGGGGCTTATGGTGGGATGTGTGGAAGCACCTGGGCTCCAGCAAGAGACAGTCCCCGTTAGTTGGGGCTGGGATCCGCAGCGGTGGAAGGAAAGGCAGGAGGGAGATGCTGAGTTGATGAAGATACGGTCCTGGCTGACGCAGGGGTTATGGCCGGAGGTGGTGGAGCGTCGAGCCCAGACATGGGTAGTGAAGAAACTCCTTGGGCAGTGGGAGAGGCTCTATCTAAAAGAGGGGGTGGTTTGCTGATCCATCCAAGACCCCGTGCTGGGTGAAACTGTAGGCCAGGTGGTGGTACCTGAAGGGCAGGTTCAAGCCCTTTTATGGGCTTACCATACCCAGTTAGGACATCAAGGGAAAGAGAGGACGGTGCCAATAGAAAGAGAAATTTCTATTGGCCAGGGATGGAGGCGTCTGTGAACTTGTTCATCCAAAAATGCACACGCTGCACACTCTTCAAGACGAGGAAAGGGGTGCGAGCCCCATTGGTCCCCATACGAGCCAGGGCCCCTTTGCACATTGTGGCCATGGATTACTTGACGTTGGGTCGACAGATGGATCGCTTCCAGAACATTCTAGTGGTAACTGACCTGTTCACAAAATATGCTTGGGCCATTCCTACCTTAGACCAGACTGCCACCACTACTGCAAATGCCCTGTGGAAGATCGTATTCCAGCCGTTTGGGTGTCCAGAGACTCTTCACTTGGATCAAGGGCCAAACTTCGAATCTAAGGTTGTACGGGAGTTGTGCCATCTCTATGGGTGTAAAAAGACGCATACCACGCCATATGACCCCCAGGGAAACAGAGGGTGTGAGCGGTTCAACCAGACGTTGCTGGGCCTATTGGGGACGTTGGATACGGATCGTCAGAGTAATTGGGTCGATAGTCTTCCCGCGCTGGTACAGGCCTATAACAATAGTGTGCATAGCACCACTGGTTATGCTCCAACTTACCTGATGTTTGGGAGACATGTGCAACTCCCCACAGATCTACTACTTGGAACGGCTGGGGTTGGAGAAGATCTGAGTCTGACGGATTGGGTAGGCAGACATCATCCTCGACTCCACTCGGCGTACGAACGGGTCACTGATCGAATCAACATAGCCTCTGCTAAGAACAAGCGGCTGTATGACCGGACGGCCCGAGAGGCTCCGTTATTGCCCGGGGAGAGAGTTTTGGTACGGGACAATCGACGCCAAGGAAAGGGCAAACTGAGTGATCGGTGGGAGGCTCTGCCTTATGTGGTACAAAGTCAACAACGTCCCGACCAGCCGGTTTATACCATCCGCCCTGAGGGAAAGTCAGGCCCGGAGCGGGTGATACATCGGAATTTAATCCGCCCCTGTCCGAACTATCCAAAGCCTATGGTAGAAGCTCCGACTGTCCCGGTGGCACCTAGGCCACCCTTAGTAGGTTGGGCAGTGGTTCCAAGGGGCCTGAACGTCGAACCAAGAGGGGAAGACCCCGCCTTGCCAGCAAGACGTTCCAAACGGGACAACAGAGGGCAGCCCCCTGTGAGATATGGAGACTGGGTCCCTGGGCCTCGTTCTAGGGACTAGAACGGATTGGTGGGGGAGGATGTCACGGGGTGACAAATAAGCGGAACTGTTCCTCCCCATTCTTGTTGGGAGCGAGTTTAATGTAACACCAGAACAGTTCCGGGTTTTTCCGTGTTAACAGGCTGACGGAGCTTGCTAATGAGGGAATGAGTGGCAGCTGGGCAATGAGCTGAGATTGGGCCACGAGGGGTATGGATTGTGAGGGGGATTATAAAAGGATCCGGTTGATGTGCAGCAGAGGAAGAAAAACTTTGGAGCGAAATCTTTGGGGTTGATGCAGACTGGAGGAAATCTTTGGTTGTTGATCCCGTCGAGCAGTACACGAGAGGGCAGATCGTTAAAGGACGGGAAAGACTGTATGCAGAGAAGGAAGAGCTGGAGAGCAGTGTCGACCACCTACACAGCTTGGATGTACAGTTTGTCAGTTGAGCGGAGAGAGTCGGCCGGGACCACGAGAAGAGACCCTATTCACTGTGAGTTGATGTGAGTTGCAGTGCCTAATGTGAAGTGAACACGTGTGATCATTTGAAGTGACTGAATTGTGCACTGGTGTGGAAACTGTAATTTTGTGTCTGCCCATTCCCCAGTTGGCTACTTGTGGTCTCTGAAGGTCAAACTGAAATTAATTAACTGCTGTGTGTTGAGCATATGCTGTACAGGAATGCAGCTCTATTCTGTCTGAGTTGAAGAGGATTTATGAGAGATCTATGCATTGCTGTTCTGTGGTAAGAAGACCCAGTTGTTGACTGTCGAATCCTGTACTCACCACTGTTGTTCTGTGAACCTAGAGAAACTGTCCTTCGCCATTGAATGCTGCCATCACTGCTCTGCGGTAAGAAGATCTAGTTATTGATTGTCAAATCCTGTACTCACCACTGTTGTTCTGTGAACCTAGGGAAACTGTCCTTCGCCATTGAATGTTGCTACTACTGCCCTGTGGAAAGAAGACCCAGTTGTTGACCGTTGAAACCTGTACTCACCACTGTGGTTCTGTGAACATAGATAAATTGCCCTCTGCTATTGCATGCTGCCATCACTGCCCTGTGGTAAGGAAATCTAGGTGTTGATTGTCAAATCCTGTATTTACCACGGTTGTTCTGAGAACATAGAGAAACGGTCCTCTGCCATTGGATGCTGCCACTACTGTCCTGTGCAAAGAAGACCCAGCTGTGGACTTTTGAAACCTGTACTCACCACTGTGGTTCTGTGAACATAGAGAAACTGCCCTCTGCCATTGAATGCTGCCATCACTGCTCTGTGGTAAGAAGATCTAGTTGTTGATTGTCAAATCCTGTACTCACCACTGTTGTCCTGTGAACGTAGAGAAATTGTCCTCTGCCAGTGGAGGCGGCCATCACTGTTCTGTGAGGAAGTTACTGTCCGTCGCTGTATTTCAACGGCCGTTGGCTTGTGGAAGGGGAGTGGCCCCCAGCTAGCGGGTGCGTCCCGTGGAGGGAACGAGAGAGCTCCCTGGTTGCCATCTACGACGGACTATTGTATTGCGTCAGATGACCCCCTGCCCGATCCTTCCCCCCTATCCCAAAAAGAGGTAACACTTAAATGATTGATGCTGTCCTGTGAGAAGAGTAACCCTTTCCCTTGTTGTCAATTTCCTACCAGTGCCTGCCGCAACCCCTATCTCCGGTTGAAGAGGAGCCGCTGTGCGGATCCTTACCTGTGTCTGCTTCATTACTCATCTTTGGCCGAAGAGGAGTTGCTGTGCGAATCCTTATCAGTGCTTGTTCCATTACTTACTTCCGGCCGAAGAGGAACTGTTGTCTGAACCCTTACCAGTGTCTGCTCCATCGTTTGCTTCTGTCCGTTTGAAGAGGGATCGTTGTGCGAACTTCCCACGCAACCCGGTAGAAGAGAGAGGAGGATCAGTCGGTGGATTTTAGTTTGAGATTGGACTTATTTTAACTAAATAAAATACAAGTTTTTGATGTTAATTACCTTGTCTGGTCTGTTGGTGTCTCTGGGTAACTCCTCGAGGTGGTACGTTGTGAAGGGGAGGGAAGGCCACCCCGGCCTGTGACAGATTATTATAATCGTTTCAATATAAAGACTTTCCAAAGGACCAACAAAGTATTGTAAAGGTAAAAAAAAGATCTGGTACGGTAAATTCCAGAAATTGGTCAAGACTAGATTCTTACAAAACATCCTGTAAGGAGTTTTTTACACTCTTAGACTGCGAAAGTTATTACAAGTGCTTTGTGACTATTTGAATACATTTTCTTGGCAAATAAAAAGTAGCCCTGTTCTACAGTGTTCAATTTACATGTAACACATGTCTTCATGTTGGAAGGATTTTATCAGATTTTACAGATGGGAGCAAAACAATAATTTAAATTTTTATCTCCATAATTTATTTGTCAATGTAGAACTGTACACATTTCCAAATTTTAACAGCCACATGCAGAAGTCATAGTGTAAACTGTTAGGAATACAAAATGTAAGAGCTGGTCTCCCCGACCAAAAAAGAAACAACTCCCCCCTTTATACCGTACTAGTTGTAATTTAGCATGTAGAAAGCTACAGTTGATCAGCACCCCCTAGAGTAAGAAGAAAGAGAAGAAAGCAAGAGAAAGGAATGGCAAGTTTAACCTCAATTGACCACAACCTAATGAGAATCATCAAGGAATCAAAATGTACCTTAATAAAGGGGCTCGAACTGATACGAGCATCCAGATAGTTGGTAAACGGTTACTTGCATTGGCTTTGTTGCTGAACAAGAGTCCGGATGTGGTAGACAAAGGAGATTCTTGATTATTCCGTTAGGAGGAGGTTCTTGGGTGATGTTCTTAAAGGTATTTATTTCTAGGATGCTGTTAAACGTGCACACAATTAGATTTAGCTTAGCACTGTCTTGCTGAAATATGCAAGAACTTTCCTGACAAGGCATCATCTGGATTAAAGTAAATGTTGCTGTAAAAGATCTGTACCTTTCAGCATTGATTGTGCCTTTCCAAAAGTGCAAGCTGCCCATTCTATAACCACTAATGCATGCCATACCATCAGAGAAGCAGGCTATTAAACTAAAATCTGATAACAATAGGGTTTTATCCCTCTCCTCTTTAGTCCGGAGGACATGATGTCTGTAGTTTCCAAAAATAATTGAGTTCATTTTATTTGAGCTTCAGCCCTGAGAAGTTGGTGGCTTCTTTGAATGATAGAGCTTAAACTGCATTTGTCTATGATACACAGATAATAATTTCTGGAAGTGTTTCTGAGCCCATGCTGTGATTTTAATTTAAAAATCATACCTGGTTTTTACTGCCGTAGGGCCAGAAAATCACAGGCATTGAATATTTATATTCAAAATCACAGAGATTTTTCCAGATTCTCTGAGATTTTTGATGATATTTTTGCAAATTCTTAAACTTTTGCCAATTGTTACTTCTGATAGACTCTGCCTCTCTAAGATTTGATATAATCAATAATTTGACTGACCGATTGCCATTTAAAACCACATAGGTTCCACCATCTGTTTCGTTTTAGCAATACTTACTAGAAGCTAGTAACACTTTCTACCCTTTGGTGGTTCCCCCAAGGGGGAAAGGGATGAGGTGGTGTAGTAAGTGAGTGTCTGTGCTTGAGAGTGTGTAGGAGAAGGTGACCAGGAGAGGAGACCTTCTTGGGCTCTAGGAGGGGAGGGAGGCCATATTGTGGACACTGTTTGCTTGTGGTGGAGCCAGCAGAGGGGTCTGGGAGGTGGTGTGAAGCTTCTGCAGTCATCATTAACCACTATTCATGTTCCAGTTGTCCTCTCAGCCCCTTTCTCATGTGCTTGCTGTCTTTCCACAACAGGACTGTGAATCTGGTGCTATCTGGTTGAACTGGACCATGCTGCCCTGGTGAGCATGGGCTGGATGACTGTCAGCACATTGTTGTATTTCCTTGTGCAAATATTCAGATAAAACGAGACCAAAATACTCACTGGTACCCCTTAATTAACACACGTCCCCTTTTACATAAAACAATTCATCTTGATACCCGTTCAGATTGAACTGCTTCTAGAAACCCCCCTGAGCCTCTTAACAATCATGAACAGACAGTTATTTTGGTTAAGAAGCATAGGTATGAAAAATGGGCTCCTCAAGTACCTGATAGAGTGGGAGGGTTATTGCATTAAGCATCCTAGACCCCACATCACACAATTGCATTGAATGCCCCGGCCCACTCACCTGAAGAAGATTTAGAGAGAGCAGAACTTCCAGAGTGAGCCATTTGGAGGGTGTGGTGTGGTTGGGTCATGTTCAAAAAAGATCTCAGCTCAACACCAGCATGGAAGATTTACATGATGTAGTTAAGGCCAGACGCAGGTCAAAGCTAGACTTTCATGTTTAGTTACTTATCCTCTTTCACTTTGAATGTTATTATTAGTGCTTTGTGAACATTTAAATGCATTTTCTTAGCAAATAAAAAGTGGCCCATTTCTAGCGTGTTTAATTATTTTATCAATTTTATCAAAAGTCTTTAAGTTGGTCTTTTCAACTCGAAAAACAGAAGTCCTGTTTTCCATAGGAAAATCATAAGGTCAGGATTCTCTCAGGTCTAAATGTCACAGAGAGAATCGTATTACACAGTTAAGACGATTTAAAGCTTAAAATGAAAAAGGACACAAAATGTTATTGTCAATGTAAAACTGTACGCAAATTTTAAGCAATCTTACCTGTGCTGGTGTTTTGAGCCAATATTTCTGAGACCCACATTTTACTTGAAATGTCAGCATTAATCAGGTTCTGAAAGCAGGAATCTGAATGCATGATGGTTTTGAATTCTTTTATTCTTTTATTGTTGATTGTTACAGGCTTTGGATTCGCCCTTGATTAGCATTTCCCATGTTGTTTGTTACTCACATGAACTTTACGTTCAACTGGATTATGACATTGCTTATCATTTTGGAATTGATTGCCAGTTTTCATACTCGGTAAAACTACTCACAGTAGACAGAACAAGTCTTTAAACATTTAAAGCAACAAAAAATCTTATTTTAAATAATGTATTGATGATAATATATATATATATATATATATCCTAAGTGCCAATAAATAAAGGTAAACATAGGAACAGATTTAAACAAAAAAAATAGCATATATTTTTAACTGTAGGATTAAAATTACAGAATTATTGAAAGAACACAATGTATTTACAGTTACTATTACAGTCTCTGTCGTCTATATTTAACTAATATTCACCAAACACACTTCAACAAAAGCAGGTTACATATGAAATTTTTGTCTCAACATTAAAAACTGACTTTAAAATCATGTTGGTAAAATGGAAAAGTGCGTGTTTAATCCACTACTTTAGTTTAATCTTGTCATCTGACATGTTCTGCAAATTATTGCTTCGATATTATTATATTAGTTTTGATTCTACTTGACTTGAAGGTGATCTTTAAGACGTTACAGGTGATCCTTCTTTTTCTTGTTGAAGATGTTTCCTTTGGGCTGCACCTTCCACGTCACTGTAGTGTTTTTCAACATGCCGTTTTCCTCCAGTTTCTGTTTTATCTGAAGATCAGAATCAGGATTTAGTTTATCAAACCAAAAGGAAAAAGGAAACAGGGAGATGCCAAGATTGAATAAAAGTAGACATTCTCGTAGTGAGAAATCCTAATGAGGTCGTGACAGAGACATCATGTGACTCACCTGCTCTAAAATAGACGACTGTACAGCAGGATCAAACACACTCCCATCAGACTTCACCTGCAGCCTCACTGTCTGACTCCTCGATGGGAAAACTGTAGAATATACACACACACACACACACACACACACACACACACACACACACACACACACACGTGTGAAATTGGACATGGAGGTGTTTATGAACAGAAGCATTTAACATTACAGTCTCAGTATCTCATTTTCACTCCCTGCTAATTTTTATTCTCTTTTAACAGAGTAAATAAAAATGCAAAAATAGGTAAAGAAAGAAAAGACTCACTGGTGTCACAGAGGAAATAGCACTGGTTGCTGCAGGACACATCATAAAACAGTTCATTATAAATCAATCCACAGTTATCATTTCCACCATAATTAGCAGGTCTTCCAGGAGCCCATGGAAGGTTTGAAGCAATGGTCCCATCTAACCACTTCCATGTGTCTCTATAGAGTCCAATCCAGGGATCATCTTTAGTATTCCTCACCTGCATTATTAAGTCATTATCTGGGCTGCTAAGAGAACTGGCCAAGTCTGTGTGATATGTTCGACAGTAAGCCTGAGCTTCAGACCAGGTCATCAAAAGACTACTGATAAATACAAACTTGGCAGTTCCACTGAATTTAGCTGTGAAAAATGTAGCCAAATGTTAACATCTCATAAAATCTGATATCAAGATACCAAACAAATCATTATGAGGGTATGAACTCACCATTGTAGCAAATGAAAGTTCTTAGTTGTGAGCATTGCAGGTCCCACCAATGATTAAGTGCATCAATACCAACACATGATTCTTGTCCATTAAGATTATTAGGCTCTCCAGGGTACCAGTTGGTATAAGTAACATTCTTCAATGGGAGGTTGTTCAAGGACCAGCGCCAGCTATCGATATCATTGTACAATCCGACCCAGGCAGGTGCCACTAGACCTTTGCGTGCTGATTCGATTTCAAATCTTAGCCAATCAGTATCACTCAGGATTGTTGCCAGGTTGTTGTAATTTGCTCTGCAGTAATTCATTGCATCAGTCCATGTTTTTATTGTGATCACCAGGTCATAATGGTAAGGGACGGTCCTATTGATGGATTCAGCAACTGGGAGCAGATCTGTTGGTGACATTTTATTTTACAAAACACATAAAATCAATTTTAACTAATGATTATTTAAATATAGTATATTGTCCCTTCCTCTGAGGATATAATAAAAGAAAAACATAAAAGCAAACCTACAGGAGGAATCATGGAACTACACGCTTGTCAAATCAGACTTTTGTCCTGAGTAACTTTCTGTATTATATCACGTTGTTGCACACTGGGGGGGATTCCTCCCTTGTTCTGTTCATAGCAGCGTGTAGCGCATGTTGGCTTAAAGCACGGATATTTACTTTCACATTGCTGTGCTCATAGCCATGTGTTTTTGTTTTATTTTAAAGTAAACCTGTACTTAAGACCCTACACGTAGCTGATAAATCAGAAATCTAGGACTTACAAATTAGGATTCTGGTCTCAGACCAGTTTACTGATCTTGAGATTTAATTATTTTCTTTATTGGTTCAAATATTAATCTCTACTCTGAAAGGTTAGCAGGTGAGATCTTACCTTTAGCACCTTCTATTGGTTATTTTAAAGTGCTTACCTTAAATCCCATGGGGTCTACTGTACATCTACCAGATTTGTGGTCCCATTATTTAGTGTCAAATGAGATCCATTGGGAGATGAATGAGTGCAGACTCTCCTGTGTGATGGTGGGCTTTCAAAGCTCACAACACTTACCACATTGCATCTAAAGAATTTACTCTTTACAGAAATACTGTATATAAGAAAATATATTGGTATTTGGAAAAGCAGAAAGAACATGAGAGCTTTACAGTCATGCTGATATCGTGACTCTGCTTCCCTTTGACATAAGAGTAATATGTACTGGTAACAAGCTGCATGTAAACCATACAATCGATTAGCAAAACAGTAGTTTATAAAAAATGCTCTCACCAGTGAGACAAAGGAGAAGAAAAAGATTCAGCTTCATGATAGATAGGTAGCTAAAGGCAAAAGAAAAAACATGTAATTAGTTAAAATATTAAAATGACCAAATTTAAATAATAGTAATAAACAATTGGATTTAAAACATACCTGAGATATAAAGTCAGAAAGCTGGTATTTGTTTAGAACCACTGCTTTAGAACTTCACTGTTTGCAAACAGCACTCTAAAAAGATTATCTTCTTACTTCTCCTGTCCTACACTACTCAGGCTGATTTCCATCTGTCTCATCTTTCCCTTAGGCTGCCGTCCCCTTACATAAACAAAACCAAATTCTGGACCATCGTCATCAAAGTTCGGCACAGAAACAAAGTGAATGAGGTCATCAGGTTGCCTTTAGTGTGGAATTTATTGTTATGAAACATTCAGCATGTACAATATTATTTCTCTTTTATAAAATAATTTCTGTCTCTTCCTGGAACCTTGAAGGCAGCATTTTTTGGACAGTGACATGAAGTCAAACCCACTGGGTTTCCAGAGTACTTATTTAAAAATTTAAAAACAAGGGCTTTACAAAGAAACTACAGAATCCCATTTCAACAAAAGTTGGAACTATAAGCAAGAGTGCGGCCAGGCCTGTGATTAGTGTCATAGTTTCTGTTGCCTGCTATTTCTGGTTCAAATTTCATCTTTACATTTCATTTTTAAGTAAAACATTTGTTAATACAGATATCCAATACACAGGGGTTGTGCTGCTACTATAGCAGTGTAGTGGTTCGTGTTTTGACTTGTGGAGTCTGGGGAATTCAGATTCAAATCCTACCTTCAAACAAATCTTATCTTTACATTTGTGTGTATGTAAGTCATTAATTTTGACAAAAGTCGAATAAGCCAGATTTTGACAAGCCTGGAAGTGATGTAGTGGTTAGTGTCATGGTTTTTAGTTTATGAGATCCCTGGTTCAAATCTCATCACTAAATTTTGGGTTTTGAGAGTCATTTCTTTTGACAAAAGTCCAATAAGCTAGCTTGCAAATTGTCCTGAAGTGGTGTAGTAGTTAGTGTCCTGCTTTCTGGTATATGAGGTCCCAGGTTCAAACTGCAATTTAATTTTGCAATTAAGTTTATATAGTTTTTAAAACCATTTTAAGACCAATAAGCAGGAGGCACATAATCGGTGAAGTGGTTTGCATCATGGCTTTTGCAGAGAGACCTCCCTGATTCAAATCTCACTCTCTCCTTACCTTATATGTGAGCCATTTTTCATGACAAAAATCCAGTCACACACACACATCACAGCTGTGTTAACACAGTGCAGTGGTTAGTGTCATGGTCTTTGATGTGTGACATCTTAGGTTCAAATCTGACTATTACTGCTTCTTTGTTATTGATTAAAAAGGTGAAAATCTCTTAAAAACATTCCTCTGGCAAGAGATCCTGTGGCTCAGTTGGATGAGCTCTACCTCTGGGTTGAGAGGTTGCTGGTTCAAACCCCAGCCAGGTCTCCAGAATATATGTGAAAGTTCTGGCTACAGTTGCATGAAAGGTTCTGGATTAACAACCAGAGCAAACTGGAAGGTCTCGGAGGGCATTGTGGAAGGAGTTGGAGGCTGTCCAAGAAGGTACCGGAGGGCATAACCTAGCCTGGGGGGAGGCAATATCCGGGCTGCTGCCCCCCGAAAAAGCTGAGGAAATAAACGTAGGGGGTTATACATCGAAAAATTTAAAGTTTGACTTAGTTTTTAAATATATACAAAACTGTCAGCAAAAATCTATCACCCCTCTTTTTTAGGGGGCTATGAAGTACCATTTACCTCAGGCTTTTTGGCCCCACACTGACTCACTCTTCTGCTCAACCACATGACCCTTGCACCACACACAGACTCACATCACATGTACCACAGAACTTGGAGACAAGCCAGATTTGAACCAGCAACCTCCGCATTGAGAGGTAAGGCTTTTACCACTAAGCCACCAAGTCCCACACCAATGAACAAGTCTCGTAGGACTTTTGTCTTTTAAAAGGTCACCAAAAAAATAAAATGAATCAAAGGTCAAATAAAAGCACCCCCTAGTGGACTAACTATTGGACATTAATTATCAAGTCCACAGCAACATGTGTGCTAAACTGAATTGGTGGGAAAGATCACGTCTCCTTTCACACAGCAGTGAATTTTAAAAACTTCTACCAAGTCCATGCTTATGTACACACACATGCACAGAATTCACATTTCTTCCAAAGTTAAACATTTCATCAAGCTCTTACAACAAAGCCACCAAAGTTCCACACCAAAACACCATTCTTGACCTAAAGCTTTCCTACACAGTCTGCAGTGAGTTTAATTATCAGAACAGAAACAGCACAATATCTGCATCAACCCAAAGAGCTGTGCCAAATTTACCCAAGATACAAATATTTTCGGCTCTCTTATTCTTTATGTTCTGGAATTAAAATTCTAATTATTTATTACTTTTTTTATTCAACATATATAACATTTCTTGCAACCCAATTGTGTTTACAGGTCATGCAAATTTTCCTGGTAAATGTAATTTATATCAGTCTCATTGTATAAAAATGACATGCTGCAGCATTAAGGGAATGTTCTCTTCTTACATTATGACTTTTTTGAAATACTGTAATTGGTTAATATATATTTATACTACTGGAGATGTGAGTCAGTTAGATTTTGAAAACTAGACTCATTTAAATGATAGAGAATGAGAAAGTATTTACCATTAAGCCACTCACGTTGTTCGGGTTTAAAGATATTCTTTTTACATTTCACGGATGAGTTGCCCTACTCTAACAAGGAAATACTGCCAGTACAGTTTGTACTTGTTACTTTCTTACTGAGGCATTTTGTTTAGCGTTTTCTATTTCCAAGGTTTTGAAACACAATTCTTGTTTACATTCTCATTCTTTTTTCTAGTGCATGTTGTTTTCTGATTACCCGACCTTTGCCAATGCCATTGGAGTTGGATTGTTTTGTCTGTTATATTAAATGGTCTTACTTTGCATTTGCAGCCAGTTTCCGCCTCTTTCATGAACTTTTTGCCATCCCTGTCTTAGTTTAATAGCTTTTTTCAGACTGTAGTTTTTTTTTTTTATGCAATACCAAATTCTTCAAGCAGCACAAAGCAGAACAAGTCATGTTCCAGCCAGAGACGAACAGGACGGCGTCTCACATTACATCAGGTCAAAGTCAAAGAATGCAGACAAAACAAAATCATTGTTTTTTTGGTTTTTTTTTTTTGGGGGGGGGGGGACAAGGCAGATTGCAGTTTCACATAAATCTCCACCTGATTACTGAATACAAAGACGTGAAGAGATCATCAGTAATAAAAAGTCGACATTATTATTTATTGATAAAATCCGTGCCTTTTTGTAAATGCTAAAAATTGTGTACATTTTCGATGTACAGAAAATATAAGCAAAATACAGAGAAATAAGTTAGAAAGTAGAAAATGACAGAAATAGGAACAACCCATTATTTACAATAGTTTTTACAGGTTCTATTACAATCTCTATAAAATCTTCAATATAATAAATCCTCTTTTCTATGACACAGTGACACCATAAACCCACTATCTGAACAGACCCTCTATGACTTTCTACTTACCATTGTGTCAAGTGGCCACCTGCAGCAGATACAGGTTACATATGAAATATTTGCAATTACATATAATTATAGGGGCAGAAACAAACTAGTACAATTATACATTAGATTAGATTAGATTAGACTAGATTAGATTAGATTAGATTAAACTTTATTGTCATTAAACATGTATAAGTACAAGGCAACAAAAATTCCATCATTTAAGGCTAAACGACTTGAGCTTGAATATAAAAGTGAGCATTTAGACATTACAGGTGATCTTTCTTTTTCTTACTGAAGATGTTTCCATTTGGCTGCACCTTCCAGGTCATGGTGGTGTTCTCCAACATGCCATTTTAATCCATTTTCTGCTTCATCTGAGGATCAGAATTAGGAATTCATTACTCAAAAAAGGAATATGTATCAGAGAGATGCCAAGAATTGATAAAATAATCCACATTATCAACACGAATAAATAAAATCTGAGCAGTAAAAAAAAAAAAAAACTGGGGTGTTTTGGTGACATCATGTGACTCACCTGCTCTAAAATAAATGACTGTACAGCAGGATCGAACACACTCCCATCAGACTTCACCTGCAGCCTCACTGTCTGACTCCTTGTTGGGAAATCTGTAGAATCAACACACACCTCTTTTCACACACATTTTCTCTTCAGAACAATGCACCTTCTAGATGAATTTTATGATGGATGTTTTAAAATATGAAAAATATTTTACAAATTGTGTCTAATAAACGCTCATCTAGTATTTCTTCCTTTACTTTATCATCTGAATGGATGGTGTGTGGATATTGTGTTATGTTTACAAAAGACGCTGAACACTGCAACAAATTGTAGATGGAGGTGTTACTGTGCATAAAGAGGAGCATTTATTATTATAATGTCATGAAAAAAGAACTCACTGGTGTGACAGAAGAAATAGTACTGGTTGCTGCAGGATGCATAATAACAGTCCGTTATTAACAACTGCACAGTTTTCAATTCCTCCATAATTATCAGGTTGTCCAGCAGCCCATGAAAGGTTTAAAGCACTGGTCCCATCTGACCACCTCCATGGTTCTCTATATAGTCCAATCCAGGCACCCCCTGGGTTTATTTGAACTATAATGTTGTGGTCTGAGCTGTTAAATATGCTGGCCAAGTCTGTGTAATGTGTTCGACAGTAAGCCTGACCTTCAGGCCAGGTCATGTAAGGTCTAGAAATGGCAATGAACCTGGCAGAACCAGTCAAATTAGCTGTAAAAAAGGAACCAAATGATTACGGCTTTGTTGATTCAAGTCTTCACAGAAAATATGATACCAAGATACAACTGAAAATCAAACTAAAAACTCAACTAAATCACTTTAAGGACATTGACTCACCATCGTAGCATATGATGGGTCTCAGTTCTGTACATGGTAGATCCCACCAACAATTATATCCACCTATAGCAACACATGATTCTTTTCCAGCACCATTATTAGGCTCTCCAGGGTACCACGGCCTAAAGGGAACATACTGTAGGTTGTTTAAGGACCAGCGCCAGCCATTGATATCAGCGTACAAGCCGACCCAGGCAAGTGTTGCCAAATCCTTACAATTGATGACCCAGAAAAGTTCAGAAAATTACACAACTTACTAAATTGGTTCCTTATGAAATAATCAATAATGTGAATAAATCTGATGTTTTACCTGTTTAGAACTGGATCATTACTGTTTCTTCAGCAGCTCAAATTAAGATCTTCACTGCTTGCATAAGCTCTTCGAAGCGCATCTGTTTACTTCGCCTTCTTAATCCTTGAAAAATGATGACGTGAACTGCGTGAAAACCAATTTCCATTTTTTTTTCGTTAGCCTTTCCTTAGTCTCCAGACTCCTTGTTTAGACAAAACCAAATGCTGTCCCAACATCCTCAATTTTCAACAAGTCAAGTCAAGTCAAGTTTATTTCTATTGCGCTTTTCACAACAGACATTGTTTCAAAGCAGCTTTACAGAAATCAACAGTGAAGGTGAATGGTGTGCGTTTATCCCTGATGAGCAGCCGTGGTGACTGTGGCAAGGAAAAACTCCCTTAGATGTTATGAGGAAGAAACCTTGAGAGGAACCAGACTCAAAAGAGGAACCTCATCTTTATTTGTGTGACATCAAGAGTTTGATCATAAATCTTTCAACAATACAGAACACTGGAGAGTGAGAACTAACATGAGCACTGGAGTATATGATTATAAGTAAATGTTCTTTCTACAGTCTTTGGTATAAAAGTAGGAGCTACTGAGCTCAACATTTGTGATCAAAGGATCAAACACAGAAAGGAGGTGAACGAGGTCCTCAGGTTGCCTTTACTGTGAAATTTAGAACATCATCACTGTTTCTTTGGCAGCATTAAGATAAAATCTAACCCACTGGGAAACCAAAAGAAAAACATACAGAATAATCTAATAAAGGGAGATCTACATGATGTTTTGCAAGCTAGAACTAGGTCTATGTTTGCTAGTAATGCTATCAAAAGCGCAGTGTGACTATTTAAATGCCTTTTTTGTTGCAATGCTCTACAACTATACAAACAAGAAGTCCTGATTTCCATAGAAAAAGAAGACACAAGCATTCTGTGTCACAGCTCTAAAATGTCACAAAGAGTGGCTTATTGCACAGTAAAGACCAAAACAAAGCTTTCAAATTTTACATCATAATATTACAAAGAAGTCAAATTGTTTGTGCAAAAACAAGACCGCTGTCTAAAAGACTAATCAGAGAAGTAAGTTGCCATGACCTCATTAGTTTCCTGTATTCGTGTGTTGCTGCTAATCTTTGTTTATTTCTAGAACACTGTTGAAACTGGGATAAACAGTCTGATTCACCAATCTTGGGATCACCTACACATAAAAAAAAAAAATCATTGGGGCAGCTGCAAATAATTCTATTGTCTTGAGAAAAACACCATGAGTACACAGTAGTTCACAGTAAAGCAGTCAGAGAGGCAAATTAGGTGGAAACCTAGAAGTGTAGTCAAGGGAGGGGAATGTCGAGGTCGATACACAAAGAGAAATTGTTACACAACACGAGATTAACAATACTTTACCAAGTTGTTAGCATTAGCATGGTTTAAGAATGATCAAAACAGGAAATGGGATAAGTTGGGTGAGCTCCATATTCAGGTGACGGGTCCCTCTGGTGGCCTGGTGGCGGTATAGTGGCTGGAACTTCAGTTCAGCGGCATTAATGTTTAGCATTTAGGAGCTGTCATGAGATTCTTGAGATGAACCAGATTCCCCAAAAGAGGTGTTCACTTAAAAAGTTGTTAGTACAGTATCAAGGCTTCTACTTGGGCCATGGGCAGGTGTATTCCTGAATAGATGAGACAGAAGCAAGTGTGTTGAGTGGCCTCAACAAAAAAAAGAAAAGAAAAGTGGTTGAGACAGTTTCTATGGGCAGGCTTGGTATTATTAAAGGTTTGTGACTAATTATTCAGATACCACCAGACTGTTGACTGATCCCTTCATAAAGTTAGTACCAGATTTGGGCCAAAAGACAGAATTGTATCAACAGGTTTCCATGCAGGTGAAAGCTGCCTGTAGGGGGCCACCTTTTACATTTCCTGACTTCTTTTTCTATTTACTTTTTCGAGCTGAGACATGAGTTAGAGCGTTGAGGGCTGTTTTGTCCCAGGTGCTGGAAAGGAATGAATGCCCTGTGTTGTACTTTAGCTGGTGAAATAGCATGAGTACAACAGAATAAAGAAGACCATACTCTCCTATAATATCTGTTGGAAAGAGCCTTGTCCCTCTGTTTCCTTATACCATCTCAGGGGAATTTTCCCTGCCACAGTTGCAACTTTCTCACTTTTAAGGAACAAACGTATATTAAATTGATTTGGATTATGATAGAACTTGCTTGAATACATTTTCTTGGCAAATGACAAGTACAACTTACAAGTGCTCCACTGTACCACTGTTGGATTTACATATAAAACAAGCCCCCACATTGGACTCAACAGCTACCACTATAAAAAACAAAGTCATGTTTTACATAAGAAAAGAGCATCATTCAGTGTCACATGTCTAAAAGTCTCAAAAAAAGAGTGTTGCATTTAATGATTTGATTCCCGTACAACAAAATGCTCTTCTGAAATTCAAGCGATTGTTCTGTAGCACCTCCAGATCAGCTCTCTGTCTGTTCCTGATTGTTCCATTGACCTGTGGTCGAAATAATAATAATTTTTAAATAAAGTTTCTCCTAAGGAACTACAGAGTGTAGTGTTCATAAAAGAAGATCTACGTGATGTTTTACACTGCGAATGCTCCAAATTTATTTGAATACATTTTCTTGGCAAATATAAAGTAGCCCTGTGCTCCTGTGTTCGATTTATGTGTCTTTAAGTTCGCCTCTCCAACTCTAAAAACTAGCAGTCCTGTTTTTCATAGGAAAAGCAGTTACCCAAGACCAGGATTAAGCATCTCAGGTCTAAATCTCACAGAGATTATCTTAGTACACAGTTGAAACCAAAACTTCTAAATAAAATCTTCATACAATTTTATTGTCAAACTGTACAACTGTAAAATTTCCAGCAGTCTTGCCTGCGCTGGCGTTTGGAGTTTATACTTCTAACATTCTGATTAAGCAGGTTGTCAAAGCAGGAACCTGATCCCATAAATGACAGCGATTAAGATGTTAGATATCAAGTTTATTGCTGATATTATTGTACAGTACATTCTTAGTTCCAATAGGTACAGAAAATGTAAATAATAAAGAAATTAGTGTATATTTTTAACAGTATGATTAAAATTAAAAGTCTGATATTTATTGCCATTCAAAACACAAACGTATTTACGAAGTCGGTTACATTCGCTTTTTTCTACATAAAATTATTCTTTGATATAAACACAATAAAACATTAAACCCAGTATTTTAACAGACTGATTTTATGACAGTTTGTCCATCACTATGTTCAGTAGACACTTGCACCACAAACTGGTTACATATAAAATATTTGATTGAAAACTAATAAAAAAGAGCAAAGAAATGATGTGTATATTTCACTACTTTTGGCTAATCTCATCCTACTGATTAATGCTACAAGTTCAGTTTTTATTCTACTTGACTTAAAGGTGAGAATTTACACATTACAGGTGATCTTTCTTTTTCTTGTTGAAGATGTTTCCATTTGGCTGCACCTTCCAGGCCAGTGTGGTGTTCTCCAACATGCCATTTTCCTCCAGTTTCTGCTTCATCTGAGGATCAGAATCAGGAATTCATTACTTAAATCAGTAAAAAAAAAGGAATATGTATCAGAGAGATGCCAAGAATTGATAAAATAATCCACATCATAAACACAAATAAATGAAATCTGAGCAGCTGAGCAGTGAGAAAATCCAAGCTGGGGTGTTTTGGTGACATCATGTGACTCACCTGCTCTAAAATAAATGACTGTACAGCAGGATCGAACACACTCCCATCAGACTTCACCTGCAGCCTCACTGTCTGACTCCTCGTTGGGAAATCTGTAGAATCAACACACACCTCTTTTCACACACATTTTCTCTTCAGAACAATGCACCTTCTAGATGAATTTTATGATGGATGTTTTAAAATGATGAATAAAATTTGAGAAATTCTGAATGGATGTGATGATATTGTGTTATATTTACGAAAGACACTGAACACTGCAACAAATTGTAGATGGAGGTGTTACTGTGCATAAAGAGGAGCATTTATTATTATAAAGTCATGAAAAAAGAACTCACTGGTGTGACAGAAGAAATAGTACTGGTTGCTGCAGGATGCATCACTGAACAGTCCGTTATTAACAACTGCACAGTTCTCAATTCCTTCATAATTTTCAGGTTGTCCAGCAGCCCATGAAAGGTTTAAAGCACTGGTCCCGTCTGACCACCTCCATGGTTCTCTATATAGTCCAATCCAGGCACTGCCCGGGTTTATTTGAACTATAATGTTGTGGTCTGAGCTGTTAAATATGCTGGCCAAGTCTGTGTAATGTGTTCGACAGTAAGCCTGACCTTCAGGCCAGGTCATGTAAGGTCTAGAAATGGCAATGAACCTGGCAGAACCAGTCAAATTAGCTGTAAAAAAGGAACCAAATGATTACGGCTTTGTTGATTCAAGTCTTCACAGAAAATATGATACCAGGATACAATTTAAGATCAAACTAAAAACTCAACTAAATCACTTTAAGGACATTGACTCACCATCGTAGCATATGATGGGTCTCTGTTCTGTACATGGTAGATCCCACCAACAATTATATCCACCTATAGCAACACATGATTCTTTTCCAGCACCATTATTAGGCTCTCCAGGGTACCACGGCCTAAAGGGAACATACTGTAGGTTGTTTAAGGACCAGCGCCAGCCATCGATATCAGCGTACAAGCCGACCCAGGCAAGTGTTGCCAGACCTTTGCTTACTGCCTCTTTCTGCAGTCTGAGCCAATCAGTACCACTCTGGATTGCTGCCAGGTCAGTGTACCACACCCTGCAGTAATTCTTCGCATCAGCCCATGTCATCTGTGTTTTTATTAATTCATAATTGTGAGGGACGGTTCCCAGAATGGACACAGCAACTGGGACGAGACCTGTTGGAGAAATTTGAATTTACCAAACACAGTAAAATTTACCTGATAAATACAGATGTTTCTACAATAGATCAAAAATTTCGAGAATAAAGTAGAATATTGCCGTCGCCAAATTCTGTGACCTTATCGTATTTTGTGACTTTGGAGGACGTTATTGCTCAAATCCTTACAATTGATGACCCAGAAAAGTTCGCCACGCAAACAGCGGAAATTCAAACATCGGCTCTGACTTTATTCTCGTAATTCCGACTATATTCTCATAGTGCTACGACCTTTTTAATTTTTTTAACATAACACCAAAACTTAAAATACAATTCATGATGACTAAATAAAAAAATTGTTTATTGTTATAAATCCAGTTTGATAGTTCAGTTCAGTTACACTGAGTAAGTCATGAATTAATAGTTCCTTATTTTTCTAATTATGGATTCCGGAACTACTTAATTACACAGAATGTAACAAATGAATTATTTACATGACTCTGAAATGAAAATGTAGGAGTTTGTGTATTTCTATTTTTTTTTTTTTCATAATTTCATAACTCTTACACAGAGTGCATTTGGAAAGACCCACTTTCTTTTTTTTCCATGTTATATTGCACTCCGATACTACAATCGTTGAAGTTGATTTTCTCAATAATCTACAGTCAGTACACCAGAATGATAAAGTGTCTGCATTTTTTTTTTATTATTATTAAAAAGCTGAAATACCTGCATGTACACCTGAAACTTGAACACTTATAAATTAGCTCAGGTGAATCCTATTTGTATTTATTTTATTATTATTTCCCTTATAAAATGCTTAAACTACCCAGTAGCCCATAAACAGTTTCATTAAAAAAATATTGCTAAAACTGCTGATGTCGTTTAAATTATATATATATATAAAAAAAAAAAAAAAGAAGACGCATCCAAATGTAAGGTCGACTAAATTGTTGTTATTAAATATTTAATCAAAATAAAAGGTTTACACTATACAATAATGGCTTGTAATCACATATATAATTTTTCACAATAAACTTTAATACATTATAACTAATAACACCATATTTGTTGTTTTGGAAATTGCACATAATTTATATTAATTTGTGTAATATCAATTATCATTTAATTAACAATAAGTGGTTTATAAAGTGCTCTCACCAGTGAGACCCAGGAGAATAAAAAGTTTCAGATTCATGATGGATGTGTAGCTGAGGGAAAAAGAATATATATAAATATATATAAGTAGAAAATAAAGGTATGCAAGTATGAAATAAAGAAGGATTTATTTGCGTAAATGTAAATATGATTATCTAACCAAGCTTTATATCTTTATATAATAATAATCATAATCAGGTGTCAGGTTCGTGCTGATACACTTGTGAGACTGAATTATACATTACAACCAGGTCACATGACCAGAAATACATTTATACACAATAAAGAACTGATATTTAAATCAAACACAAATAACTTCAGACAAAGTTCCAGTAATTATATTAATTAATCTGCCCATCTCTTATTTTATTGCTTTTTGGGAGTTTGCTATCAGGTAGAACATTATTTTTATTATACTTTTAAATATATAATGTTTTTAGAAGAAGACAACACTTTAAACTTCACCACATAACATTACAGCACATTTATTTTCACTAAACTTTTATTAAATATCTTTCATAATACTGTTTATAAATAACATGCATTACTTATTTTATATATATTTTTGTTCCCGCGACCGTAATTCCCGACACAATTATGTTTTCAATAAAACCTTTTCTTAATATCAGTTAATTATTTTATAAGGATGATTCAATAAATTATTTTAATTAGAAAATATCTGCTAGAACAATTTTTCAGTACCAGAGACCCAGTGCTGTCCAAAGATTCATTTAATAATCACTTAATAATCATTTTAAAAGTAAAAAAAAATACATAACATTAATGCAACATGTTTCCTAAAATTACACAACTTACTAAATTGGTTCTTCATGAAATAATCAATAAATCTGAATAAATCTGATGTTTTACCTGTTTAGAACTGGATCATTACTGTTTCTTCAGAAGCTCAAATTAAGATCTTCACTACTCGCATAAGCTCTTCGAAGCGCATCTGTTTGCTTCGCCTTCTTAATCCTTGAAAAATGATGACGTGAACTGCGTAAAAACCAATTTCTATTTTTTTCGTTAGCCTTTCCTTAGTCTCCAGACTCCTTGTTTAGACAAAACCAAATGCTGTCCCAACATCCTCAATTTTCAACACAGAAAGGAGGTGAACGAGGTCCTCAGGTTGCCTTTAATGTGAAATTTAGAACATTATCACTGTCTCTCTGGCAGCATTAAGATAAAATCTAACCCACTGGGAAACCAAATAAATAACATACAGAATAATCTAATAAAGGGAGATCTACATGATGATTTGCAAGCTAGAACTAGGTCTAAGGTTGCTTCTTACACACCTTACTGTTACGCTACTAATGCTATGAAAAGCGCGTTGGGACTATTTAAATGCCTTTTTTGTTGACACTGCTCTCCAGCATTATATTTCCCTGTAAAACAAGCCTTCACATTGGATTGTACAACTATACAAACAAGAAGTCCTGATTTCCATAGAAAAAGAAGACACAAGCATTCTGTGTCACAGCTCTAAAATGTCACAAAGAGTGGCTTATTGCACAGTAGAGACCAAAACAAAGCTTTCAAATTTTACATCATAATATTACAAAGAAGTCAAATTGTTTGTGCAAAAACAAGACCGCTGTCTAAAAGACTAATCAGAGAAGTAAGTTGCCATGACCTCATTGGTTTCCTGTATTCGTGTGTTGCTGCTAATCTTTGTTTATTTCTAGAACACTGTTGAAACTGGGATAAACAGTCTGATTCACCAATCTTGGGATCACCTACACATAAAAAAAAAAAATCATTGGGGCAGCTGCAAATAATTCTATTGTCTTGAGAAAAACACCATGAGTACACAGTAGTTCACAGTAAAGCAGTCAGAGAGGCAAATTAGGTGGAAACCTAGAAGTGTAGTCAAGGGAGGGGAATGTCGAGGTCAATACACAAAGAGAAATTGTTACACAACACGAGATTAACAATACTTTACCAAGTTGTTAGCATTAGCATGGTTTAAGAATGATCAAAACAGGAAATGGGATAAGTTGGGTGAGCTCCATATTCAGGTGACGGGTCCCTCTGGTGGCCTGGTGGCGGTATAGTGGCTGGAACTTCAGTTCAGCGGCATTAATGTTTAGCATTTAGGAGCTGTCATGAGATTCTTGAGATGAACCAGATTCCCCAAAAGAGGTGTTCACTTAAAAAGTTGTTAGTACAGTATCAAGGCTTCTACTTGGGCCATGGGCAGGTGTATTCCTGAATAGATGAGACAGAAGCAAGTGTGTTGAGTGGCCTCAACAAAAAAAAGAAAAGAAAAGTGGTTGAGACAGTTTCTATGGGCAGGCTTGGTATTATTAAAGGTTTGTGACTAATTATTCAGATACCACCAGACTGTTGACTGATCCCTTCATAAAGTTAGTACCAGATTTGGGCCAAAAGACAGAATTGTATCAACAGGTTTCCATGCAGGTGAAAGCTGCCTGTAGGGGGCCACCTTTTACATTTCCTGACTTCTTTTTCTATTTACTTTTTCGAGCTGAGACATGAGTTAGAGCGTTGAGGGCTGTTTTGTCCCAGGTGCTGGAAAGGAATGAATGCCCTGTGTTGTACTTTAGCTGGTGAAATAGCATGAGTACAACAGAATAAAGAAGACCATACTCTCCTATAATATCTGTTGGAAAGAGCCTTGTCCCTCTGTTTCCTTATACCATCTCAGGGGAATTTTCCCTGCCACAGTTGCAACTTTCTCACTTTTAAGGAACAAACGTATATTAAATTGATTTGGATTATGATAGAACTTGCTTGAATACATTTTCTTGGCAAATGACAAGTACAACTTACAAGTGCTCCACTGTACCACTGTTGGATTTACATATAAAACAAGCCCCCACATTGGACTCAACAGCTACCACTATAAAAAACAAAGTCATGTTTTACATAAGAAAAGAGCATCATTCAGTGTCACATGTCTAAAAGTCTCAAAAAAAGAGTGTTGCATTTAATGATTTGATTCCCGTACAACAAAATGCTCTTCTGAAATTCAAGCGATTGCATTTCATTGTCAATGACAGTTTGTTTGTATAAGTAATAAAATCAAGGCAGACTGAAAGCAGTGAAAACTCGTCTGTCTACAAAACAAAATCTTTGACAGTCATGGCAGCCACAATAATAGTTGTAATAAGATACCAATGCACGTGGTTTAGATAAATAAAAAAATCTGGTGTTCTGTAGCACCTCCAGATCAGCTCTCTGTCTGTTCTTGATTGTTCCATTGACCTGTGGTCAGTGTTAGTATTGCGGTTTAAATTCGTAACGTTCTCTTTGGTAACTATGACGCAGCATTTGCGGACGGTGAGATCGAATCGAACCCAATTATTTAACCCAATTCCAGAGGAAAATCTAGAGGCATCGAAATAATAATAATTTTTAAATAAAGTTTCTCCTAAGGACCTACAGAGTGTAGTGTTCATAAAAGAAGATCTACGTGATGTTTTACACTGCGAATGCTCCAAATTTATTTGAATACATTTTCTTGGCAAATATAAAGTAGCCCTGTGCTCCTGTGTTCGATTTATGTGTCTTTAAGTTCGCCTCTCCAACTCTAAAAACTAGCAGTCCTGTTTTTCATGGGAAAAGCAGTTACCCAAGACCAGGATTAAGCATCTCAGGTCTAAATCTCACAGAGATTATCTTAATACACTGTTGAAACCAAAACTACAAAACAAAATCTAGATACAATTTTATTGTCAAACTGTACAACTGTAAAATTTCCAGCAGTCTTGCCTGCGCTGGCGTTTGGAGTTTATACTTCTAACATTCTGATTAAGCAGGTTGTCAAAGCAGGAACCTGATCCCATAAATGACAGCGATTAAGATGTTAGATATCAAGTTTATTGCTGATATTATTGTACAGTACATTCTTAGTTCCAATAGGTACAGAAAATGTAAATAATAAAGAAATTAGTGTATATTTTTAACAGTATGATTAAAATTAAAAGTCTGATATTTATTGCCATTCAAAACACAAACATTGTATTTACGAAGTCGGTTACATTCGCTTTTTTCTACATAAAATTATTCTTTGATATAAACACAATAAAACATTAAACCCAGTATTTTAACAGACTGATTTTATGACAGTTTGTCCATCACTATGTTCAGTAGACACTTGCACCACAAACTGGTTACATATAAAATATTTGATTGAAAACAAATAAAAAAGAGCAAAGAAATGATGTGTATATTTCACTACTTTTGGCTAATCTCATCCTACTGATTAATGCTACAAGTTCAGTTTTTATTCTACTTGACTTAAAGGTGAGAATTTACACATTACAGGTGATCTTTCTTTTTCTTGTTGAAGATGTTTCCATTTGGCTGCACCTTCCAGGCCAGTGTGGTGTTCTCCAACATGCCATTTTCCTCCAGTTTCTGCTTCATCTGAGGATCAGAATCAGGATTTGGTTAATCAAACCAAAATAAATGTGTTAGAGAAAAACCAAGAATGAATAAAAACGAGCCACATTGTTGAGAATAACAGAAATGTGAGCAGGTAAACAGAGAAATCCTAACAGTGATGTTTCAGAGACATCATGTGACCCACCTGCTCTAAAATGGACGACTGCAAAGCAGGATCAAACACACTTCCATCAGACATCACCTGCAATCTCACTGTCTGACTCCTCGATGGGAAATCTGTAGAACAAACACACATATTTCCCACAATCCTCTTCAGAACACTGAATCTTCTGGATGACTATGATTTATGGTTTAAAATATGAATCAAATTAAATGGATTGTGTTTTATTTAAACTTGAATCAATTTAAATCTTATGCTGTCATTTACATACTTTTTGCTACATTTAAATGCTCTAATAAGTGTCCATCATCCATCCCATCCTTTACTTTATTATTTCAGGGGATGTTGTGTCAATATAGTGTTATATTTTTTGAACACTGCAACATAATGTAGATGAAGCTGTTTATGAGCATGATCAGGGGCATTTACATTACATTCATTTCATTCTCTTCTAATAGGATCAAATTCAAAAAGCTGATGTATTAAAATTATGTATTTTTAGGATGTAACAATATACTGGATACTTGTGGAAATAAATGAAGAAACAAAAGACTCACTGGTGTCACAGAAGGAAAAGAATATGTTGCTGCAGGGTCTATCACCAAACAGTCCGTTATTAACAACTCCACAGTTCTCATTTCCACCATAATTATTAGGTTCTCCAGGAGCCCATTTAAGGTTTGAAGCAATGGTCCCATCTACCCACTTCCATGTGTCTCTATAGAGTCCAATCCAGGCATCACCTACAGTATTTCTCACCTGCATTATAATGTCATTATCTGAGCTGTTAAGGGAACTGGGCAAGTCTGTGTGATATGTTCGACAGTAAGCCTGAGCTTGAGGCCAGGTCATCCAAGGACTACTAATACCTACAAACCTGGCAGTTCCATTGAATTTAGCTGTGAAAAATGTAACCAAATGTTAACATCTTCACAGAAACAATGGTATTAAAATATAACCCTTAATGTGTAATTCCAGCCATCAAACTAAACAAAACAATCAAATGAATAGAAGGATATGAACTCACCATTGTAGCAAATGACAGGTCTTAGTTGTGAGCATGGCACGTCCCACCAATCACTATATGAACTCATAGCAACACACGTTTCTATTCCATTATAATTATTAGGCTCTCCAGGGTACCAGTTGGTATAAGTAACACTCTTCAATGGGAGGTTGTTCAAGGACCAGCGCCAGCCATTAATATCATTGTACAATCCGACCCAGGACGTATATTTGACAAGACCTGGTTCTTTCTTCAGTCTTAGCCAATCAGTATCACTTTGGATCACTGCTAAGTCAGTGTACTTTGCTCTGCAGTAATTCTGTGCATCAGACCATGTGAACGATGTCATGATAAGATTATAATGGTGCGGGACAGTTCTAGGGATGGACCAGGCAACTGGGACCAGACCTGTTGGAGACATTTTATTTTATAAAACACTGTAAATTTGAACCAGTGAATACTTGAATATAGAGTAACTTTCCTTCATTCCTCTGATGTAAGGAAAATATACCACAAATGGAAACATGTACAAGAGAAATTGCAGAAATGCAGGTTTTTCTAATTAGACCTTGTATACTACCGTGACTTTATGTATTTTCACTTTGTTGCACATTGTGAGAAATTCCCCCCTCACTATTTTCACAAATTACTTCACCTTTAACATGCAGTGGGTAAGAAAGACGTGATCATCATGCCTGTGCTCGATTCTATCCAAATTCCACAATGTCTTTATTCAGCCCGGAAGTACTTTTAATGCAATTCCAGTTTAATTTGTAAACAATTTTGGAGATTCTAGCCAAGTTCATCTCAAGGGCCCACCAGGGAGCCCCTCAGCCATGTTACAGTCTGGGGCCATTAGGGGGCTCGTCCTGCCATGATCAGGCCAGGGATGCATGAGGCAGCCCATACACACAGGGCTCCCTTCTCCAGCCAGAGGCCAACAAGGCAGCCTCTCAAATAATGTTTCAGCCAGAGGACGATGAGGCACCCTCTCATCATGTACTCCAGTCAGAACCCGACAAGGAAACCTCCCAAGACAATGCCAATGTTGCAGCCTCCCAAGAACTATTTATACACAAGGCCAACAAGGTGCCCTCCCAAGAACCATTTGTGCCAGAACTTAAAAAGCCAGAGGGCCCAGGCAGAAGCAATCTGTGTCCACAACCTGCATGCACAAGGGGCCTGGACATGCCTGGGAGCAACATTGAGGCCTCCCCCTCTGATGTGCTCATGCAAGGGTTTGCATTGAGGCCTCCTACCAAAAAGTGCCCATGCTGGGGACAAAGCCAAAGCCTCTTTCCTCAAGCTTGTCATGCTAGGGGATTCTCCTTGAATTTGCTTCTGGAAGGAGGTGATGGGGCAGCCTTCTCCTTGGAACACTTAGAGTTTGGCTCCAATTTTTTGTCAATGGTCAAAACAGTTTATTATAAATGTTTAGCCAGAGTACTCATTGGATCTTAAATTTCTTCCTTCTCCCTTCTTCTTTAGAAAGTTACCTATAAGTGGGGGACCCTTGTCACCTATCCTATAGATGGAGGTCTATATATAACAGATTTATGGTTCTATTATTTTAATATATCATAACATTCAGTGGGAATTAGATCAGTGATGACTTTCCTGTGAGCTATAAAAGCTTATATTGCTTACCTCGTGGCATCTACAGAATTTACCCTTTACAAGAGTAGTTTTTAAAATGTTTGTAAATTGTGGACTAATTCTACTTACATTTGGAAATAAAACTATAGGAGCTTCAGGTTTATACTGTATAGTGATTGTACTTTCCTCTGACATGAGCATAAAAATGTACTAGTAACAAGCTGTTTGTTTAAAAAATGCTCTCACCATTGAGGCACAGGAGAAGAAGTAGATTTAGCTTCATCATGGATGGGTAGCTGAGAAGACAAAATCACAATCTATATAAAAAATTAAAGTATGTAAGTATCAAATACATTGTGATTTATTTATGTCCATTTTTAAATGATTAATCAACCAGGGTTTATATCATTTATATCGGGTTAATGCTGTTACACATGATTTTTTTTGCTAAGATGTTTCTCCACCTTTAGAGTCCACCTGTGGGTAATTAAATTGATTGGATTTGATTGAACACACCTCTCTATTGAAGGCCTCACAGCTGACTATGCACATCAGAGCAAACATGAGGTCAAAAGAAGAAAAGAAGCGCTCCAACATGCGAGGCTCCAAGATGGCGGCACACCAGTATCCTCTCTGGATGGAAAATGGTGCTTTAATGTCTTTAGCCATCACTTTTCCAAGTACATGGACACCAGAGACAGCTGTGTTCATGTAAAAGACCACCAGATGCTGTTACAGTACAAAAATCATGCAACAACCAATCTGCATGATGATGTACTCGAGAAGCTTCACAACCTCGGTTTGCTCGATTTCAGCTACATCTAGTCCAGGCCTCCAGTCATAGCCATCTAGGTGAGGAGACGTCAGAAGCAGTGCTTGAGGAAGCAGAAGCGTGGCAAGCAGGTGAGTGTCCATGCTAGGCTAAATGCTAACCCTAGTGCTTTGCCGTCGCCATGACCCTTCACTTCGCCCTCACCCACCTGGACTATAAGCACACATATGTACAAATGCTGTGTATAGACTTCAGTTTAGCATTTAACACAATTATCCTTTCCAAGAGCTTTTCAAGAGCACTTTGCCTCCATAATATTTAAACGAAAGATGTTTGGCATTCAATGACTCTTCCAAGAGCTGATCACCTGTACCGAAGGACTGGTCACTCTGACTAAGCTCCAGGGATCCTGTGTGGGGATGGGACAAAAGGGTTGAGGTTCCAGAAGCACAATCGTTCCTCCAAACTTTCTTTTTGGAGGAAACATGGCACCATCCCAAAAGTGAAGCATGGTGGTGGCAGCATCATGCTGTGGAGGTGTTTTTCTGCAGCAGCGACTGAGCGCTGATGGACATGGTGGTCCATGGTCCAAAAAGAAAAGAAAGATTTTGATTTATCTTACCACACAACAGTTTTCCTTGTTGCATCTTTTGTTCAGTAGGTGATTTACCTGTGCTGAGAGTAGAATTTTATGTCGTGGTGATTTTTAGACCTGTGATGGTGAATCCTGGTCTGAAGTAACTCTGCTTCTCCTATGAAAAACAGGCATTTGTTTAGTTTTTTTAGAATTAGAGAAGCCATCTTAAAGACTTATTTCACCTGTGAATCTTATATGGAGAACAGTGCTTCCTTTAATTTCCCAATAAAATCTATAGAAATAGTCACAATGAACTTCTACTTACACTGGCCAAATCCTGACCATTTTATGGATTCACTTCATTAAGATCTTTGTGTATGATTACAACCCCGTTTGTAAAATGTTTTGGGCAAGGGGTAAAATGCATATATTTTGCAAATGTTTTAATTTTTATATTATTCACAATAGAACATAGAAAAATATCAAACATTTAAATACATTTTGGAATAAATAAGGCCATTTTAAAATTAGTTGGCTATAACATATCTCAAAAGCGTGGGGACTGGGACATGTTTACCACGGTGTAGCATTCCCTCTTCTTTTACCAACAGTCTGTAAATCATGATAAGACACACCTGACCTGAAACTCATTCCAGGTGACTATCTTGTAAATCTGATGTTATCTTGATTATTTACATTTTAAATCAATTCAAGTGATACTGAGAAACTGTAAAGATTCTGAACATACCTGCTAATACATGTCTGAAAGCTGGTGCTTTTTCAGCAGCTCCAAATGAGATTTTCACTGCTTGCACACACCTCAAAAAGCATCTGCTTACTTGACTTGTCAGGATTGTGCAGACTGATTTCCATTTGTTTTCACCTTTCCCTTAGACTCCACACTCCTTATAGAAACAAAACCAAATGCTGACCCACTGTCTTTAAATTTCAGCACAGAATGAAGGTGAATAAGGTCATCAGGTTGCTTTTAAGGAGATGTTTCCATGTGCCAGAAATCAGACACAATAATGTCTCTTTTACAAAATCATCTTTTCTTGGTACAGTGAGAAAAATAAGTATTTGAACACTCTGCTATTTTGCAAGTTCTCCCACTTAGAAATCATGGAGGGGTCTAAAATTGTCATCGTAGGTGCATGTCCACTGTGAGAGACATAATAAAAAAAAAAGAATTAAAAAATCACAATATATGATTTTTAAACTATTTATTTGTATGATACAGCTTTGTCCCAGGTGCTGGAAAGGAATGAATGCCCTGTGTTGTACTTTAGCTGGTGAAATAGCATGAGTACAACAGAATAAAGAAGACCATACTCTCCTATAATATCTGTTGGAAAGAGCCTTGTCCCTCTGTTTCCTTATACCATCTCAGGGGAATTTTCCCTGCCACAGTTGCAACTTTCTCACTTTTAAGGAACAAACGTATATTAAATTGATTTGGATTATGATAGAACTTGCTTGAATACATTTTCTTGGCAAATGACAAGTACAACTTACAAGTGCTCAACTGTACCACTGTTGGATTTACATATAAAACAAGCCCCCACATTGGACTCAACAGCTACCACTATAAAAAACAAAGTCATGTTTTACATAAGAAAAGAGCATCATTCAGTGTCACATGTCTAAAAGTCTCAAAAAAAGAGTGTTGCATTTAATGATTTGATTCCCGTACAACAAAATGCTCTTCTGAAATTCAAGCGATTGCATTTCATTGTCAATGACAGTTTGTTTGTATAAGTAATAAAATCAAGGCAGACTGAAAGCAGTGAAAACTCGTCTGTCTACAAAACAAAATCTTTGACAGTCATGGCAGCCACAATAATAGTTGTAATAAGATACCAATGCACGTGGTTTAGATAAATAAAAAAATCTGGTGTTCTGTAGCACCTCCAGATCAGCTCTCTGTCTGTTCTTGATTGTTCCATTGACCTGTGGTCAGTGTTAGTATTGCGGTTTAAATTCGTAACGTTCTCTTTGGTAACTATGACGCAGCATTTGCGGACGGTGAGATCGAATCGAACCCAATTATTTAACCCAATTCCAGAGGAAAATCTAGAGGCATCGAAATAATAATAATTTTTAAATAAAGTTTCTCCTAAGGACCTACAGAGTGTAGTGTTCATAAAAGAAGATCTACGTGATGTTTTACACTGCGAATGCTCCAAATTTATTTGAATACATTTTCTTGGCAAATATAAAGTAGCCCTGTGCTCCTGTGTTCGATTTATGTGTCTTTAAGTTCGCCTCTCCAACTCTAAAAACTAGCAGTCCTGTTTTTCATGGGAAAAGCAGTTACCCAAGACCAGGATTAAGCATCTCAGGTCTAAATCTCACAGAGATTATCTTAATACACTGTTGAAACCAAAACTACAAAACAAAATCTAGATACAATTTTATTGTCAAACTGTACAACTGTAAAATTTCCAGCAGTCTTGCCTGCGCTGGCGTTTGGAGTTTATACTTCTAACATTCTGATTAAGCAGGTTGTCAAAGCAGGAACCTGATCCCATAAATGACAGCGATTAAGATGTTAGATATCAAGTTTATTGCTGATATTATTGTACAGTACATTCTTAGTTCCAATAGGTACAGAAAATGTAAATAATAAAGAAATTAGTGTATATTTTTAACAGTATGATTAAAATTAAAAGTCTGATATTTATTGCCATTCAAAACACAAACATTGTATTTACGAAGTCGGTTACATTCGCTTTTTTCTACATAAAATTATTCTTTGATATAAACACAATAAAACATTAAACCCAGTATTTTAACAGACTGATTTTATGACAGTTTGTCCATCACTATGTTCAGTAGACACTTGCACCACAAACTGGTTACATATAAAATATTTGATTGAAAACAAATAAAAAAGAGCAAAGAAATGATGTGTATATTTCACTACTTTTGGCTAATCTCATCCTACTGATTAATGCTACAAGTTCAGTTTTTATTCTACTTGACTTAAAGGTGAGAATTTACACATTACAGGTGATCTTTCTTTTTCTTGTTGAAGATGTTTCCATTTGGCTGCACCTTCCAGGCCAGTGTGGTGTTCTCCAACATGCCATTTTCCTCCAGTTTCTGCTTCATCTGAGGATCAGAATCAGGATTTGGTTAATCAAACCAAAATAAATGTGTTAGAGAAAAACCAAGAATGAATAAAAACGAGCCACATTGTTGAGAATAACAGAAATGTGAGCAGGTAAACAGAGAAATCCTAACAGTGATGTTTCAGAGACATCATGTGACCCACCTGCTCTAAAATGGACGACTGCAAAGCAGGATCAAACACACTTCCATCAGACATCACCTGCAATCTCACTGTCTGACTCCTCGATGGGAAATCTGTAGAACAAACACACATATTTCCCACAATCCTCTTCAGAACACTGAATCTTCTGGATGACTATGATTTATGGTTTAAAATATGAATCAAATTAAATGGATTGTGTTTTATTTAAACTTGAATCAATTTAAATCTTATGCTGTCATTTACATACTTTTTGCTACATTTAAATGCTCTAATAAGTGTCCATCATCCATCCCATCCTTTACTTTATTATTTCAGGGGATGTTGTGTCAATATAGTGTTATATTTTTTGAACACTGCAACATAATGTAGATGAAGCTGTTTATGAGCATGATCAGGGGCATTTACATTACATTCATTTCATTCTCTTCTAATAGGATCAAATTCAAAAAGCTGATGTATTAAAATTATGTATTTTTAGGATGTAACAATATACTGGATACTTGTGGAAATAAATGAAGAAACAAAAGACTCACTGGTGTCACAGAAGGAAAAGAATATGTTGCTGCAGGGTCTATCACCAAACAGTCCGTTATTAACAACTCCACAGTTCTCATTTCCACCATAATTATTAGGTTCTCCAGGAGCCCATTTAAGGTTTGAAGCAATGGTCCCATCTACCCACTTCCATGTGTCTCTATAGAGTCCAATCCAGGCATCACCTACAGTATTTCTCACCTGCATTATAATGTCATTATCTGAGCTGTTAAGGGAACTGGGCAAGTCTGTGTGATATGTTCGACAGTAAGCCTGAGCTTGAGGCCAGGTCATCCAAGGACTACTAATACCTACAAACCTGGCAGTTCCATTGAATTTAGCTGTGAAAAATGTAACCAAATGTTAACATCTTCACAGAAACAATGGTATTAAAATATAACCCTTAATGTGTAATTCCAGCCATCAAACTAAACAAAACAATCAAATGAATAGAAGGATATGAACTCACCATTGTAGCAAATGACAGGTCTTAGTTGTGAGCATGGCACGTCCCACCAATCACTATATGAACTCATAGCAACACACGTTTCTATTCCATTATAATTATTAGGCTCTCCAGGGTACCAGTTGGTATAAGTAACACTCTTCAATGGGAGGTTGTTCAAGGACCAGCGCCAGCCATTAATATCATTGTACAATCCGACCCAGGACGTATATTTGACAAGACCTGGTTCTTTCTTCAGTCTTAGCCAATCAGTATCACTTTGGATCACTGCTAAGTCAGTGTACTTTGCTCTGCAGTAATTCTGTGCATCAGACCATGTGAACGATGTCATGATAAGATTATAATGGTGCGGGACAGTTCTAGGGATGGACCAGGCAACTGGGACCAGACCTGTTGGAGACATTTTATTTTATAAAACACTGTAAATTTGAACCAGTGAATACTTGAATATAGAGTAACTTTCCTTCATTCCTCTGATGTAAGGAAAATATACCACAAATGGAAACATGTACAAGAGAAATTGCAGAAATGCAGGTTTTTCTAATTAGACCTTGTATACTACCGTGACTTTATGTATTTTCACTTTGTTGCACATTGTGAGAAATTCCCCCCTCACTATTTTCACAAATTACTTCACCTTTAACATGCAGTGGGTAAGAAAGACGTGATCATCATGCCTGTGCTCGATTCTATCCAAATTCCACAATGTCTTTATTCAGCCCGGAAGTACTTTTAATGCAATTCCAGTTTAATTTGTAAACAATTTTGGAGATTCTAGCCAAGTTCATCTCAAGGGCCCACCAGGGAGCCCCTCAGCCATGTTACAGTCTGGGGCCATTAGGGGGCTCGTCCTGCCATGATCAGGCCAGGGATGCATGAGGCAGCCCATACACACAGGGCTCCCTTCTCCAGCCAGAGGCCAACAAGGCAGCCTCTCAAATAATGTTTCAGCCAGAGGACGATGAGGCACCCTCTCATCATGTACTCCAGTCAGAACCCGACAAGGAAACCTCCCAAGACAATGCCAATGTTGCAGCCTCCCAAGAACTATTTATACACAAGGCCAACAAGGTGCCCTCCCAAGAACCATTTGTGCCAGAACTTAAAAAGCCAGAGGGCCCAGGCAGAAGCAATCTGTGTCCACAACCTGCATGCACAAGGGGCCTGGACATGCCTGGGAGCAACATTGAGGCCTCCCCCTCTGATGTGCTCATGCAAGGGTTTGCATTGAGGCCTCCTACCAAAAAGTGCCCATGCTGGGGACAAAGCCAAAGCCTCTTTCCTCAAGCTTGTCATGCTAGGGGATTCTCCTTGAATTTGCTTCTGGAAGGAGGTGATGGGGCAGCCTTCTCCTTGGAACACTTAGAGTTTGGCTCCAATTTTTTGTCAATGGTCAAAACAGTTTATTATAAATGTTTAGCCAGAGTACTCATTGGATCTTAAATTTCTTCCTTCTCCCTTCTTCTTTAGAAAGTTACCTATAAGTGGGGGACCCTTGTCACCTATCCTATAGATGGAGGTCTATATATAACAGATTTATGGTTCTATTATTTTAATATATCATAACATTCAGTGGGAATTAGATCAGTGATGACTTTCCTGTGAGCTATAAAAGCTTATATTGCTTACCTCGTGGCATCTACAGAATTTACCCTTTACAAGAGTAGTTTTTAAAATGTTTGTAAATTGTGGACTAATTCTACTTACATTTGGAAATAAAACTATAGGAGCTTCAGGTTTATACTGTATAGTGATTGTACTTTCCTCTGACATGAGCATAAAAATGTACTAGTAACAAGCTGTTTGTTTAAAAAATGCTCTCACCATTGAGGCACAGGAGAAGAAGTAGATTTAGCTTCATCATGGATGGGTAGCTGAGAAGACAAAATCACAATCTATATAAAAAATTAAAGTATGTAAGTATCAAATACATTGTGATTTATTTATGTCCATTTTTAAATGATTAATCAACCAGGGTTTATATCATTTATATCGGGTTAATGCTGTTACACATGATTTTTTTTGCTAAGATGTTTCTCCACCTTTAGAGTCCACCTGTGGGTAATTAAATTGATTGGATTTGATTGAACACACCTCTCTATTGAAGGCCTCACAGCTGACTATGCACATCAGAGCAAACATGAGGTCAAAAGAAGAAAAGAAGCGCTCCAACATGCGAGGCTCCAAGATGGCGGCACACCAGTATCCTCTCTGGATGGAAAATGGTGCTTTAATGTCTTTAGCCATCACTTTTCCAAGTACATGGACACCAGAGACAGCTGTGTTCATGTAAAAGACCACCAGATGCTGTTACAGTACAAAAATCATGCAACAACCAATCTGCATGATGATGTACTCGAGAAGCTTCACAACCTCGGTTTGCTCGATTTCAGCTACATCTAGTCCAGGCCTCCAGTCATAGCCATCTAGGTGAGGAGACGTCAGAAGCAGTGCTTGAGGAAGCAGAAGCGTGGCAAGCAGGTGAGTGTCCATGCTAGGCTAAATGCTAACCCTAGTGCTTTGCCGTCGCCATGACCCTTCACTTCGCCCTCACCCACCTGGACTATAAGCACACATATGTACAAATGCTGTGTATAGACTTCAGTTTAGCATTTAACACAATTATCCTTTCCAAGAGCTTTTCAAGAGCACTTTGCCTCCATAATATTTAAACGAAAGATGTTTGGCATTCAATGACTCTTCCAAGAGCTGATCACCTGTACCGAAGGACTGGTCACTCTGACTAAGCTCCAGGGATCCTGTGTGGGGATGGGACAAAAGGGTTGAGGTTCCAGAAGCACAATCGTTCCTCCAAACTTTCTTTTTGGAGGAAACATGGCACCATCCCAAAAGTGAAGCATGGTGGTGGCAGCATCATGCTGTGGAGGTGTTTTTCTGCAGCAGCGACTGAGCGCTGATGGACATGGTGGTCCATGGTCCAAAAAGAAAAGAAAGATTTTGATTTATCTTACCACACAACAGTTTTCCTTGTTGCATCTTTTGTTCAGTAGGTGATTTACCTGTGCTGAGAGTAGAATTTTATGTCGTGGTGATTTTTAGACCTGTGATGGTGAATCCTGGTCTGAAGTAACTCTGCTTCTCCTATGAAAAACAGGCATTTGTTTAGTTTTTTTAGAATTAGAGAAGCCATCTTAAAGACTTATTTCACCTGTGAATCTTATATGGAGAACAGTGCTTCCTTTAATTTCCCAATAAAATCTATAGAAATAGTCACAATGAACTTCTACTTACACTGGCCAAATCCTGACCATTTTATGGATTCACTTCATTAAGATCTTTGTGTATGATTACAACCCCGTTTGTAAAATGTTTTGGGCAAGGGGTAAAATGCATATATTTTGCAAATGTTTTAATTTTTATATTATTCACAATAGAACATAGAAAAATATCAAACATTTAAATACATTTTGGAATAAATAAGGCCATTTTAAAATTAGTTGGCTATAACATATCTCAAAAGCGTGGGGACTGGGACATGTTTACCACGGTGTAGCATTCCCTCTTCTTTTACCAACAGTCTGTAAATCATGATAAGACACACCTGACCTGAAACTCATTCCAGGTGACTATCTTGTAAATCTGATGTTATCTTGATTATTTACATTTTAAATCAATTCAAGTGATACTGAGAAACTGTAAAGATTCTGAACATACCTGCTAATACATGTCTGAAAGCTGGTGCTTTTTCAGCAGCTCCAAATGAGATTTTCACTGCTTGCACACACCTCAAAAAGCATCTGCTTACTTGACTTGTCAGGATTGTGCAGACTGATTTCCATTTGTTTTCACCTTTCCCTTAGACTCCACACTCCTTATAGAAACAAAACCAAATGCTGACCCACTGTCTTTAAATTTCAGCACAGAATGAAGGTGAATAAGGTCATCAGGTTGCTTTTAAGGAGATGTTTCCATGTGCCAGAAATCAGACACAATAATGTCTCTTTTACAAAATCATCTTTTCTTGGTACAGTGAGAAAAATAAGTATTTGAACACTCTGCTATTTTGCAAGTTCTCCCACTTAGAAATCATGGAGGGGTCTAAAATTGTCATCGTAGGTGCATGTCCACTGTGAGAGACATAATAAAAAAAAAAGAATTAAAAAATCACAATATATGATTTTTAAACTATTTATTTGTATGATACAGCTGCAAATAAGTATTTGAACACCTGTCTATCAGCTAGAATTCTGACCCTCAAAGACCTGTTAGTCTGCCTTTAAAATGTCCACCTCCACTACATTTATTATCCTAAATTAGATGCACCTGTTTGAGGTCGTTAGCTGCATAAAGACACCTGTCCACCCCATACAATCAGTAAGAATCCAACTACTAACATAGCCAAGACCAAAGAGCTGTCCAAAGACACTAGAGACAAAATTGTACACCTCCACAAGGCTGGAAAGGGCTACGGGGAAACTGCCAAGCAGCTTGGTGAAAAAAGGTCCACTGTTGGAGCAATCATTAGAAAATGGAAGAAGCTTAACATGACTGTCAATCTCCCTCGGACTGGGGCTCTATGAAAGATCTCAACTCGTGGGGTCTCAATGATCCTGAGGAAGGTGAGAAATCAGCCCAGAACTACACAGGAAGAGCTGGTCAATGACCTGAAAAGAGCTGGGACCACCGTTTCCAAGGTTACTGTTGGTAATACACTAAGACGTCATGGTATGAAATCATGCATGGCACGGAAGGTTTCCCTGCTTAAACCAGCACATGTCCAGGCACGTCTTAAGTTTGCCAATGACCATTTGGATGATCCAGAGGAGTCATGGGAGAAAGTCATGTGGTCAGATGAGACCAAAATAGAACTTTTGGGTCATAATTCCACTAAACATGTTTGGAGGAAGAAGAATGATGAGTACCATCCCAAGAACACCATCTCTACTGTAAAGCATGGGGGTGGTAGCATCATGCTTTGGGGGTGTTTTTCTGCACATGGGACAGGGCGACTGCACTGTATTAAGGAGAGGATGACCGAGGCCATGTATTGCGAGATTTTGGTGAACAACCTCCTTCCCTCAGTTAGAGCATTGAAGATGGGTCGAGGCTGGGTCTTCCAACATGACAATGACCCGAAGCACACAGCCAGGATAACCAAGGAGTGGCTCTGTAAGAAGCATATCAAGGTTTCTGGTGTGGCCTAGCCAGTCTCCAGACCTAAACCCAATAGAGAATCTTTGGAGGGAGCTCAAACTCTGTGTCTCTCAGCGACAGGCCAGAAACCTGACTGATCTAGAGAAGATCTGTGTGGAGACCCCTCCATGATTTCTAAGTGGGAGAACTTGCAAAATAGCAGGGTGTTTAAATACTTATAAAAAGAAAAGGGAAAAAGAAGAGGGAATGCTACACCGTGGTAAACATGTTCCAGTCCCCACGTTTTTGAGATATGTTATAGCCAACAAATTTAAAAATGGCCTTATTTATAAATTTCCTTAGTTTAAATGTTTGATATGTTGCTATGTTCTACTGTGAATAATATAAAAATCTAATCATGTGCAAGTTATATGCATTTAACCCTGTGTCCCAAAACATTTTACAATCGGGGTTGTAATCATACACCAAGATCTTCATGCTGTGAATCCAGAAAATGGTCAGGATTTTCTTACACTAGTAAATTCTCAGTGTAAGTAGAAGTTCATTGTGACTATTTAAATAGATTTTATTGGGAAATTAAAGAAAGCACTGTTCTCCATGTAAGATTCACAGGTAAAATAAGTCTTTAAGATGGCTTCTCTAATTCTAAAACTAAACAAAACAAACACCTGTTTTTCATAGGAAAAGCGGAGTTACTACAGACCAGGATTCACCATCGCATGTCTAAAAGTCACAGAGTATCTTATTACACAAGTGAAGGTAATGCATTTTCTAAATATCAATACCACATTAAATTCTACTCTCAGCACAGGTAAATCACCTACTGAACAAAAGTTGTATACTTTAGATCCAAAATACAACATGATTACATTTGGACATTTGAGCAATTGCATGTAAAAATCCAATGAAAATCAGACAACACACAAAAAAAAAAAAAAAAAAACCAAGGCATATTGGAAGTCACAATAAAACCTTATCACCTGTCTATGAAAAAGTAGAACTTTTATTGACCACAAAGCAGCTATGATAATTATTGTAATTAATTATTTGTCAGAAATTATATATATTTTTTTACTATTTACTAATATTAAGTTAGAAATGTATTTTTGAATATGTTTTGTGACACCTTCAGTTCATTGTTTTTTACGTAAGGTTACAATGCAGTAGATATAATACAAAAAAACACGAAGGACTTACTGGTGTGACAGAAGAAATAATGCAGGCTGCATCAGAGTACAGTCTGTTATAAACCACTGCACAGGTTTCAATCCCTCCAGAATTATTAGGTTGTCCAGAAGCCCATGGAGGTTTTAAAGTGTTGTCATCGTCCGGTACATGATCCATCCCACCATTTATTACCTGCACATGTTTCTTGTTCAATTTTATTATCAGTGTACTAGTTGGCAAAAGGAACTTTCTTCAGTGGGAGTTCGTTAAAAGACCAGCGCCAGCTATTGATATCATTGTACAATCTGACCCAGGCAGATGTTGCTAGGCTTTTGTTTGCTGTTTTTATCTTCAATTTCTGCCAATCAGTATTATTAAGGATTGTTGCCGGGTAGTGTACATCACCTCTTCCATGCTGTCTTCATGGTCTCCTTTTATATGCTCCTCTCTACTCAAGAATGGTGAGGAGACTTTGCTTTTGTTATTAGCCACCAGCCATGTTTGATTACACTGCCCCACCCACCTGCCATGTGCTCTGGTGCTTTCTACTACACTGGTGCTGAAACGGTGCTGTTCGTTCTGTACCAGGCTGAGAACCGTGTTTTTAGCACTCGTCTTTCCTGGTGTGCAGGACTTTGGCCCACATCGCTCTCTCTCTCTCTCTCTCTCTCTCTCTCTCTCTCTCTCACACACACACACACACACACACACACACACACACACGTTTTTGCTACATGGTGGGGACTCCTGACTGGGTGGTTACTCGTGGGGACACCGATTTCTAAATACATTAAGGCCACAATTTTAAGTCAGACGACTCTTCTGGATTTTTTGTTTCCCCAAAAAAATCATCTTTATTTTCCGAAATACACAAATTTAGAGAGCTCAATTTTTGTCAGTTTTTTCTATTCTGGTTGGGACGTCCCTATTTTGTCTTACCACCAACCACCTCTAGGCGTCACTATTATAAATTATCTGCAGATTATCCAATTTACATGCAATTATAACTGTCCATAACATTAACGATGATGAAGATTAAGTTCAGACCATAATTAAAATTTTGTTTAAAAGGGAGAATTAAATTGTTTTTATTTTTATTTTATTTTGCTTTTCACTATTTTCCATCATCTCTTGTATTTAATAATAGGCAATTTCTAAGAAAGTGAACAGTAAAAAACCTTTGCTTACTTCCTGTTCAACACATTCAATTCTCTTCAATCCTGAGAGTCAGAAAAGTTCCACATTTTGGTATCTACAACACTCATGTTATATGACAAGCAGCAAGTTCATGTTCATTAACAATATCATGGTCTAAAATAAATAATGATCAACCGTGTTGCAAGATATATTGCTATGTAATATATCTATATAAATATTAGGTAGAAGTAGAAGATATTTGATGTACAACCAAAAACTTTGGACATTTGGGCAATTCCACAAAAGCAAGAATCTGTGATATCTTAATACTCTTTAACATTTATTTGTCAGCAACTTGAACTAAAATGTTTCCAAACATGTTGCCTTTAACAAACATATAAAAAAAAAAACATCTATTAAAGGCTTTTCACCTTTACATTTTTCACTTCATGGAATCAATGCGATTTTTTACATAACATTTGACTGCCTCCCCTAACCCTAACCCTAACCCTAACCCTAACCCTAACCCTAACCTCCCCCTTGAAGTGCTGCTGGGGATTTTTCAATGCACTCCATGCACTGGCCTTTACCAGGAACCTTGCCAGAACTAATGTAGTCCATTAGAGGCTATTCCACAGCCTGGATCTCCTCTGTAACTACTTTCTTTGTGGGTTTTGTGAAGATCCTGAATAAAATAAAAGTAATTAGTAATTGTGATAAAAGTGACTCATAACATATCATAACATTTCGCCTCTAGCTTTCGCATAATTCCCTACATTAGCTCACTACATACCTGGAGAATTTGAGGGTGGAGGTAAAGCATGGTTTTCTTTCTCGTTTTCAGAGTCTGATCCTTCACTGTCCATCAGAACTCTCTCTAGTAAACACAGCAACCACAGAGAAAATAATTATAGCTGAATAAGTGGAAAAATATTTTTTAAACTGCTACATCCATCAAATAATCTATAACCAACGGTGGTGTTCCTGTTAATCATAACATGGAATTTAAGATTTTTAAAACATCTTTATTTACTCAGGCCTCAGATTCCTTTCTTTAAATTAAGATAGTTGTCCTCTCTCCATGGCTAGAAAAAACTTTAGAAGAACTTTATCTTCGCCAGCTGAAATGTACCTTCAGGTAGCCTCTAGTACTGCCAATGCACCCTGATGTCGTGTCCTAAAAAGACAGCAAGGTCATCCATTTCATTGTCTTTCTAATTAAGGACCTTTGAAATAGTGGCCATGTGCTTTCTCAGTCTAGTGGAGTCTCCACAGCTTCAAGCAATCTGACGAATAATGTCTGATCATCTAAAGTGACTCAGTGCTTGTGATCTTCCAAACATGAACACGTTCTCATCAGGCACATCACAGTTATGGCGAGTCTTTACAAGTAACCTAATTGAGGTCACCATATCAGGAGTGAGAACAAAGGGGACTTTTCGTCCACGTTTGCCTTTTATCTCAATTCTCTGGAGGTGCTTACACAGTTTCTTTTCAAGGTTTGTCAGAGCGAGTGTTACATCTGGATAAATCAGTGAGGTGTCCCTCAGTGTAAAGGCGAAGGGACAGCTTGGATAGCTCTCCTTCCCTTCTACAATTGAACACAATCACCTGACAGAGTGTCACTTTTGCAACTTCTGCCCAGTGCTTGTTACGTTGATCTTTTTCAAGTTTATTTTGGTAAAAAATCTACCTGACAATGCCAGGGCTTGAACCCTCAGCCTTGTGCGGATCTGCTGATTAGTAAACCAACACCTTACCCACTGAGCTAAGACTTCTGACTAGTACAAGCAGTCAATAAGCCTAATGAACCAACATGGCTTCTTTTCCATACTGCAACACCATGTAACTCATATTAAAAGTAGACCAAACAAGTCTTTCAAAAAAGATGCCATGTTTCTGCTCCATCTGAAGATTATAATCAGGATTTCATTACTCAAACCAAAAGAAAGGAGTATGTGCCAGAGAGAAACCAGGATTTAATGAAACGAGCCACATCGACTCTACAGCAGTCTGACTCCTCTTTAAAGACCTATAGAATGAACACATAAATGCAGTAGATTTAATTTTCCTCACAACGCACCAGTTTTGCTCTACTTCTGAATAAAGGTTAGGATGTGCATTGGATGCATAGATACTCGATTCGATTATAGATATATTTTATTGTATATTTGTATAGTCTGTAAAATCTCTATCACAGTGTTGCATTAAATAAAATGAGTTGTGTTTATCAACTTTAAATCCATTTTCTTGTGTTTTGGAGTATCACATTAAAGCATTTAACAGACAGTTAAATATTTCTATGTGTTAGGAATCAGATACAATATTCAGCGTGCACAATATTATCACTTCAATGTTAAAAACATTGTATTCCTTTATAAAAAAAAATGACAGAGAACTGTAATCATATAAGAAGATCTCCATGATGCAGTACAGAGCAGAAACAGAGCAAGAATAGATTCTTACACTCTAATTAGAAGTGACTATTGGATTACATTTTCTTGCCAAATAAAATCTTCAGTTTTATATTTACTTAAAGGATTTTTAGACAAGTCTTCATTCTGGACTCTACAACAATTTCAACAACAAATAAACTTTTTCCATAGGAGAAGCAGTGTTGCATAAGACCATCTTCCAGTAGCACAGGTCTAAATATCACAGAGAGCAACTTATTCCACAGCCAAAGGCAAAATAACACACAAAAAACACATCAAATTACATTTGACATTAAACCACAAAGTCTAAAGCAATTAGCAACTATCTTGATATTCATTGCACATGGAAAAAAAAAGTAAAAAAAAATGTTGAACAATCATTATAAACTCAAATACCCCGGCACCTCTAAACTGCCAGTGCTGGGCCTTGACCTTCAACTGTTCAGTTAAATAAAATGGCATAAATGCCACTCCTGGGACCCTGAGTAAGGCCCTTAACCCCATAGCTGCTCTGGATAAGGGCGTCTGACAAATGCTATAAATGTAAATATAATATGTACATAGTTTCCAACTGTACCAAAACCTACCTGTAGAGGGGTTCAACAGCAACATGCTTGGTGGGGGGGGATTCTTACCTACTTAATTTTGTGACACACACACACACACACACACACACACACACACACACACACACACACACACACACACACACACACACACACACACACACACACACACAAATACTAAACTCCCCATTTGTCCACAAAGCAACATGTGAAATACAATACTGCAACAACCAGACCTGCTGAACAGAACTGTGAGGACTTTAAAACAGACAGGATTGTTTGTGCATTACTCTTTTTGTCCACCAGATGTCCTCAACCTTGTGAAAAGGAAACGATTTAAATGTAATTTTTTTTTTAAATGTTCGAAGACCACCACCAGCTCGCGACAAGGAGCCTTAACGATGTGATGTAGTCACCACGCAATCTAACCACGTTGCCATGCAACCCAAACAAATTCAGATGTGACGACCACAAATGCACTCATTTACAAGCAATCCACAACACTACAGTGAAGAAGATGAACATGAAACATGCAGAAGCAAGTAAATGAAACATAGGGACCAGGCATTAGCAAAGCAAACACCTGCATTAATGCAAAGCTGCAGAGCATCAAAGCAAAGCAGGAGAAGAAGTCAACCTCTGGTGCTGCTGGTCTCAACAACACTACCAAGTATATATATATATATATATATATATATATATATATATATATATATATATATATATATATATATATATATATATATATAATACAAATATAAAGCATGTACATCCAAAATAAGTCCCTAAAGACCTTTCTTGGAAATCTACAGCAAGCGGTGCTGAACCTGGTTTAAGTAGATTGTGAAGGACCTCAGAACAACAATGGACAATGGACTCTTTTCTGTGTTGCGCTAAAGTGCTCCTGCTTCTGGAAGGCCAACACAGAGACAATGAGGAGAACATTTGGAGTTTAATTAAATAAGGGAAACACCTGGGTTTATTATATTATATCTAATCAATAGATCAGATCTTGTAGTCGACCTTCTCTTGATTGTTTGGGTTTTGACCCGGATACACCTACTTCCTGGAGAAGGTTCTTGCTCATATCAGCTGCAGTAACAGAAAAGAAATGAATCATTTTGTCCTCCAGCACAGATGTTCTCTGTGGTCCACAAGGCTTCTGGTCCTCTTGGGCTTACAGTGCTATCTTTTTTGTTTTGAGTTGACTAGACCATCCATCCTTTTCATGGGTTTGTTAGACTTTTTCTGTCAATTTATACCTTATAAGAAGTAACATCTTTTTAATTCCATATTCAGATTGAACAGCTACAGACTTTACTCCTAAAGCAGGTGTTATATTTGAACTTACTTGTACATAAAATAATGAGGGAATAACACTGACTCATCTATAGAACAGCTCAACAGATAATTAGCCAATACCACTTCATACCATTTGTTTGTCCAGAATGTCCCAAATTGGATTATCTGGAGGACGAGTCAATGCCTAGAACTCTTTGTCATGTTTTTCAAACCATTCCTGAAGAGTTTTTACAAATTCACCATTAAATACTAAGAGGTCACTACTATTAGGGAACCCCATTCCCATGAGGGGGCGTCTTTGTTCTGCATCAGTGTTCAGGAAGGTGGCACATGGCAAAGTAACAGCCACATGACCTTACGAGGTGGTTATCAAAAGGATTTGAGACTAATTGTGTTACTGGTGCTGTTCTGACCCACGTGGGTTTCATGTCTGCAATTTCTTCATCGACAGCAAGTTAGATCAAAGAGCTGTAACAAAGCAAACGTAAAACTGGGCAAACCTGCCACAGAGACGTTTGACGTGACGTACCATTGACATACGGCGACGCTGCGTCGAGACGTTCGAGGTGTTTCGAGCGACACACGTGCTTCAAGAGCGGAAGAACATCACTGGAACACGACGAGAGATCAGGAAGACCTTCAACAAGCTCAACCTCCGAAAACCATTCAGCAACTCGTGTATGATGATCGTCGGAGAACGAACCACAGGATTTCACTTCTGCACCCACACCTATTCGACCTATTCCTGAAGATGTCGCCGTTTTGACACCTTTGATCCGGCACCAATCGCAGAAGGTGCTTGACACGCTTGGAAAAAAAGAATTCCCGCACCAATTCCAGAAGAACGCTCGTATACCGGATAACTGGTTGTCCTTTCTTGGAGCTGTTCTAGGTTCTAACTGCTGCATAACAGGAACACCAGGAACACCACCCAAGACCTGCTGCATTGGAGATACAGTACGTGTTATAAATGTTTCAGATGAAGTAAAACAATCACCTGCTGCTATGATTAAAAACCCGGGTATAGTTTTAATAGTTAAAGAATAAATGTTAACATATAAATTATAGAATTATTATTCAAAATTTTTTTTTATTATTTTGCTTTTAAACCCAATAAACTCTGTATGAATGCTAACATGAATAAATGTAAATATATTTGAATATATATAAATATATATTGTGCTGTCTATATGCTCGCTTCTAAACATTGTGCAGATTAAAACCCTGCCAGGAAAAAAGAGTGTGTGTGTGTGTGTGTGTGTGTGTGTGTGTGTGTGTGTGTGTGTGTGTGTGTGTGTGTGTGTGTGTGTATACAATTTCCACAAACCCACACATGAAACTGACCTACATTGACGATCATAGTTTTTTTTTTTTTTTTAAACAACACAAAAAAAAACAATGTGTCTCCACACTTTCTGCATCATCTGATTCAAAAGCTGCAGATTTTTTTTGTGACTGGAATTTAATTTACATAAGAATGAATCATTGTGTTTTATTTATGTTGCTAAAGCTCATGCATGTTTAAGCTGAGGTCAGTGTGAAACATTTATCCCAAAAGGTGTTCAATAGGGTTTAGAGCTCTAGAGCAGGAAGATCTTTCACACACTTCCAATACCCTTGGAAAGCAGATCTTTACGGAACAGGTTTGGGTCTTCTAGTTCATGCGAAGGGAAGGGAAAGGGAAAATATGCGACCACATCCGAAGACGTCTTGTACAATTGCCTACAAAATTAAAAAAAAGTAAATAAATAAAAAAATGTTTTTTCAAAAAAGTTCATTTTTAAATCTGTTCATAGCCTTTTTGCCTCTTTAACTTTTTTATCCACTAAAACAATATACTGCAAGATGAAAGACAAGAAATTCATCTTTCTACTCTACACACACGCTGCGGTGTCTTTTGAGGTTCTTCAACCACCACTTTTTTTTTCCCTCTACTTTTTCGCGCCACCTTTCTTTGTTTCACACTTGTGCTGGAGCTTGTTCAGTCTGCGCCTCTTCATCTCTCTCGGTCCAGAAATCACCCAAAACACAGTAAGTTCTTTCTCATATATATATATATATATATATATATTTGTGTTTTGCTTTTCAGCCTTTTTTCCTAATACACCTCCAGTGTTTTACCTGTTTCCTGTATGCTACTGAATTTGTACTGCACTCGATATAAAGTTCTATAAATATTGCATTATTTCTGTCCATCGTTCATCCCCAGTTTTTCCTTTTTACCCTTTTAGAAAACTTCCATCCATTTCAATTTGTTATGTAAAGGATTTTAAAAGCTCAACCTTCACACTTCTTCAGCAATTTCACAAATAATGGAAATGATATACACTCTATTGCCATAAGTATTGGGTCACCTGGTCATGAATCTCATTTTTGAGCATCACATTCCACATTTGGTCCCAATTTACTCTTCTAATTCCCTCCACTCTTCTGGGAAGATTTTCCTCTAAATTCTGGAGTGTGTTTATGGATATGTGTATTTATCCACAAGGGTTTTATGAAAGGCATTCATCTCAAAGATGTTCAGTAGGGATGAGATCAGAGCTTTATAGCAGGCCACTCAAGATCTTCCTCTCCAAAGCATGTAAACCAGATCTTCAAGGAGCTTTCTTTCATGTTGGAACAGGTTTGGGCCTACAAGGTCAAGTTAATGCACAATTTTATTATAGTGCATCTAAAGACGTCCTGTACAGTCGCGGTGGTGACAGTTTAGAAAATAAGCACATAGAGCAGGAAAGGCCGGGTGTCCGAATACTTTTGGAAATATAGTGTATATTGGGCAATCATCGTATTTTTCTGTAAAAATTTCCACATTTTTTTTTTTTTTAGAACTTTAGCTTTAAAAAAAAAGTTATAATCCTCACATTTTTTTGGAGCTCAAACTTCTACATTATTCCCCGAAACAACCGCTGTATGGATATAACACAACATTTCCTTTATTATATCAGTGAAATACAAAAAGATCTGTTCCTTCCATTGCGTGATGTGCATTCAAATGCGCACAAACACACACACACACACACACACACACACACACACACACACACACACACACACACACACACACACACACACACACACACACACACACACACACACACACACACACACAATGCTCTGCACGTCCACAGCTGCAGCATGGTGTACAGGTAGCATGCGTGCCTAAAGTGCACAGACTCAACCACACTTCCTGTGATGCAAAGATTTGCAGACCCCAAGCACAAACCTGCAGAATGCAGATGCCGTAATTCAATAAAAAAAAATGTTTCCGTGAATAAATAAACAGAGCAGGTGGAAATCTACACTATATATCATCATCATTATGCATGAAAACCTGGAGATTCAGTGACATTCTGGGGGAACAGCAGCTTTTATGCCAGGATCTGTTATTTATATTTTTATTTACACACACACACACACACACACACACACACACACACACACACACACACACACACACATATATATATATATATATATTTTTTTTACAATACCTGCATGTTCATAAAAGACAAAGAGAGGTGGTTTCCTGTATCCGGTGGCAACACAACAGGATCAAAGCCATAAAACACTTAACACCCTTTTTTCTTCCTTTTGTAAAACTCGTCGCCTTCAACACCTCGCTTTCTGTGTCACATCTGTATAAACACATCACCGGTTACACCATGGATTAATGTATGAAGAAACAGGCCGAGTGTTAAACTGATGTTTTTAACTTGATTTCTTTTCACTGTTCATTCATTTTACAGACGTGTATATACACACACACACACACACACACACACACACACACACACACACACACACACACAGTATGTATGAATGAAATAATAACTCAATTAGAAAAGGTAAAGGAAGAAAAAAAAAAAATGATGGGACGTGAAATCCCGAGTAAAATCTTCTTTATGATGTAGATTTATTTCAGGATCCCTGAATATTTCATTCTTCATGAATTTGTATAGATTTTTTGGTTGTTTTTTTGACCTATAAACCTCATTTTGTTACATAATTGTGAGTCATTTCCTGCTACGTCCTAAAACATTGTGTCTTCGTACATTCTGTTCCATCAGATCACCATTCAGTAGATTCCAGAGACAACTTTCATATTTACTGATGGAGTACGTTTGCATGTTCGAAACCATTCTCTCGTCTCTTTTTGTTTTTTTTTTTTGTACTCAGAAAAAAACTTAGAAAGCAGTTTAAAAAATTGGTTTCGGTCACAGTTCTACAGAGAGATTCTCCAGTGGAAAAAATACATAAATAAATTTTAAATCAAATGTTTATTATTTAAATTCGATCCCAATGCTGGAGGAAATGAGAAATTAAAAAAACTACTTAAAAAAAAAATATATATATTATTATTATTATTATTATATATTATTATTATTATAATTTTTTAATTACCCAAATTCTATTCTAAAAAATTAGGTTTTAAGTGCAGACAGACTTCAGCACTAAAAGTTTCAGCTTGTCTAATCTCAATGGGAAAAGAATTCCAGATTTATTTGTTGGATGGGAGGAAAAAAAGCCTAAATGTGCAGGAGGAAGAACAAAAAGAGTGAAATCAGAGGAACAGAGATCACGTCTTGGAGTGGTGAAGTAATAAAGTGCTATACTATGATGTTTTTTTTTAATCATGACCAGTTTAACCAGTATGTTGTTTGTTCCCTGCTCAGGCATCATGAGGCCGACGTCCGTATTCCTCGGTTTGCTCCTCGTTCTGCCTCCTGTCTTCTGTGGAGATTCCAACAGCAACGCGACTACAATAACGACACCGAGGGCAAACACCACAAACATCCCTGAAAGTGCATCTCCAACCATCACACCCTCCACCTCCGTCTCCTTCACCACGACAGCTTCACACAAGCCCACGGCCCGCGCCACCTTCTCAAACACGCACAAACCTCCGCCGACGACGGTGCAGTCCGGAGGTTCTACTACCATCACGCCTTCCACGAGGTCACATTCGCAAACGTCAACCACCGTCTGCTTGATTCTCTTCTTCTTCTTCTTAATCGGGTTGCTCGTCTTCGCTTATAAATGGTACACTGATCACGGACGTCCCTCCTTCCCAGAAACCAGGAGGCTTCTAGCGGAGAGCCTGAGGAACACCTGGGCAGTGGCTGTGGCGCTTCTGAGACCGTCTCCCAAAAAAGACGAGAACGGGGAGGACATGGAGGCGGGAATAGCCGAGGCAGGAGAAGAAAAAAAGCAAGGAGACGATAACGAGGACGACGATTCGTCTGATGATTACTCGAGCTTGAGAGGCGGCGGAATGATGGAGAAACCGATTAAGGATGAAGAAGAGGACAGGAAGAGTAACCAACAAGAAGACAGCATGTCGTCGGTGGAGCTGAAGGAGGAGACGACGGAGCCGGAGAAGGAGGATCTTACGCTGCTGTAAAACATGGTGGTGGAAGCACCACGTTAGCTGGTTAGAAGCGTTCGGATGATTTCAAAGTGGGAGGATGATTTCCTCGAATAAATAAATATTTCAGGATGTTTGATTGTGATGGATTTATTAGTTTTTTATAGAGGAAAATCCCCAAATTTGAGGAAAAACAAATCGTCAAAAAAAAATAGCAAATCATTTGTTTAAATACATTTTCAAACAAAACGTAATAATAATTATATCTTTGATTGTCCTGTAAATAAAATAAACTCCAGATGACATTGTACATTTTTTTGTGTGAAAATGTTCTTCCACATGCGGTCACATGATCCGAAAGCTTTCCGCAAACACGTGTTAATAAAGCGCAGTCAGCATCGCCGCGTTCCCGCGATCCCGACAGGCTTCGGACGCCTTGTTTTCGTTCTCCTGTCAAGAGTCTTTGGTTTGAGCTGAGAGAGAGAGAGAGAGAGAGAGAGATAGAGAAGGAGGGAGGGAGGGAGAAAGAGAAAGAGAGGGAAGGTGAGAGGTATTGGTTGGTAAGGGACACTTTCACATCCTGCAGAAATCTGATCGAAGGAATGTAGGGTTGAAAAAAAAATCCGGAATTTTCAAGACTGCAAATTTTCCACAGAAATTAACGGAATTTGACAAAATTGCAGGCAACGGAACTAAAACAAAAAAAAAAATTAAATAATAAAAAAATAAACAGATTTAAATGCAGTTTCAGCTGAATTTCTACCTGCACATTCATCAGTCACATGCACACACTTACTGCAGGGTCACTGAGGCCACGCCCCCTACATGCACTGTACAGTCCTCCATCACACACTTGAATCCTGTACGTCAAAAAAACGCCCATCTTGGCGAGTCTTCAGGTAAAATTACATAAATATTGCATATATTTGTGTTTAAAACGTGCTGTGTCAGCGATCATGCAAAAAAAAAAAAAAAAAAAAATACTAACAATTAAATCAGTCAAAAATATAAATTTTTAAAAATCTGTATTTGTTTCTATGCGTCACCTTAAACAAACAACATTTTTATATTTATGTTTGTATATAATACAGTTAATATAAATTTCCCCAAATATCTAATTAATTAATTCCCATTAATTCCTGGTAAGTTTCCTATATTTAAAGTTTCTGCAAAGATTTTATTAGAATTTTTCCTCCCCTTTGCGACCCGGATTGATTGATTAATTGATTGATTGATAGACAGAAAGAGTCATTTCCCACCACGACGGCCTTTTTGTTTCTTGTTGCGTCCCGGAGTTCTGATTGGCTTGGAGGCTCCGTTTTCAACAGCAGGGGGCGTGGCTTGAGCAGGAGGCTCCTCCTCTCTTTCAATACTGATCTTAAAGGGCTCGGAGAGAGGGCTAATGTGAGAGAGAGAGAGAGAGAGAGAACATGATTATTTTTCTCAAACACTTGAGACTGAAATATCAGAAGCTTTCAGAAGGTAAAGTATGTAGTAGTATGTAGTTGTATGTAGTAGTATGTAGTATTAGTATGCAGTTGTATGTAGTTGTATGTAGTATTAGTATGTAGTTGTATGTAGTTGTATGTAGTAGTATGTAGTATTAGCATGCAGTTGTATGTAGTAGTAGTATGTAGTTGTATGTAGTATTAGTATGTAGTTGTATGTAGTTGTATGTAGTATGTAGTTGTATGTAGTAGTATGTAGTAGTATGTAGTTGTATGTAGTAGTATGTAGTATTAGTATGCAGTTGTATGTAGTTGTATGTAGTAGTAGTAGTATGTAGTTGTATGTAGTATTAGTATGTAGTTGTATGTAGTAGTAGTAGTATGTAGTTGTATGTAGTAGTATGTAGTTGTATGTAGTAGTATGTAGTTTTATGTAGTATTAGCATGCAGTTGTATGTAGTTGTATGTAGTAGTAGTAGTAGTATGTAGTTGTATGTAGTATGTAGTTGTATGTAGTAGTATGTAGTTGTATGTAGTAGTATGTAGTATTAGTATGCAGTTGTATGTAGTTGTATGTAGTAGTAGTAGTATGTAGTTGTATGTAGTATTTGTATGTAGTTGTATGTAGTTGTATGTAGTAGTATGTAGTAGTATGAAGTTGTATGTAGTTGTATGTAGTAGTATGTAGTATTAGTATGCAGTTGTATGTAGTTGTATGTAGTAGTAGTAGTAGTATGTAGTTGTATGTAGTATTAGTATGTAGTTGTATGTAGTTGTATGTAGTTGTATGTAGTAGTATGTAGTATTAGTATGCAGTTGTATGTAGTTGTATGTAGTAGTAGTAGTATGTAGTTGTATGTAGTTGTATGTAGTAGTATGTAGTAGTATGTAGTAGTAGCATGCAGTTGTATGTAGTAGTAGTAGTATGTAGTTGTATGTAGTATTAGTATGTAGTTGTATGTAGTTGTATGTAGTAGTATGTAGTATTAGTATGCAGTTGTATGTAGTTGTATGTAGTAGTAGTAGTATGTAGTTGTATGTAGTATTAGTATGTAGTTGTATGTAGTAGTAGTAGTATGTAGTTGTATGTAGTATTAGTAGTATGTAGTAGTATGTAGTATTAGCATGCAGTTGTATGTAGTTGTATGTAGTAGTAGTAGTAGTATGTAGTTGTATGTAGTATTAGTATGTAGTTGTATGTAGTTGTATGTAGTAGTATGTAGTTGTATGTAGTAGTATGTAGTATTAGTATGCAGTTGTATGTAGTTGTATGTAGTAGTAGTAGTATGTAGTTGTATGTAGTATTAGTATGTAGTTGTATGTAGTTGTATGTAGTAGTATGTAGTAGTATGTAGTAGTATGTAGTATTAGTATGCAGTTGTATGTAGTTGTATGTAGTAGTAGTAGTATTAGTATGTAGTTGTATGTAGTATTAGCATGCAGTTGTATGTAGTAGTAGTAGTATGTAGTATTAGTATGTAGTTGTATGTAGTTGTATGTAGTATGTAGTTGTATGTAGTAGTATGTAGTTGTATGTAGTAGTATGTAGTATTAGTATGCAGTTGTATGTAGTAGTAGTAGTAGTATGTAGTTGTATGTAGTATTAGTATGTAGTTGTATGTAGTAGTAGTAGTATGTAGTTGTATGTAGTATTAGTAGTATGTAGTAGTATGTAGTTGTATGTAGTAGTATGTAGTTGTATGTAGTAGTATGTAGTTGTATGTAGTATTAGCATGCAGTTGTATGTAGTAGTAGTAGTATGTAGTTGTATGTAGTATTAGTATGTAGTTGTATGTAGTAGTATGTAGTATTAGTATGCAGTTGTATGTAGTTGTATGTAGTAGTCGTAGTATGTAGTTGTATGTAGTAGTATGAAGTTGTATGTAGTTGTATGTAGTAGTATGTAGTATTAGTATGCAGTTGTATGTAGTTGTATGTAGTAGTAGTAGTATGTAGTTGTATGTAGTATTAGTATGTAGTTGTATGTAGTAGTATGTAGTATTAGTATGCAGTTGTATGTAGTTGTATGTAGTAGTAGTATGTATTTGTATGTAGTATTAGTATGTAGTTGTATGTAGTAGTAGTATGTAGTAGTATGTAGTTGTAAGTAGTAGTTGTATGTAGTAGTAGTATGTAGTTGTATGTAGTAGTAGTAGTATGTAGTAGTACATAGTTGTAAGTAGTAGTAGTACGTAGTTGTATGTAGTTGTATTTAGTAGTAGTATGTAGTAGTATGTAGTAGAACATAGTTGTATGTAGTAGTAGTATGTAGTAGCAGTATGTAGTAGTAGTATGTAGTTGTATGTAGTAGTAGTAGTATGTAGTAGTTGTATGCAGTATTATGTAGTAGTATGTAGTAGTAGTAGTATGTAGTTGTATGCAGTAGTATGTAGTTGTATGTAGTAGTAGTATGTAGTCGTATGTAGTTGTATGTAGTAGTATGTAGTAGTTGTATGCAGTAGTATGTAGTTGTATGTAGTAGTTGTATGTAGTAGTATGCAGTAGTAGTATGTAGTAGTTGTATGCAGTAGTATGTAGTTGTATGTAGTAGTATACACTACAGTTGTATTGGTAAGAAATCTCAGACGAGGGATGCCGGTGCTCACGTCTCACCTGAGTGGGGTGCGAGGGCTGCTGTTGTGTCTGCGGACGGGCCGTAACCGCGGTTCCACTGAGAACCCCTCCTTCAGGCTCTCCAACACTGAGGGGGCCACGTAGGTGAAGCCCTGTAACACACACACACACACACACACACACACACACACACACACACACACACACACACACACACACACTCAAAAAACCAAGGGTAGATCAACAACAGGAACAAATCAGTGTGTGTGTTTTTAGTCTTACAGCAAACGCATGATCAACACTGTCACTCAGTGTCGTGTCGTCTGGACTGTCCACTGGTGTCTGTCTGGTGAAACGACTGTCAAACTGACTGACGTCTTCATCCGAGTGCTGAGAGACAGAAAGGTGAAAGAGAGATAGAGGACAAGCTGATGTTGATAGAGAAACAAAGTGGTTGTGTATTGTGTGTGTGTGTGTTTTAGTTTTATGAAGCAAAAGAAGACTGTGCATGCAGTACCAGCGAGGGCCTGTAGGGTGGCTCCACTCGTTTATTCAGCAGATCGTTCCAGTTAATGTGACGGAAGAAAGGCTGCTTCTGTAAAATAGAGAGAAAAACAAACACAATATGGATCCAGTCTCAGCCCATGCTAAAGAGAGAGAGAGAGAGAGAGAGAGAGAGAGAGAGAGAGAGAGAGAGAGAGAGAGAGAGAGAGAGAGAGAGAGAGAGAGAGAGAGAGAGAGAGAGAGAGAGAGAGAGAGAGAGAGAGAGAGAGAGAGAGAGAGAGAGAGAGAATCACAGTTTGGTGTGTAGAGAAGTGTTTCTGTTGGACAGGTGGGTCTCACCTGGATGTCTGCGCAATCGGCTTTACTGGAGCCCAGTCTCTGAGCCGGGTTCTTCTTCAACAACTGGGAGAAAAAAAAAGAGGGAAAAAGAAAAAACAGATTTACATGTTAAAAAGCTAAATAAGACAGAATCCACCCCAGTCATCTGATTATTTAAATCAATATATCAATCATCGGATTTCAATTTCAGCTGACTATATGGGGAAAAGTTTGGGGACACCCCGAGCAGAACACGATTGGCTGTATATACTTTAAACACCTCGTTCCATATTTAGTTCCCAATTCACTCCTATAAGAAGCTCCACTCTTTTGGGAAGATGTTCCACTAGATTTTGTGGAGATTCATTCAGCTACAAGGTACGATACGGCTGGATGTCTTTAGCAGATCTTCCATGGAGCTGCAACAGGTGTTTCGGGCTCCTTCTTGAAGTAATGGAAAAACTTCATGCTCCAAAGACGTCCTGTTCAACTGTGTGTCTTTAATTAGAGAATAAAGCGCACAGCTGGAAAAGCCAGGTGTCCCAATACTTTTGGCAGCACATCGTGGTAATTCAAGTCGCTCTCTGCGGCACAGATCGGATTTCTCGAAATCCGATGCGAACACCTTGATTTTACCCACGCAATCTGATCTCCGTTTGTGTTCTTGAAGTAGAGCCACTGGTATCAGACTACCTTTTTGATCACTTCTCTGGCGTCTGGCGTGAGGTACGGAGGAAGGTTCAGTTTACACTTCAGGATTTTGTCAATGGTCCTCTTCCTGTTTTCAGCTGAGAACGGAGGCTGAGAGAGAAGAGAAGAAGAGAAGATATATTTATTTATGTCTCAAAAATATAGACAAAAAATAATATGTAATAAATTTAATATTATTTATATTTAATATAAAATAATACTTGACATTATCTTTTAAAAAAAACAGTAAAGGTTTAATTAAAAAATGTATATAAAATATTAATTACTTTATTAATTAAAATAAATTATTTGTTATTATTTTTGACTCGAGTACTTGCTTCGTCTAATGAATTTGTAATTTTATTTAAATATTAAAAAATGTTTCTCTCTCCTTTTCCTATACAATGCATCTCCCTCTCTTCCTTCTCTCTCTCTCTCTCTCTCTCTCTCTCTCTCTCACCGAGCCGGTCATCATGTCGTACATCAGCGCTCCGAGGCTCCACCAGTCCACGGCTCGGTTGTGTCCTGAGCGATTCAAAATCTCTGGAGCCCTTAAATAAACAATGTACACACACATGGATTGCTGTTCAATGGGTCAAACTTATAATGCAAAACTAACATCAGTGACCTCTAGTGGTAAACCTGTGTTACTGAATCCTGTGGACATTTGACAGATAGATGTGCTATAACACAACTCACATGTACTCGATGGTTCCACAAAAGGTGTGTGTGACGCTGCCGTCATGGATAGACTCCTTACACAGGCCAAAGTCCGTGAGCTTAATGTGGCCTTGAAAAGGAACAGATGATGTCAGAGAACATCTGGTTATGATAAGATTAAACTGATTGTGATTAGTGGGAAGAGTTTGTGATTCATGCAGGAGATGAAGATGATCAGAAAGATGTTCAGGCTCGCTTTCTGCCTGACTCACTCACACACACCCACACACACCAGAAAACAAACATCACACCTTTCATTCCACAACACCTCCAGCCTGCGGGCCTCGACCTGATCAACAGGTTTAAAGAGGTGCAAACATAACCTTCCTGTCTCACACACCCTCACACACCTTCGTGATTGAGCATGATGTTCTCGGGTTTCAGGTCTCGGTAGATGATCCCGTTGGAATGCAGGTGTCCCAGTGCTAACGTTATCTCAGCCAGATAAAAACTGCAGAAAAAAGAACAAAACAAAGTCCAGATCTGGACGAGGAATCTTTATGAGTTTTGGAAGTTTGGCCCTCAGGGGAAAAACACGGCAAACTTCTCATAAAAACCAGTGAACTCCAGCAGCTGCGTGTGTGATGTGACGTGATACGGTGTGGGATGTGGGGTGTAATGTGACGTGAGGTTTTCTGCATGCTGATGTTTAGGTCCTGTTTATGGAAGGAGTCTCCAGTGTCGCTTCCTAACAGTCGGAGGGGAAAAGTTCAACTTTGATATCGAAAATTAAAAACGTGCATTTTCAGAATGTTTCATACCAGGCCGTGTCCTCCATGAAGATCCCCTCCTTCTCCAGCTGCATGAACAGTTCACCACCTGCATTCATGGGGTTTTAAAAATCACACATCATCACCTGAGTAAACCTCAACACCCCACTGCACATCTGTATCCTGTACGCATCAACACCCCACTGCACATCTGTATCCTGTCCGCATCAACACCCCACTGCACATCTGCATCCTGTCCGCATCAACACCCCACTGCACATCTGTATCCTGTACGCATCAACACCCCACTGCACATCTGTATCCTGTACGCATCAACACCCCACTGCACATCTGCATCCTGTCCGCATCAACACCCCACTGCACATCTGCATCCTGTCCGCATCAACACCCCACTGCACATCTGTATCCTGTCCGCATCAACACCCCACTGCACATCTGTATCCTGTCCGCATCAACACCCCACTGCACATCTGTATCCTGTACGCATCAACACCCCACTGCACATCTGTATCCTGTACGCATCAACACCCCACTGCACATCTGTATCCTGTCCGCATCAACACCCCACTGCACATCTGTATCCTGTCCGCATCAACACCCCACTGCACATCTGTATCCTGTCCGCATCAACACCCCACTGCACATCTGTATCCTGTCCGCATCAACACCCCACTGCACATCTGTATCCTGTACGCATCAACACCCCACTGCACATCTGTATCCTGTACGCATCAACACCCCACTGCACATCTGTATCCTGTACGCATCAACACCCCACTGCACATCTGTATCCTGTACGCATCAACACCCCACTGCACATCTGTATCCTGTCCGCATCAACACCCCACTGCACATCTGCATCCTGTCCGCATCAACACCCCACTGCACATCTGTATCCTGTACGCATCAACACCCCACTGCACATCTGTATCCTGTCCGCATCAACACCCCACTGCACATCTGCATCCTGTCCGCATCAACACCCCACTGCACATCTGCATCCTGTCCGCATCAACACCCCACTGCACATCTGTATCCTGTCCGCATCAACACCCCACTGCACATCTGTATCCTGTACGCATCAACACCCCACTGCACATCTGTATCCTGTACGCATCAACACCCCACTGCACATCTGTATCCTGTCCGCATCAACACCCCACTGCACATCTGTATCCTGTCCGCATCAACACCCCACTGCACATCTGTATCCTGTACGCATCAACACCCCACTGCACATCTGTATCCTGTACGCATCAACACCCCACTGCACATCTGCATCCTGTACGCATCAACACCCCACTGCACATCTGCATCCTGTACGCATCAATACCCCACTGCACATCTGCATCCTGTACGCATCAATACCCCACTGCACATCTGCATCCTGTACGCATCAATACCCCACTGCACATCTGCATCCTGTACGCATCAATACCCCACTGCACATCTGTATCCTGTACGCATCAATACCCCACTGCACATCTGTATCCTATGGAAGGTATGATATGTAAGGTGTCCTCTTGTTTACAGTAAATTGCACAGTCGAGTTATTCAGGTTTCTAAAGCCCTCATTAGCTGGTAGTAGCTTCAGGAGATGTTTCCACCACACCCACCGCTCAGACACTCCAGTATGAGGTAGAGTTTTCCGCCCGTCTGAAAGGCATACCACAGGTCCACGATGAAGGGGTGACGCACCGTCTCCAGGATCTCTCGCTCTGCCCTTGTGTGAGCCGTGTCCTTCGCACTGCACACGATTTTTGCCTGGAAGACGACATGGGTGTGTTTATATGTGCAACACGTGAGCGTCATATTTCACTCTTTCACTTCTAATACATCAGTTTATACTCAATACTTCTATACATCGGGTACATCAGTGTCTTTTTCATGTCCACACACGCAGGAACTAGTAAAATACAGCTAAATAGTACGTTTTCCACTGCAGGTCCTGCCTCATAAACCAGATTTAACCAGAGGAATGAATTCCTGCATTTATAACAGCTTTATCATGGGTCTGGCAACACAACAATCCATCAAACACCTCAGATACTTGTACAGCACCTGCTCCGCTCCGAGTTTTCACGTGAGAATAAAAAGGGAACGAACTTTTTTCAGAACTTTCATGGCGAATATTTTTCCTGTCTGACTTCCCTGGACTTTCCGGACCTGGAAAACCTGGAAAAAAAAAGAAGCAGACAGGGGAATGTTTGGGGAATGTGGTAATTACTAGCTTTCAGGATCTCTCTCTTTCTCACACACACACACACACACACACACACACACACACACACACACACACACACACACCTTGCCGTAAGCTCCTTTCCCGAGTACGGTGAGCAGTTCGAAGCAGTCGGGTCCGACTCTCTCGCTGTCCCTGTTGACGCTGGCGCTGGTGAGCTCCACCTCCTCCGTCTCGCCGCTATAAACACGTGAATATCATGTCATATCTTTTCCTGGATATCAGCGACGTACGAGTATTAAATCACAGGCACTGCGAGAGACACGTACGGTTCGATTTCCTCCACTGTGAAGTCGCACACTTCATCCTGTAAAATAGACAGAAATTAATTTAAGGGAGAAGATGTTTAATGGAGGAACAGTAATAAGACTCGGAGCTCATCGGCGTGACTTTCTGACCTCCGCGTCGCTCACGTCCTCTGACTCCAGGTCGATGTCGAACACCCCCGCCATCCTACACAACCGGAGACCAGGAGGAAAAAACACTCAGTAAACAAACCACCTCAAACATTACAGAGTCACTGAGTCAGTGAGTCACTGTCAATGAGTCAAAGAGTCAGTGTGCCAATGAGTCAAAGAGTCAGTGTTACTGATTCACTGAACCGCAGTCAGAGTCAGTGAGTCACTGTGTAACCGAGCCAGTGTGTCAACGAGTTACCGATTTACTGAGCCGCAGTCACAGAGTCACTGAGTCAAAGAGTCACTGTGTCACGGAGTCAAAGAGTCAGTGTCAATGAGTCACAGAGTCAGTGAGACACGGTCACTGTGTCAAAGAGTCAGTGAGTCAAAGAGCCACTGAGTCAAAGAGTCATTGTCAATGAGTAACAGAGTCAGTGAGTCACAGGTTTAAAGATTTAGTGTTTAAGAGAGTCACTGAGTAGGTGAGTCACCAAGTCAGTGAGTCAAAGTCACAGAGTCACTGTCTGACACCTGTCCACACACATCCAACCAGATCTTCATGGAGCTGGAACAGGGTTTGGGTCTTGAAGGGAAGATTTAATGCTCCTGCATCCAAAGACGTAGTTTACAATTGTGTGTTTGTTTGTTTATTGTTTTTTTGTCAATGCCATGCCTGAATCAGTAGCTATTTCCATGGTACGATCAAAGTGGGTACAATGAGACGTTAGATGAAGTCCAGAAGTTGAACGTTCTGTACGTTTTCTAGTATTTTCTTTGGTGACACATTTTGTAGATTAATATATACGTAATTTCTGAGAAGAAAAGCCGTCTTGTGTTTTTAAGCGTAATGCAGTAAGGGTTTTATGGTCTTGTTTTTCTTCTACTCAAACCTTCTCAAAGTCTCTGAGCGAGATTAACAGAGCGTCTGGACTGAAACCTGTCTCCTTATCTGGATTCTGCACGAAGAGATAAACAGGGAGGAGGAGGAGAAGTTTAGGGGTTTTATTAATTCTCATTTTTACGGCTGGATATAAAAGAACACTCATTTTGAGCTCTATGTAGGTGGGTTTTCTGCTCGACACACCTGCTCGAGTCATCTGCGGGAAATTCTGGTTTCCTGATGGTCAAAATCGAAAGATTTGTACTCGGAAAAGTGCAAAAAAGTTACCAGTGTATTGATTTATCCCTGGTTTATAGGGCAGGGGTGCGCAAACTTTTGCACTGGGCTCTAAAGTTATGGTTTGGAAAAGATCTTGATGTGATCTCATGGTGTGGAAGATCTGGAAGACTGTCTATTTTGACAGATGTGTAAAGGCTGAAAACAGCCAGATGTGTAACATCTGCCACATTAATGATATGAAATCTCTCCTGCTGGTAGGGAAGAGTTGTTGATATATCATGTATATATGATTTAAATATAATTTATATAAAGTTTATGATTTATACAATCTGGTGATCATGACGCCCGTTTTATCTTTATTATTATTATTATTATTTTTATTATTATTATTATTATTATTATTATTTTTATTATTATTATTATTATTATTATTTTTATTATTATTATTATTATTATTATTTTTATTATTATTATTATAATTAAATCCTTACCTTCATCCGGGTCCTAAAGACGCTCCTGCTGCTCCTCACCGTGTCGTTCTGAATTTAATAATCGTATATTATCAGAAATCTGTAACTATAATAATAAAAACATAACCAGGTATAGGAACAGGAGCGGAATTCCTGCCGCAGCAGCTGTAGTGGTGACGCAGTCTGACTACGTCATCATTTCGCGCAGACCCAAGCTGAAGCGCTTTTACTTTTTCTTCTTCTTCTATGGAGGACCAGAGTTCGACTCTGTGCTGCCACCAATCGGCCTGGATGAGAAGCATGGCTGTTGGGGGAATTAGAGCTAAAATAAAAAGTGATCAATCCTTAACTCAGTCTCTTCTCCTCCTCCTGCTGGTTAAAATGTGAACAGAAGGGCATGAGTTTAAATCCCAGCAAGCACCAAGCTGGGTCCTTGAGCAGGGCCCTTGAGTGGGGCCCTTAACCCTCACCTGCTCAGGTGTCTGAATGAGATCATTGTAAGTCACTCAGGATAACGACGTTTACCAAATGCTGTAAATGTAAATTAGTTCCATTTCTGTTTTTTTGTATGAAGTAAAACTCATTTCCAGTCCCTGCAGAGTTGCGGTGAAGGACGTGGTGTTTGATACCTTCAAGCAGAACATTAAAACTTCAATAAACCCTGAGAGGAACCTGTCTTAAAACATCTGCCCCATATAGATTCTGCCACATGTAGCGTTTTACATATAATTTGGTTTCAGACCAGATCACATTAAATCAGTGGTTCATGAATTACTGACTTTAAGTGTTTTTCTCAGTCGTCTCTTTGCCTTTCTGACTGTAGACTGTAGAAAGGACATCACTCATAATCACACACGGTGCTCATGATCCTCCTCACGCTCCAGTGTTTAAAATGTTTTAATGTTTGTAATGTAAGATTTAGAATCACACTCGAATCAGAATCTACATTTACAGCATTGGGTAGACACCCTTATCCAGAAAGACATCGTTATCTTATTTATCTGAGCACAGTTATGGGGCTTAAGGACTTTCTCAGCGGCCCAGGCATGGTTTGTTTGGTGTGGGTGGGATTTAAACTCACAACCTTTAAATCCAGACTCTTAAAGTCTTAATTTTAAAGTTTTTCTCAAAAAAAAAAAAAAAAAAAAAAAAAAAAAAAAAAAAAAAAAAGCAAACAAACAAATGATGACTCACTCCAGACAACTCGAAATAGAACAGGAGTCTGAAGAAAACAAGCAAGAAAGTCAGCCAAAAGAGGAACTGAAATAAACTGAGACTAATGAGACACAGGTGAAAGCACTGCGAAACTAATGAGGGACTCGGAAACACTCTGGCGACATCTGGTGGCGAGCATGGGTAATACAGGAAAATACAAACAAAAACATAAACAAACCCAGCTGGAAACCCCCAGAATCTGACAACTCGGATCATTAAATATTGAATACAGCGTCCAATAGCCAATTATAACCTGTATATGTCGTGCCTGAATGATGACTTTGGACAATGAAGGAGACTCTTGGAGAAATCTGTATAGTGCAGGATCCCTCCTAAAAGCACCAGTAGAACTTGTTTCCATCCAGAGGATGTATAAAAGCACATTTTCCCAAACAGAGATCATTTTAACTCATTGTTTCCATACATTAAGATTTTATTTAAATGACAAAAATACCTTTCCATAGCAAAAAATTCCATCACAAGGCCGAGCGATCGTAACCACCCACAGAACCCTTCCAGAAAGGAAAAAACATCAACACCCTGTCCTTGAGTTCAGATCTGCAAACGATTTATTTTACTGGGTGATGTTTGATAATGGAAAATAAAAGACCACAAGACCACTCCAGAAACCTCGACAGGCAGCGTGTGGGTGAACGAGTGTGCTTTCATTTCATAAACATCGCATTCGCAGGAAAAAAAGGGCTTTTAGATTTTCACACCTCAGACGAGACCTGGTTTCATTCGCCTTCGCTTCGACACACACAATGCTGCGCTTCGCCATCTGCGGATTTTTCGGTGAGTGTCCATGATGACTTTCTTTAAAGCAGCAAAATGAGGGGATTAGTGCATGAAAACGTTTATACACGTTTTATAAATGTACAGAAATCGATCACGAAGTCGCTATGAGGCAAGAAACGGAGAAAAACATCTGGAAAACTGGAGATGTTTTATTAATTTTTTACACTTTCTTTCTTTCTTTCTTTCTTTCTTTCTTTCTTTCTTTCTTTCTTTCTTTCTTTCTTTCTTTCTTTCTTTCTCTATTCTATAATAAATTTTTCTATTTCACATATTGTAATTAATTACCAGTATATTTATTAAAAAATATATTACTGTGTGTGTGTGTGTTTGTGTGTGTGTGTGTGTGTGTGTGTGTGTGTGTGTGTGTGTGTGTGTGTGTGTGTGTGTGTGTGTGTGTGTGTGTGTACAAATATTTTGAATATATCATCAGTGTGCTCAGGTCGCGATGCTTCTATTCACGATGGTGTTTCCTGCTTCTGATTTTTTACATTATAAAACAATTTTAAATAAAAAGTCTGCTTGGTTTTAAATAATATAAAAATGTGTGTGTGTGTGTGTGTGTGTGTGTGTGTGTGTGTGTGTGTGTGTGTGTGTTATGTTTGATGTTAAGATTTGAGTTACTGATTTCAGCAGACTTTAAAAAATGTCTTCATTCCTTCACTCCATCGATATGCAGAATCCCCAGGATTTTCTTCTTTTAATATGAAATTCCTGAAGCTGGACATAAAACATTAAAAGAATCCGTAACACCAAACTGTCAAAAAAGATGTTGGCGATGGCAGGAAGTGGCCACAATTTCACGTACTACAAATAGTATTTCCAGTATTTCTATTTGTTAATGACGACATGACGAGGGTCACTTCCTGTAGTGTAGAAATACTTCTCCTTCTTCTCCTCCTTCTCCTTGTGGATCGCTCCTACCTTCCTACCTTAGTGGTTAGGGAATACTGATTGGAACATTGAGGGTTCAATGCTGCGCCTGTTGGGCCCTTACGCAAGGCCCTTAACCCGCTGTGCTCCACTGGTGATGCATCATACCTGACCACATCTTCCCAAACATCTCGAGGACATGAGAAGAAAGAATGTGACTCTTCTGTAATGATAAAAACCCTGGAATATTGTTTTCTGCTCCTCAGGGATGGTGGTTTTGTCCCCGGAGACGTCGTTGGCCGCGAAGACTCAGGAGGTGCGTCTGGGCGCGGCCGTGACGCTGCAGTGTGACCTGTTCAATCGTTATGAGATCAACTGGATGAAGATGAGCTCAGATATGAAGCCCGAGCTCCTGATGGTTCTGGGGTTAAAAAATAACGGCGATTTGTCCATCACCAGGAATTCGAACAGCTCAAGTTTCTGGGGTTTCTTCCAAAATCGTCTTTTCCAGCTGAGAATTGTGCGAGTGTCTGAGGCAGACCTCGGCGTGTACTTCTGCCTGGCGGTAAACGAGCGACACCTGGAGCTTGGTGAAGCGATACGTCTGGATGGTAAGGACCAGGACGTCTGCTGGTGCATCATGTGGTTTGATGGTTACCAGGTTCTTTTCTGCTCATCGGGTTTTGTTTTTCAGCCGTCCTGGATGTGAAGCAGCCTCCGGATCAGAATCTCACACACTGCCAGAGTTACGGCGGTAAAATCATGAGCCGTATTATGTTGAATATTCGTCTTCTGTTTTTTATACCACCCACATCCTGTGCCCAACTGTAACTTCCTGTCTTTTGATTAAATTTTTTATTCTGGTAAGACTCCAAATCTGAAGACTCAGGAAGACCTTTTCACACCCACATGATCGTCTCAGCAGTGCTGAACTGCGGTGTTCTCCTCATGATCTTCACCATCATCATCGTCCACGTTCTGGCCAGTAAAGCAATGATTTGGTGATTGTGTTTGTTTCTTATTGATTTTGTTGTTCAGGATGAACAGCAGCTCACTGGAATGAATGTGTTTCTTGTTTTACAGGTGATCAGTGAACTCTCTCAGACCTGCAGGTAGAAGCTGTGGACTGTGTAATGATCTTCTATTTGTTCCCTCAGGAATGATGGTGTAGAGAACTGAGGTCCAGCCAAATGTCACCGCAAAAAAACAATCCATTTCTAAGTCACGAGTTTGAGGATGGAAAAAAAAAAGAAATATATTTTTACTGTTACTTATTTTTACTTTTGTTATATTTTACTTATTATTTTATCAGTAATCATTTGAATAATTCAATACTTTTGTTGCTGTTATGATTCTTATAATCTGTAATAAAATGATTCTAATAATTTAGTAAATCACGTCCTGTCTCACTTTCACATCGGATCCACCTTCATCCTCTTCTTCATCATCCTGTTGTTCTTGTTCTTCTTATTCGCCTCCTTCTTTTCTTCTTCTTCATCTTTATGTTCCTCTTCTTCCTCTTTCTTTTCTTCTTCCTCTTCTTCATCTTCCTATTTTTGTTGTTGTTCTTCTTCTTTACCTTCTTATTTTTTGCCTTCTTTTCCTTCTTCCTCTCCTTCTTCTTCATGTTCCTCTTCTTCTTTCACAGTAACATAATGATACACTGAACAACACAATAAAACATGATCCCAGGTGCAGTGTATCACTAAAAAAGTTAAAAATATAATATAAATCCTTTATACTTGGACTTGGATTTAGACTTTGACCTCTTCTGCACCCAAACTTGGACTTGGACCTGGATTTGCTATTAGCCCTTTAGACCAGCAGATGGCAGTGAAGAAAAAAAAAGAAGGAAAGCAAGAAGAAGAATTTGAAGAAGAGAAAGTACTCTGAAAAACGTTCTTGGTGAAAATATTTGAAACAGGATGCAGCCGATGAGCCTGATGATCACTTTGTTTGTGTTTGGTAAGCTGAGAAAAGGAAGTTTGCAGCCCTCGATACTACTTTCATCAAACACATGAAAATGCAAAACATCCCATAAACGTAACTGTAACGTAAATCTGTCAGTAAGGACACGGTAATAACGCCGTCGTAAACACACTTCAGCCGAACTCGGCTCTCAGCGTCGCTACATGAATTAAAGCATTACCAGTGTTTTATGGAATTATTTAAAGAATTATTAAATCGCATTGTGTTGAACGGAATGAAAATCGGATCAGGCCGTGGCGTAACGGGGAAATCGGATCGAATCGGATCGCATCATTCATATGTATCTTTAGTGTATCGTATCGTTGTCTGTGCATCGAGATTCAAATCTGCAGCAGTTATGGGGATGCACATTACTAATATATAAAGTTGTTAGCTGAGAGTTTCCTCACAGACTCCCATCTTTAACATTTAGGTCTTACATTTTGTCCTTCAGGTCTGCACATGCTCCCGTCCCTGATCTCTGGCCTGCAGGTGGTTTTGGGACACACAGCCATGATTTCCTGTAATAGCAGCTGTTCTACAGTCGAATGGATGCGAAACAGAATCCCGGTTGTTCGTTTTGTTGAAGGAAAGTTCACCGTTGCGCCAGAGTTTACAAGCAGGATTAAGTTCTCATTAGAAAACCTGAAGAAGGGAAACGTCTCCCTCGTTATTACCGACACCGTGTACAATGACAGAAGCTGGTACACGTGTTCCTGTGATGGACACGAGGGCTGCGACCAATACCTGGACGTTCTCCGTAAGTTAGTTCTTGTCTCGGTTGTCATGGTGTGTTGAACTCAACCAGCCAGCTCCAGGCTTCCTCTGATTGGCCGATTGGCACATTGATTCTCACTCTTAATTTATTTTTACTTACCAGTTCCAGTTTTACTAGAGGTCGCTGTTGGAGATCAGGCAAAGCTGCCCTGCTACGCAGACACGAACAAACTCACCCCTGAATCGAACGCCAGCATCCGATGGGAAAAAAGTGACGCACTGGTGGTGAAGCTGGAGCACGGAGAGATGGAGTTTGGTGCAGGATTCGAGGATCGAGCTTCTGTTTCTAAAGCGAAATATAGCAAAGGAGATCTCTCACTTACCATCAACAACGTGAAGATCCCTGACGCTGGATTATACAGATGTTTTCATCTGAGTGAGAAAGACACACATCCGGAGGTCATCGATCTCATCATTAAAGGTCATTTTATTCTCATAAACGTTCTACCAGACGCGAGATCATTAGCTGACAGTTTGAAGGATATACAAATGTAGTCATGCTGAAATGTGTGTTTTGGCTGAAAACATACTCAAACAAAATACTACATATACATTTTTTTTTATCAAAATTTAATGATTGATGTCAACCGAAAAACCTCAACTCAGTTTACTACTCAGGGACAATCTGGCAACCCTGAATGTTTCTATAATCTGATTCTGAAGATGTGAAACTTTCGCATCATAAATGCTGATGTAGATTTGTACAGAACTCTGAATTTGGAAAATTTCCAAACATTTGACTCACAATTTCCCACAATGCACCACATACTGAGCAAACTGCAGGAATATGAACATAAAAAATAAATAAATTAATGAGTAAATAAATAACTAGATGTTGTAAGTAAGTTTGTTTAGTCTCCGACTTGCACTTTGAGTGCGTTTTTTAACAAAATGATTATTATTGAACTTGAAAACACACAGCAACATCAGGGGTATAGAAAAGAAACTAGAGTTAGCGCAGTGTCACTGTGGCCGCTCGCTCCGTACCGGATATACCATTTATTTTCGCGCATGCATGAAAATAGCACTAGCGTTTTTATAGATATATAAATATAAATCTTGAGATTTTGGAAAAATAATGTTTGTTTGCATTTGTATAAATCACTTTTTCAGGGTGCCAATAATTAGGATTTAAAAAGGGAAAAATGCCTCATTTGAAATAACTTTTATATGAGAATGAAATTGGTGAGCAGATGATTGAGATCATTCTGACCTGCTGCTTTGTGTTGTTTAGATTCTTCATCGTCCAATTTGATCATCGCGCTCGCTGTTATCATCGGAATCCTTGTGTTACTTCTTCTTTACTCTTGTCGCGGAAAACTGCTTCCAGCTTGCCATCGTCCAAAAGCAATGGAGGTGTGCCAGGATGCTGGGAAGTGACACCGTTTCTTCTTTATTCCTTTTTCTTTCATTTCATTCCTTTTCAATCTCTCTCTCTCTCTCTCTTTCTCTCTCTCTCTCTCTCTCTATATATATATATATATATATATATATATATATATATATATATATATATATATATATATAAACACATATGTTTTAATTATATCAATACATATTTAATGTGCTGCTATTTGAATTCCAGCATTTCAAGCTTCAGGGGCTGCATTTTTGTTTACCCCTCTGAAGGTTAATCCTTCATGAGGAACTGTACTGTTTTTTGCTGCCCTATGACCTCCTTCCATATTTCATGTTCTTTGTATTAATGTGAGGCAGCTAATTAGATAGAAAAAAGAAACAAACTTTATACTACACTAGTACACTATAGTGCCAAAAGTATCAGGACACCTGACTTTTCCAGCTGTATGTGGTTCCTCTACAAACTTGGAGGTACACAGTTGCATAAGTCTTTGGATGCCTATGCTTCATGTGGGTTGGAGAGAAATATCTCATGCTATAGAGCTCCAACCCTATTAAACACCTTTGGGACTAAATTTTTCATGCTGACTGCACCCCAGGAACCTTCATACTTTCTCAAATACATCAGAATCTGACTTAACTTACAGTTTTGTAGCTAAATGCATCTCTACAAGGAACATCTCAGAAGAGCGGAGCTTATTATAAGAACGAATGTGGACCAAATGTGAATGTTCGAAAACAAACTCATACCAATCGTATAGTTGGGTGTCTACAAACTTTTGGCCCTATAGTGTAGTTAAAAAAACACAACGTCTGCAAGGTGTCATGTAATTGAGAAACCACAAAGTAATCTTCTGGGTTTATCTGTGTTTCTGCAAAAGCACTGACGTTGGAGATGCCAATTAAATCCTCCTTACAGAAAACCTCATGTTCTGTCTGTCAGGGCTGCTGTTATTGAGCATTAATCAAAAGTGTTTCTTTAGGAATTGAATGTATTCATGCTCATTTTAGATGTGTGTGTTTTTGCTGCTAAAGACTCAGAAAACTACACGCACTTTAGCATCTGCTCACTTTAACATCATCCTGATACGAATGACTACTTGAATTTTTTTTATGTCCAGATTAAAACAAAAAAGATCATATAAAATACATACAATATTTTGGTGCTATTAATCCTTATAAAGATTTATAAGGTAAATATAATTGGTACACTCAACCAATACTTCGTTAGATTTATTTTTTTCAAAATTAAAATAGAAATAAATTTATATGTGAAAGGTATTTTTTTAAATAAGAAAAAATTAAGAAATTAAATTTTTGTAAAAATCCCCCCATTCCTACCTTTATCTCTTTCTTTTTGCACATTTCTTCTGTTACACTCTTTTCTCAATTCAATTTTTTCTATGACTGAATTTGTATTATTATTATTATTGTATGTAGCATTTAATCTTCTTTTCCTTTTTCTTTTCTTTTCTTTTAAATAAAATTTCAATTAATGAAACTAAAAACGAATCTGTTTTATTACATATAATATATAAAAATTTACTGCATGATGAATTCCTGTTAAGGTTTTCATTTCAAAAATATGATTATTATTAACACAGTTAATTTGGAGACCACGAGGTGCAGCTGTGGATGTTCTCCACATAAACAGACTGAAGATCCATGAAGGTGAATCTCAGGAACCATGAAGATGAATGTGGACTGTCATTAATAGAATCAGATCAGGATGGGTTCTTTTTTTAACCTGGTTCCTCTGAAAGTTTCTTCCTCATGAAGTCTCAGGGAGTTTTATCTTGACATTGTCACCACCGACTTCTCGCTCATTAGGGATAAATGAATAAGGAGAAACAATGACGCTGAAACATATATTTGTATTTGTAAATTTAGCACATTGTGTGTTGTTAAAAGTTACAAATAAAACTAAATAGTAATTTATATAGAAACTATTTTACTGCTGCGTAATCAATCCATGATGTGCTTATTTGCAGAAAAAAAAAGAAAAACTTTTCATGTTAAATTTCACTTTTGCTCACTATTTAGCAAACGTCCAAAGACGATATGAGACGTTTCATGTTTGTAATTTAGATTCTCTTTGTTTTTTGTTGCTCTCAGGACAATGAAATGACCTGGACATCAGCTCATAATTATTATCATTTTTATATTATACATATCATTTAAACATCTGCCTACCGTGTATTTCCCCCTGCAGTTTACTCAAGAGAAACACTATGAAATGAACAAAATAGACTATTGAGAATGATTTAAAACATATTCATGGTCAAAAATATTTTTTTAGAGTGTAAATCAGCAGAAAAAGGCCATGTTGACCCTGATGGCTTCCCACAATCTTTCGCACAGAAAACTGTTCTGTAATGAAGCTGAAATGAACCAGCTGTTACTCTAGAAACACATCAAAACGAACACTTTGACCGAATGCTACTTTTAGAGCTGTTGTTATAGAGAATTAATCAACACTTTCTAACCAATCAGGATCCAGAGCTCTCTAAATGAACCACTTTTCAGTTATATTGCTTGTAGAATTAAACATTCACATAGCATTCGCCCTGTAGGCCGTAATGACGGCTTGTTTGTAAAAAAACAGGTTTCAGGTGTTCATGGTGATGTCATGGCGTCATGTGGCTCTGTAATCCTGTGCCACAAAAAGAACGAAAACCTCACAGTTTAATTACGGAATTTTTGCTCATCGTCTGTTTCGTTGTCTCGGATTAAACGGATTAAAACGTTCGGATTTTTAGGAGACGAGAACAAAAAGGTCACCACAAGACTAACATGAGCGAAGCGACTGCGGTCAAACAGCTGGACTGGTAAACAGGAAGTCATTAGGGTGGGATTTCTCAGGGCTGATATATAGCCAGGGTCTGAGGTGAGAAGAAACCAGACGCACTCCAAGCTTCTGAACATTCACTTCTTCTCGGTGAGGTGAGTACGTTTCGGAAATGCTCAGATGATCTCTGTTCTCTCTGATAGAATTAGATTAGATTTCTTATATGGTGATATTTTAAAGGCATGCAAATGTAATCATGTGTAAACTCGAGCTGGAAGAAAGCTAAGAGTTTTAATGAAACAAAACCGGACCTAGAACTGATTCTTGAGGGACACCTTCAATATGCTGCAAAATATCCATCTCTGTTGTCCAGAAAGATAATTCTGAAAGCTTTAACTGGGATCGGTATAAAATCAGTAAAATCCTATGTATTACTTTTTTTCCCCTTTTTTAAGGTAATTTTCTCAGCCTGCAAACATGAAGCTCTTTCTATTCGCTGCCTTCCTGGCCTCCGTTTCCTGCGTAAGTTTTTATCACACAGTCTCTTCTATTTGTTGTAAATTATTCTGTCTCTCAAACCTGCTCTCATTTATAACGTTTACGCCTTGATTTCGTTCCTGCAGGTGATTTCAGCAAAGGTAAGCAATACCAGATACAGTGACTCTGTATTAATAGGAGTTACATTCTGAGATGCTGAAGACACTGAATATTGGAGAGAATCTTGCACCTGGCCTACATCTGCTCTTATATTTCTATTATTGCATAGAAACTGCTGCTTGTTGGAGGTGTGAACGGTCTGAACCCTGGTGTCGTGGGTCTGAACCCCAATGTGTTGGGTCTAAACGGAGGACTGTTGAATCCCGGGCTGGTGGTTGGAGGCGTGAACCCAGCGCTGATCGGAGGAGGTGGAGCTTTCTTCGCTCAGCCTCCCATCGGTCCAGTAAGAACATCTTCCTGTCTTTTAGCCAACGTTGATATGCTGAGTTTGTTTCTCACCAAGAAAGGCTCTGTATTTTTATATCTCCATTTTCACATTTTAGTTTGATTAAATAAAGGCTGCAGGTTTGCAGTGTACGTTACTGAGCTCAAAAATTGTGTTCTGAATATGTTTTTCTACAGATGTATCCTGCCATCCCTCCATACATGCTCCAGCCTCAGTTTGGAATGCCCAACGCTCTACCTCAGATCCCCCAGCAGGTCCCCTTCCAGCCTAACGGGGTATTTAATGTGAACTCACCTTCATCATCATGAGTTACAGTATGATTAGGGTTGTGATAGGATCGAACCATCTTACATATAATGTGGGTTTTTGTCAAACCTTCATCTGAGGTTCCTCTTCCATTGGCATTTGATGTAAAGAATATCTGCTATAGGATTTTGTTTCTAAGCAGAATTGTAATCAGAGCTGAGATTTACACATTGAAAAAAACAACTGATATATTTTCTATAAAAAAAAAAAAAAATAGTCAACACCTTTTGATGAATTTTTTCTTTTTTTTTTATTAATATTATATTATATTCTTATTATAAATAATAATAAATTGTATGAAATGTAATAATAAAAGGATCAGTGATGTCATTTAGGGTTTAAACACTACTTTTTTTGCCCTGGTGGTGATTAGGGAATGCCCTTTTTGCCCCCTGTGAACCGTCAGGTTGCTCCGCCTCAGCAGCAGGCAATGGTACGCACATACTCAAGAGGTTTTATATAATAACTGTGTGTGTGTGTGTGTGTGTGTGTGTGTGTGTGTGTGTGTGTGTGTGTGTGTGTGTGTGTGGTCAGTCTGCGAGCTCATGATGATGTAGATGTTTTCTGTCTGATGGCGTGTTGTGTTGTAACAGGGGCAAATGGCCGCAGGAGGAAACGGGCAGCAGGCGCAGGGTGACATGCCCGCCGGACCTGCGCCACGCTTCAGGGTAAATTACAAATGCTCTGTCCTGCCAAAAGTATTAGGACACCTGACATATCAAGCCATATGTGGTTCTTTCCCAAACTGTTTCTACAAATTTAGAGGCACACAGGAGGTCTTTGGATGTTCTACCATGAAATGTTCCCTTCACTTAAACCCGGAGACCAAAACCTGTTCTCCATGGAGATTTTCTTTCCATGATGTTTAGTAGAAGATCTCATATAGAGCGCTGATCATATGAGTTTTTCATGCTGACTGCAAACCAGGCCTCCTTCTCACCTACATCAATACCTGACTTTATTAACACCCTTATGGTTAAATAAATCTCCACAAATCTCCACAAAATCTAGTAGAACATCTTTCCAGAAGAGTGGAGTTTTATTATAAGAGGAAATGGAGACTAAATGTGGATATTCAAAAAGGAGCACATAGCAATCTTATGGTCAGGTGTCCACAAACATTTGGCCAAAAAGTGTGTATGAATTGACTAACTGTAGTGAGGTTGTTGTGTTGTGTCTCAGCGCGCCCTCCGCTGGAGAAAGCAGGACAATTCTGTCGCTCAGGTAACAAAACAATAACGCTAATTACAAGTGCTAGCATGTTTAGAAGGAACCAAACGATGGTTTGCTCACAGTTATTGTGGGATTTCAGGTGACCCCGAGTCCGACTACAAGCGAGCAGCCTGCTGTGTGAATCCTCCCGACTCAAGGTTCCGCTTCATCTTCATACATTTTTATTAGATGTAAAAAATGATAATAATAATTCCTAAATTAAATTGTATTCATTCTTTCTTTTTCTTTTTTTCTGCGTTTTTCACAGGACAGACGCCAGGAGCAGCTCCTTCTTTTCTTTTTTTAAATCATGAAATATAGAAATTTTAGAAGATGATTGTTAGAATTAGATTAGAAATAGAATAAAAAATTCAATGAATTCATTCTGAATTTATTTGATGATGATTATTAAACATTTTCACGCATGATATAATGTTTAAATGTGTCTCATTTATTAAATTTACCAATTTTTTTTTAAATCTGTTTATAGTTACATTCAGAAACTTACAAAACAAACAATAAAGCAATTAATCATCAATTAAAAAAAATCCATAAAAAAAGAAAACCACATTTTGATCCTTTTCAAGTAAATTATTTTTGTTCTTCTTCTTTCGGCTTTTCCCATTAGGGGTCTCCACAGCAGATCATCCGTCTCCATACCCCCCTGTCCTCTACATCTGCCTCTTTCACACCAACTACCTGCATGTCTTCCTTCACCACATCCATAAACCTCCTCCTTGGTCTTCCTCTTTTCCTCCTTCCTGGTGGCTCCATCCTCAGCATTCTCCTACTGATATACCCCATGTCCCTCCTCTGCACATGTCCAAACCATCTCAATCTCGCCTCCCTCACCTTGTCTCCAAAACGTCCTACATGCGCTGTCCCTCTAATAAACTCATTTCTAATCCTGTCCATCGTCGTCACTCCCAACAAACATCTCAACATCTTCAGCTCTGCTACCTCCAGCTCCACCTCCTGTCTTTTACTCAATACCACTGTCTCTAAACCATACAACATCTCAGGTCTCACCACAGTCCTATAAACTTTCCCTTTCACTCTCACAGATACTCTTCTATCACAAATCACTCCTGCTATCACTCTTCTCCACCCACTCCACCCTGCCTGCACTCTTTTCTTCACTTCTCTAACACACTCTCCATTACTCTGCACTGTTGACCCCAGGTACCTGAACTCCTCCACCTTCTCCACCTCTTCTCCCTGCAACCGCACCCCTCCACTGCTCCCCCTCTCATTCACACACATGTACTCTGTCTCACTCCTACTGTCTTTCATTCCCCTTTTCAAGTAAATATTGGTGAAAAAGAAGTTCACATGTTCCCCTGGTGGTGGATGAAGAACACAGAGCATGTAGTTGAGTTAAAGTAGAGATTTACACAGTAAAATTTGACTCCAGTAAAAGTAGTTCTTGCCTTCAAATGCACTGAAGTATCCCGAATGCTGTGATTTATGGCTCTAATGTTCCTATTATAATGATAATGAAGTTTCTAACAGCGTAGGAGTGACAGAACACATGAAGTGCTTTGGGTTCATCGGAGTCGGAAAAAACAAACCCAGACATTTTAGACGGTTTTTCCATGAAGCGTAATTAAGATTTAGCCTTTAAATGTAGATGAAGTGTTGGACATGAGTAAAGGAACACTGGGTGATCCCACTATCAAACCAGAGGTCAGCAGGTCGGGTTAGAATATTGTTTAAATGATAATCGTGGTCTTGGACACCTTTTGGTCAGAGATGGTACTTGATGGCTTGCTGCCTCTCCCAGACTGATTAAATTAATACTATGATTAAGTTTGAGCCAACTCAAATGAGCCGTTTGTGGATGAGCTAATTTTGATGTAGCGTGGGGGGGGGGGGGTTGGGGTTAGGTGGGTTGGGGGAATCTGGGTTCGAGGCAGACTGTAAATTCTTACAACTCAGTTTCTGTGTAAAGACTCAAATGTGACTCTCAGCACACTGATCTATTAATAGAATGATATTAATGACTCAAACACTGATTGATTTCTATTAC
>NC_139600.1:983241-986112 GCF_946808225.1 Silurus aristotelis | reverse complement strand
CTGCATCACACACAGGAATCTCACCTCCCGCACGCATAAGCAACGATACTTCATAAAATCACCCCCAAGATTTGAAATGAAGACAAATTGTGTGTTTTTGTGTGAATTCTACAGAAAAGAAAACTTAAACGTATAAACGGTTCATGAAACAGTTTTGAAAAAAACCATCTCAGAGAAATGCTATGAAATGAAAAACATTTCCAGGATCTCAAAAAGGCATCAGATCTCTTTTACCAGCAGATAAACAAAGAGCATAGCTGTTAGGAATGACCTTCATTCCACTCGCAATCCAGAGCCCACCATGTCCATGTGCTGTTCTATAATAATGCCAGAAGACTGTCTGAACATCTCGGTGTAGAAATGGAGACCGAAATGAAAACAAGCCGAACATCTTTGATCTCATCGTCTTTCTCCAAGTCAGAAAGCTGATAATGATGCAGAGCTCAGACGGCGAGTTCGGGTGCGGATTAAGCAGAACGCTGAGCTTAGGAAGTTCCTCCTCGTGAAGGTGGTCATTAGTCTAGCTCCAGACTTCAGTCAGTGCCACTCTGAAGCTCGGATTCGGTTAAAACCGGCGTGTGACACCAAGCTCAAGTTTAAATGACGCAATGTGAGACGTTTACGAGTAAGAATGAAGTTCTTTAGCAACCCCGAGGCTTGGAGTGAGGCTGAGAGCGTAACGGCTCGGTCAGATGAAGTCATCGATGTGTGGAAGACGTCATGACCGCACGCCGCCTCGGCACGTCGTGTACGAGGCGTGGAGACTCTTTAAAAAGCCCGATCCAGAGCTACGTTCTCACATCTCTCATCTCCACTCCACAGTGAAGGTACAAGCCTGCTTCTCGACCTACTGTATTTCACGATGTATGGCTTGGACATTCGGTCTCAATCTTCTTGATGTTTTGTTTTTTCTTCTGTAGCTGGACATCATGAAGCTCCAGACCTTCATCCTTTCAGCTCTTCTTTTCAGCTTCTGCTCTGCAGCTCCGGTGAGTATTTATTATTAATTCTATAGCTCAATGGTTAAGGTTTACCAGCACCAGCACTGCCACTGTCGGGCCCTTGAGCAAGGCCCTTAACCGTCTATACTCCTGAGGGCACTGTTTTCATAGCTGACCCCAGCTTTTAAACAAACAAGAATATGCCAAGAAATAATTTTACTCTCCTGTAATGAATACATGGCACATAAATGCCCCCTTTTAAACATCCCGCATTCTGATTGGTCAGAACGTGTTCTCTATTAGGGAGATTGTTTCCATAGTAACACCCCATTCCCTGTCGAATGTGTAGTGAATTAGATGTTGTTTATGGAAGGAGACTCCAGTGTCAGTGTTTTTGTAACAGTAAAGCTGTAGCTATGTGAGGACTCAAGAGTTCTTCTTCAGTTCTTCTCCATAAAACCACAAGCTGACGTATCTTATTAGCTTTTCTTCTAGAAGTTACACAATGTTAAAGCGAATATAAATGGATAAAAAAGTGACTTTCATGAATGAATCTTGTTCCAGATCCTCCGCCAGCAGCTGGGGATCATCGGCAGTAACAGCAACGAGGTATTTCTCTTCACTGAGCTCATAGATGTTACATGAGATCATCTTGTGGGAGGTTTGAAGGTTGTAATTTTGTTGTTGTTGTGTGTAGATTGTTCGTCTCCCAGGACTCACCCTCGCTGGCATGGGTTTGGGCCAAACACAGATCCAGGTAGAGAAATAAAACTCCATCATTCTGAGATACTTTGAGGTTTTTTTTTCCCTTTCAGAGATCAGAAGTTCAGCAGTTCAGTCAGATTGGATTCAGTATTCACAGGGAATCTTTTTCTCTGCATCCTCTCAGGGTACTCAGTTCCTCAATCCGTTCCTGATCCAGCCCCAGCCTGATTTCCTGCTGCCTTCTCAGGTGCTGAATTTCGGTCCTCAGTTCCCGGGATCATTCCTTCCCCCACAGCAGAACCTGCCCCCGTTACTTTTGCCCACCCTTCAGCAGGAGCAGCCCACAGGGGGTGTCAACCCCAATACCCAGCCTCAGATCAACCAGGACCCCGCCCAGGTACAGGTTCTGCTTTCAAACTAGGGTTCAGGGAGAAGCTAAAGTGTGTTACAGGTTTTTTATTTCTTCATATGCATTTTAGAAATTTAATGCAGATTATTTTTTTATAATTATTTTTATTTACAATTAAAAAAAATATATTATTTCTATTCTGTAAATGATGATATTCATGTACAGTTCATGTGCAGTACAGGTGTAGTACAGGTGTAGTACAGGTGCAGTACAGGTGCAGTACAGGTGCAGTACAGGTGTAGTATAGGTGTAGTACATATGTAGTATAGATCTAGTATAGGTGTAGTACAGGTGTAGTACAGATGTAGTATAGATCTAGTACAGGTGTAGTACAGGTGCAGTACATATGTAGTATAGATCTAGTATAGGTGTAGTACAGGTGTAGTACAGATGTAGTATAGATCTAGTACAGGTGTAGTACAGGTGTAGTATCGGTATAGTATAGATCTAGTATAGGTGTAGTACACGTGTAGTACAGGTGTAGTATAGGTGTAGTACAGGTGTAGTATCGGTGTAGTACAGGTGTAGTATCGGTGTAGTACAGGTGTAGTACAGGTGTAGTATCGGTGTAGTAAAGGTGTATTAAGGTAGTATAAGAGTATAAGTATATGTTATTTTCCAAATTTGACAAATTTTATTCACATTTTATTTATTTTGCTAAAGGTGGTTCCTCAGTACTTCCCATTCCCTCAGCTACCAGGTGGACAGGTAAGTGTGTGTGTGTGTGTGTGTGTGTGTGTGTGTGTGTGTGTGTGCGCGTGCGCGTGCGAGTCCGCGTGTTTGTGTTTCTCTTCACTCATGTTGATTAGTGCTTTC
>NC_139600.1:895741-975741 GCF_946808225.1 Silurus aristotelis | reverse complement strand
CTCCACTCCGACCCCAAGCGATACCGCGGCGACTCCTGGTCCCAACTGATACTCGGAAACTCGAAACCCTGTAGTTCTCTTTTCACACTTTCCTTCATCCTGAAAATAAAACAGCAACTGCACCAACCAGCAATTACTTGTCAAGTTCATTCTTCAGTTTTGTGTTTGTTACAGTTTTTCTCAGTCGCTTTGGAGCGTTTCCCAGATCAGAAATTTTATTCTTAAAACTACGTTTAAGCTCCACGTCATTTAGTGCAGTCATCATTTAACTAATTGTGTTCCAGTGTCTGCTGGTTCCTACATTATCAGTTGTTTATGTTCATGTTGATCAAAATATATTATTAGTTTCACCTGAATAGTTTTAACCCCCAAAACATCTCAGCATCAGTTCATTGGATACGTCATTAAATGTAAAATGGTTAAACCAGTTATCAGAATCTATGAAGCTTCAACTTCTATAAAACTTTTTTTATAGTGTAAATGTGTTGAATTGATGAAATTTGAAGATAAATCTTGAATGTCAGTAATGAAGTCGAGTAAACGGCATCAGATCAACCAATCATCAACCAGATCTCTAAAACAGGTCAAAGGTGAATCTCATAAAACTTCAATTGGAGCGTGAATAACACAAAACACAGAATTATACATTCTGAAAATAGATGAACAACTAAGAAACAAAAACACTTGTATAGTACAGTATTGAAATAAAAATCAAATACTAAATTCACATATACCAAACAGAAGGAAGTGAAATGTTGTGCATTTTGAGTCACTGTGATCCAAACTATAGTTTATATCAAGAAATCCTGAAACTGTGCCTCATACTAACAAAATGAATAAACATTTTGATGATTTTGTATGTGATCAATGACAAAGAGACTTTTTTATTCTGATGGGAAGGAGATGTTTATTGACACTAACACTTACTTTTAAGAGATGAACTGAAGATTTTGAGAAAGGTTCAGGGTTTTGCAAGAAATCCAGTGTCATGCTGTTTGTACACAGTGTTTTGAGAAATGCACTGATTTGCAAATATTAAGGATGATTTGAGAAAAGCTCCAAAGCAGCTGAGAAAAACTGTAACTCAGTTTGAATCATACGCACTTCTGTCATCACACAACCATCAACAGAAAAACATGAACACAAACATTTACAGAGGCGCTTTATGTCCTAATAAATTCTCTCAAATAAATCAATCTAATGTTCACTTACAACCAGGTGAACACCAGCGGCGTGCGAGATTCCAGTACAAAACTGAAGTTTCAATAAAATTGTATAAACATGGGAAATAATGAACCACTGCTGTGAAAGGGAACAAACAAAACAACAAACACCGGATTCTGTTTAGTTTGGTAGATTTGGCGCTGGGACATAGTCAAATTCCAGTGTATTCCAATGTAAAGTTTTATTAAATCCCAAAAAATTCAGGGTAAACTACAACAAAAACAAGTGATGGAAAAATCTTCACAAATAATTGTAACTAGATAAATAATACACCAAGGTTGGTCTCCTGTGACTCGAGACAAGGCTGAGGAGACCAACATACACAGGACTGACTAAACAACATGAAAAACCAAACCAAGAAACAGGGACACTGGGATTAAATACACCTGGGGGGATTAGAGACAGGTGGCAAAAACTAATTAAAGAGAAAGTAAACAAGAGGGGAATTATGGCGACATCTGGTGGACAAAAAAGGCCACACCCAAACAGTCTTTACTACAAGCTGAATATGTATCAGTGTTGCCTCAATGGTTCAGGGTCTGAATAATTGATCAGGAATTCCAATCCCAGCACCACCAAGCCCCCAGTGTTGGGCATTTGAGTAAAGCCATCTCTGACTCCACACCCCTTACACTGCGGGGTTTTAGCGAGTTTTTCTCAGTCGCTTTGAAGCGTTTCTCAGATCAGAAATTAAATTCTTCAAACTACTTGTTCAACCTCCACATCAGGTTGTGCACATCATCAAAGCAATTTCTTGCTGCTTTGAACAAATTGCAAACGTGTTTGTACATTTATTTAATTGTGTAATTGTTTCCTAAATGATTTATTGTTTATGTCGATGTTGATCCAAACATATTGTTCTGTTTTTTACCTGAACAGTTTTAACCCCCAAAACATCACGGCATCGGTTCATTGCATTCGTCATTTAATGCAAAATGGTTAAACGAGATCTAATAATCTGTCAAGATCATCGTCTTCACATTTTTGTCTTGAACTGATGAATTGTGCTGACGGATCTTGAATGTCACTTGAATGGCGAGTGAACGGTTTCAGAGCAAACAACAATCCAATAAAACAGGTTGAAGGTGAAGATCACATTGTGAGACACTGAGTCAGGAACATCGACATCAACACAGACCACAGTGTGGATGCTGAGGTTTTTAATGAGAGAAAAAAAAAAACATTACAGACTTTTAATTAATAAACACACCCACCACACACCCACTACACACACACCCACCACACACCCACTACACACACACCCACCACACACCCACTACACACACACCCACCACACACCCACTACACACACACCCACCACACACCCACTACACACACACCCACCACACACCCACTACACACACACCCACCACACACCCACTACACACACACACACACACACACACACACACACACACACACACACACACACACACACACACACACACACACACACATTTACTAAACACACACTCCAACATGATCCCACAAGACGTTAATGTTGTTGGTGCTGTAGTGATTGATGATGGCTGAGTTTCTTTTTTTCTGTGAAAACACAAAAGATCATTAGAAATACAGGACAGACAGACAGACAGACAGACAGACAGACAGACAGACAGACAGAAAGAAAGAAAGAAAGAAAGAAAGAAAGAAAGAAAGAAAGAAAGAAAGAAAGAAAGAAAGAAAGAAAGAACCTGTGGAGTCGTGTCTGGTGTGATCTTCTCTCTCCTTCTATCCTGCAGGATTTTCAGCCCAAGTCTAGATAAATAAATAAATAGATGGATGAATAAACAGAGATACACACAGAAAGGTGAGTACGGTGTGAAACGACGTGAATGATTGTATCGTGTGTTGGAGTTGAACACGTGGAGGAAACAGGAAGTGAATGAATGGAACGTTTATGATTTATTGCAAAAATAATGACTTTACCTTCTGCATCACTCCGAACTCCAGCGAGAGCTTTTTCTGATGTGGAGGAAAAAAACTTTTATTCTTTAATCCCTCAGACAGAAATAATGCAGTAATAATAATAATAATAATAATAATAATAATAATAATAATAATAATAATAATAAGGTGTGGTTACTGCAGCAGTGGGGGTGAAGACCATCTTCACGTACGGCTGAATAGACGGGGAGAAGTTTTATTATTAATATGTGTGTGTTATCATTCGTAATAAAGCAAAAGTGAGAAACAATAATGTCTCAAAATTATTTCAATAAAAATACAATAGTGTGTGTGTGTGTGTGTGTGTGTGTGTGTGTGTGTGTGTGTGTGTGTGTGTGTGTTCATATAAAGTCAAAATTGTAAATACCATTAAGGCCTGAAAGTGGTTCCTGTTTGTCTGCAAAAGAATAAATCACTGAAATATTATTCATGTTTTTTTCTCGTCTCAGTATAAACTCAGGGTGAATGTATTTTTTTTTGGTTGAAAACAGAGGATGTTGTTACCTGCAGCAATCCCTGGATCTGAGACTGAGAGGAAAAACAATCACCCTTTTATAATTGCAGTAATAAAATTATAAACAAATATTCTTTTGACTCTACATTTCTTTATAAAGAAAGGAAAAAAAAAAAACCTTACTTTTGATAAGACAAACATGTTTTCCCCCTGCAGACAAAATGAAAAAAGATGTAAAAATCAGAGGAATAGAATTAATGTAGAGTTAAGAGTTGATTTTTGCTTCTTTAGTGAGAGTTTACACACCTCTCTCAGTGGCAGAGTGAAATTCAAATCCTGAAAAAAAAATATATATTTTATATTAATAACATTTTTTGCAACTTATTTCATAATCATTTAAATTAAATGTATTATTTATATTATTATTATTATTATTATTATTATTATTATTTCTTTTTTTTATTATTATTATTCAATATTTGTATTTGTCACAAACACACTTCTTCTTCTTCTTCTTCTTCTTCTTCTTCTTCTTCTTCTTTCGGCTGCTCCCATTAGGGGTCGCCACAGCGGATCATCCGTCTCCATACCCCCCTGTCCTCTATATCTGCCTCTTTCACACCAACTACCTGCATGTCTTCCCTCACCACATCCATGAACCTCCTCCTTGGCCTTCCTCTTTTCCTCCTACCTGGTGGCGCCATCTTCAGCATTTTTCTACCAATATAATTCATGTCCCTTCTCTGCACATGTCCAAACCATCTCAATCTCGCCTCCCTCACCTTGTCACCAAAACATCCTACATGTGCTGTCCCTCTAATAAACTCATTTCTAATCTTGTCCATCCTCGTCACTCCCAACGAAAACCTCAACACCTGCAGCTCTGCTACCTCCAGCTTCACCTCTTGTCTTTTACTCAATGCCACTGTCTCTAATCCATACAACATCTCAGGTCTCACCACAGTCCTATAAACTTTCCCTTTCATTCTTGCAGATACTCTTCTATCACAAATCACTCCTGTCACTCTTCTCCACCCACTCCACCCTGCCTGCACTCTTTTCTTTACTTCTCTAACACACTCTCCATTACTTTGCACTGTTGACCCCAGGTACCTGAACTCCTCCACCTTCTCCACCTCTTCTCCCTGCAACCACATCACTCCACTGCCCTCCCTCTCATTCACACACATGTACTCTGTCTTACTCCTACTGACTTTCATTCCCCTTCTCTCCAGCGCATATCTCCACCTCTCCAGGCTCTTCTCAACCTGCTCTCTACTCTCACCACAAATCACAATATCATCTGCAAACATCATAGTCCAGGGAGACTCCTGTCTGACCTCGTCCGTCAACCTGTCCATCACCACTGCAAACAGGAAAGGGCTCAGGGCCGATCCTTGATGCAGTCCAACCTTCACCCTGAACCAGTCTGTCGTACCTACTGCACACTTTACTGCCGTCACACTGTCCTCATACATGTCCTGCACCACCCTCACATACTTCTCTGACACACCTGACTTCCTCATACAATACCACAACTCCTCTCTCGGCACCCTGTCGTAGGCTTTCTCTAAATCCACAAATACACAATGCAGCTCATTTTGTCCTTCTCTATACTTCTCCATCAACATCTTTAAAGCAAATAAGGCATCTGTGGTGCTCTTCCTCGGCATGAAACCATACTGTTGCTCACAGATGGTCACCTCTTCTCTCAGCCTGGCTTCCACTACTCTTTCCCATAACTTCATGGTGTGACTGATCAACTTAATTCCCCTGTAGTTACTGCAGGTCTGCACATCTCCCTTATGCTTAAAGATCGGTACCAGCACACTCCTTCTCCATTCCTCAGGCATCCTCTCCCCTTCCAGAATCCTGTTAAACAATCTGGTTAAAAACTCCACTGCCATTTCTCCTAAACATCTCCACGCTTCTACCGGTATGTCATCTGGTCCAACCGACTTTCCATTCTTCATCCTCTTAATTGCTGCTATCACTTCCTCCTTACTAATCCTATCTACATCCTGCTTCACCAACTCCACATCCTCCAACCTTCTCTCTCTCTGATTTTCCTCATTCATCAGCTGCTCAAAATACTCCCTCCATCTTCTCAACACACTCTCCTCACTAGTCAACACATTTCCCTCTCCATCCTTTATTGCTCTAACTTGCAGTACATCCTTCCCAGCTCGGTCCCTCTGCCTGGCCAATCGGTACAAATCCTTTTCTCCTTCCTTAGTGTCCAACTTCTTATACAGCTCCTCATATGCCTTTTCCTTGGCTTTCGCCACATCCCTTTTTACCTGCTGCCGCATCTCCTTGTACTCCTGCCTACTTTTCTCATAACTCTGTCGATCCCACTTCTGTTTTGCCAACCTCTTTCCCCTAATGCTCTCCTGCACTTCCTCATTCCACCACCACGTCTCCTTGTCTTGCTTTCTATTTCCAGATGTCACACCAAGTACTTTTCTAGCTGCCTCATCACTCCTGCAGTAGTTGCCCAGTCATCCGGCACCTCTTCACCACCACCAAGCCCCTGTCTGTCCTCTTCCCTGAACCTCACACTACACTCTTCCTCCTTCAGTTTCCACCATCTTATTCTTCTTTCAAACCTTACTTTCCTCCTCTTCTTCTTCGCCTCCAAAACCATCCTACAGACCACCATCCGATGCTGTCTAGCTACACTGTCCCCCGCCAACACCTTACAGTCTCCAATCTCCTTCAGGTTGCATCTCCTACACAGAAGATAATCCACCTGTGTGCACCTTCCTCCACTCTTATACGTCACCCTGTGATCCTCCTTCTTCTTAAAATACGTGTTCACCACTGCCATTTCCATCCTTTTAGCAAAATCTACCACCATCTGCACTTCCACATTCCTCTCCTTAAAACCATACCTACCCATCACCTCCTCATCACCTCTGTTCCCTTCACCTACATGCCCATTAAAGTCTGCCCCAATCACCAATCGTTCTTTCCTAGGTACACCATCTACCACTTCATCTAATTCACTCCAGAATCTTTCCTTCTCCTCCATCTCACAGCCAACTTGTGGAGCATAGGCACTGATGACATTTATCATCATCCCTTTAACTTCCACCTTCACGATCATCACCCTATCAGAAACTCTCTTCACCTCCACTACACTCTTACTGTACTCTTCCTTCAGAATCACCCCTACACCATTTCTCTTCCCATCCTCTCTTCCTGAACACACAGCATATCTACCTTTCTCCTCTCCATCATATCAGCTATCTCTCTCCCTTTACCCGTCATAGTACCAACATTTAAAGTACCAACCCGAACCTCTACTTTCCTACACTGCTCCTTTTCCTGCCGTCTCTGTAGACGCCTTCCTCCTCTCCTTCTCCTTCTTCGGCCAACAGTAGCCCAATTTCCACCGGTACCCTGTCGGCTAACGATACCTGTGGCGGTCGTTGTTAACCCGGGCCTCGACCGATCCGGTATGAAATTCTCATTTGTGATCCGCATATTTGATTTGGCACATGTTTTACGCTGGATGCCCTTCCTAACGCAACCCTCCCCATTTACCCGGGCTTGGGACCGGCACTAAGAGTACACTGGCTTGTGCCCCCCTAATGGCTGGGTTACACTAATATACATAATACAACATTTAAATGTAAATATTTTTTATCTAATATAATATATCATTTTATATAATGATAATTTATAAAGTATAAAAAAAATCACAAGATAATAATCACCTGCAGTGTGATGTTGTCCGTCTGTGTGTAAAGAAATATTAAAGTCATTATTACAGACACAATCGTTATAATTTCATCACATTATAACAGTCATTTTTATATTTACAACATAAATTATTTTGAGCGTCAAAATCATTTGATTACAAAATAAATCAGACCTTGAACAGAGGGATGAACTGAAAGTTGGGCTGAAACACAATTCACATAAAACCTCGTTGAGGATCGAGAAAATCACCAAAAATAAATCGATTATTAAATTAACTTCTGAATTTATCATCAGAAAAGATTAAGGAAATAAAGTGAAAATGAAGAGACCACTGGACCACAAGATCAACATGAGGCATTTGGTAAGACTTACACTGAATGGTTTTTCTCCATGATGTGGTGGTCCTCTATGTGACCCTCCATGTGATCCTCTGTGTGATCCTCCTCTCAGTTCTGCGAATTCTATAGGCATCCCAATTCCAAAATCCTGTCCAAAATATTGCCACCAAACAATTATATAGTAAAATAAATGCATTTTAGGAGGATCAGGAAAATACTTGTGTTTGATAACATTTTTTCTCAGTTTAAATATTTATCTTTCAATTGGATTTGAACCCAAAGTAGAAGTTCCACTCATGCATGAATCAGTGCAAGAAAATATCATCTAGCAGAACTCCCTCAGATTGAATCCTCTTACATTTCTTGGCCCGTCTCCAGATGGACCCCAGGATTGGTCACCATCTGATGCTCTCATCTGTCCAGGCTGTAAACAATGGTACATAACATTCTCAGCAAATTAGCATTAAAGGAAAACATCTAAATAGATATGAATCAGTTTGCTTATGTATGTGAACCCACCACAACTGGAGGCCGATCGCCTCTTCCACCAAATCGTTTAGTAGTTTCATTCTTTGCCTTGTGATGTTTCCCCAATGACTCAGAACTGTCGTTCGTTGGCCTACGATGTCCTCCTTTAGACCCAGGGCGTTGTTTCATTGCAGAAGGACTTTGCATTGGTCCAGCTTCTCCTCCAATTGTTCCAACTCCTCCTGTAAATCCAGGATTTCCTCCTCCCATAGGCCCAGGACCTCTTTCCATTGGCCGGAAAGCACCTCCACTTGGGCCAGGATGCCATCCCATTGGCCCTGATCCTCCGCCCATTGGCCCAGAACCTCCTCTCATTGGCCCAGCTCCTCCTCCCATTGGACCAGCTCCTCCTCCCATTGGCCCAGATCCTCCTCTGATTGGCCCAGCTACTCCTCCCATTGGCCCAGCTCCTCCTCCCATTGGCCCAGATCCTCCTCTCATTGGCCCAAATCCTCCTCTCATTGGCCCAGATCCTCCTCCCATTGGCCCAGATCCTCCTCTCATTAGCCCAGATCCTCCTCCCATTGGCCCAGATCCTCTTCCCATTGGCCCAGATCCTCCACTCATTGGCCCAGATCCTCCTCTCATTGGCCCAGATCCTCCTCCCATTGGCCCAAGACCTCCTCTCATTGGTCCAGATCCTCCTCCTACAGGTCCAGGACCTTGCTGCCCGCCATTTTCTGGCTGTAGATAAAAAGAAGTAATTTAAATCAGGTACATTCATTTTCCCATTAAGTATTTGAATAATTATAATTATTTCACAGTGACACCCACAAGTTTCCCACATAAACCCATTTCAGATAAATAAAAAAAATTATATTATAATAGTCCATAAGCAGCCAGAACCCAATAATTATCATTTCTTTGCTTTAATAAAAAATAAATCAAAGGTTTTACTCACGTGAGCAACAGTTCCAACAACCAGCAACACCACCAGAAACACCACGTCCATTTCAGCTGGGAACAAAAATCACACGTTAAAGTCACAATATTGAAGGTGAAAATGAGTTTAACATTATTTCCATTTCATTCAACACAAAAAGAGTTCAGCCTTTGAATCCAGAGTCGTCCTGGAAAATCACATCGATTTTCACTTCTAGATTTCTGGATTTGATAATGATACAAAAGTCCGGACGTGATTTACCTCCTTCTTCTTCTTCCTCCTTCTGCTCTACTCTCCGGCTTCTGTCGCTCTATTTATACTGTACACAGAGAGTTGAGAAACCAACACAGTTGCTCAAGAGAAGCAATCGTGAGCGAACACAGATGCAAGAACATAGAAACCAAACCTGCCCGTACTGGATACACTAACATGCCAAAAGTATTTGGACACCCGACTTTTCCAGTCGATGTCTTTGGATGTTCCATCACCATGAACATATGATTTGGAGTGGAAGATCTCATGCTATAGAGCCCCAACCCTGAATAAAGAATATGATTGTTGACTGCACACCTGGGGTCCTCACTTCCTAACATCTAACACCCTTGTGGCTGATTGAATCTCAACAAATCTCCACAAGGAACATCTTCCCAGAAGAGTGGAGGTTATTATAAGAGAAAATGGAGACTCAATATGTAATGAGATGTTCAAATGATATAGACATACAGAACCAATCTTATGGTCGGGTGTCCACAAACTTTTGCCTCTTCTGTATTTCAGTGTGAAGTTTAGATCATTTCGAGTTTATTATCCCGAACACTAAAAACAAATATCTGAAGACATGTTGATGAAAATGGAGGTGTGATCATCTGAAGGTTGCCATGTTGCAGTGTTTAATCGTTGTATTTATAAAAACATACAAACGAGCAAACATACAAGCAAAAAAAAAAAAAAAAAGCTAAGACGTCTTTCTTCCAGACGTCACAAAGACTTTTGAAAATCTTTTGCAATTTCTTTAATTGATCGGTGTTGACGGTGGAACACACCACAGACTAAAGCAACACCTTAAGCTTCTTGTTTTGCTTCAAGCCTCAATGATCGGTGGTATTATCTCTCTTTTAGCAATCTGCACGTGTGGAAACATCTCACTAAAGCCATGGAGAAGGAACCTGGAGGAACCTGATCTAACCGGATCGTTCAGATGCTCTAAGTACATATTTAGTAATTGCAATTTAATAATAAAAATTTGCATCCGATTGATTTATTTACTTGTCTACATCAAGATCCTGTTTTTTAGCCTCAAACTGATGGGGATCCCAATTCTGTTTCCTGTACATAACCTACAGAGATTTTACGATGCTTTGCTCGTGGTTGTTCAGTAGAAAATAAGCAAATCGTATTTTACATTTTGCTCGTAGAGACGACTCGTTCTTCTGAGTCACGTTAAAGACTTGTTCAAAATAAACGAATCGCTCATAAACGACTCCTCGCTAGTGAGGAGACCTGGGGTGCAGTTCGCGTTCACATTCATCATATTCATCTTGAAGGTGTTCAGTAAAGTTGGAGCTCTATAGAAGGAGATCTTTCACAAACTTGCAACCCATGGTTTGGGTCACCTACTTCAAGTGAAGGAAAGATTTCATGCTAGCTCTTCCAAAGACATCCTGTCCAAGTGTGTGGGAAGAACCACATATGGCTGGAGAAATCGTCTGTCCCAATACTTTTAGAACATATAATGAAGTTTTAATATAAACACTAAGACGGATGAGTAAATTGGGTTCATGTTAAAAAGTAATTCAAAATATACAATAATGTAAACTGTGGGATTTTGGTAGCAGGTCTATGCCTCAGCCACTAGGTGGTGCAGGTGCTATGTTTATGAGATATGAAATAAAACCCAGGCAGATAAATTAAAGTCAATAGGAAAAGGTCATCACAAGGTCAAATGTTTGTTATCTTCTATAATTCCATTGATGTTGTACTGCGGTACAAGGAATGTAATAATAACCTGAACACCAGAGTTTAAGCTCAGAGTTTAAGGTGCCAAACAGGTGATCAGAAGGTTGTGAGTTCAAATCCCAGCACCACTAAACCTCCTTCTGCTGGGCCCATTAGCAAGGCCCCTGACCTTGTATAAGTGAGTATTTTGTAAATTGTAAGAAGTTCATCTGCTGACAAACCACCAGCATCTCAGTGATCAGTGTCCAGTCCTGCTATGTCCTGAACAGTTTACTATTTATTCAAATGAAACGCTGATGTTTCTCTTGACAGTGGATCTCGTCCCCAATAATTCTGACCTCATTACACTTTAATTCTACGAGGTGGCATCAAAGCGTTTTGAGACTCATTTTAAAACATGGCAACAGATAGCAGCACAAGGCTGCACTCACAGTCATGGGGAGCACCAACCTTCGTAAGTCTGTGCACCAATAGACATCGTCCTGGAGCTGTGCAGCTGGTGCAGTTCTGACCAAGTGAAACAACACGATCTCAGAGACGTTCCAGAAAACCGCTGTATTGCTGTGCAAGGGGACTTTTTTAAAGCTGACAGTGTGGAAATGTAGATAAATAAAGTACTTTCCTGTAAACAGAGCGATACCTCATATATATTACTCAGATTCTGACCCTGATTTAGTTTACATCATTATTATATATTTACGGGTGATGTATCATGTGAAATTTAACGTAGGTTGATCTTATTACTCTTATTGGCTCATTACTGAAGACACTGAGACTTTTAAGGTTTTCCAGAGATGTCCCTTTTGTGTCTATGCAACAATCTCAGTAATGAAACACTCTGAAGATCTCCTTTTACCAAACAAATCTTTGAATGTTCAGATGTTCTACTTCAGGTTCATCAAAAAAATAATAAGAGAAGTTACACACTTTTCAGAGGATCCAATCTCAGACTGTGTTCTGTATTGAGTTGGACTTGTCTCAGTTTTGCACGTTGGTGTTGATTAGCATGGTCTTGCTCTCGATTAAAAGATTGTCAGGATGTTTGAGTTGTCTTTTCTTTTCTTTTTTCTTTTCTTTTCTTTTATTTAGCAGGTTTGATAGCTTCCCTTCTCGATCTTGATCTTGACTCAGTCTTGACAATCCTACATCAAGAAAAACAAAACTGTCTAAATAGAGAAAATAAAAGCATGATTTAAGAAGATACAGACTAGAAACAAGTCAAATGATCGGCTAGTGCAGCGAGATAATTACACTTGCTAAGATTTTGTGAAATAAGAAAACTAATATCTATTCTTTATAAAAGAACAAAACGTCTTTCAATAAGCATTAAAGCGCTCATTCTGTCTGATGCGATTTCAAAACGTTTCACAACGACTTGTGTTGCTTAGGTGCATCTCAAACTCAGCACTGCAAACATTTCCTTTACACTGTTGCCAAATTCGGAGCGATGCTCAGGTGATTGCGTGCCAAGCGATTAGTTTGTATTTCCACGGCGCTGATTGGCCACTCCTGAGGAAAAACGCTCTTTATAAATCGGGTCTCCGAGCTGCCTGACATCGAGATCCTTCCTACTTTTCGAGCTGCCTTGAAAGGTGAGATGGTAAGCAAACTGTATTTTCTGCTAGTAAACAAACTGTGCTAACTTCTGTTTTGTGACTGTAGCTGTCGAAGATCGCAGAGGAACCATGAAGGTCGTGTTTATCGCCGTGTGTCTGATCGGACTCGTCTGTGCCGTCCCTGTGAGTGCCAAATAGCCCACATAGCTTCTCTCTGTTCAGGTAGGAAAGATAACTCTCGCACTAAAACTGTGATTGTGATTGCAGATAGATGATGAGCACCAGATCGAGAAGCGCTCAAACAGCCATGGGGTACGTAACCCGGTTCCTTCAGATTTCCACAGACAAATGGTAATCGATTCAAAATGATTTCTAATTAAATCTCTAACTTTGAGCACGTCTACGTTTTCAGTACCTCGGAGGCTACAACAACTACAACAACAACAACATGTTCAACTCTCTAATGCCCTTCCTGCTACTGCGTCTACTCAACCCCCCTGCACCCGCCCCTGCACCCGCTGCTGGCAAATAAGCGAAGCGAAGTGTTGCAATGATGCATTTCTTGAAAACAAATAAAGAAATTTGACTTGAACTGCACTCTTGTGTAAAATGCGTCTCATTTGTACCGAAATCGAATACTGAACACCGTCCTGAACTCGGTTTTTTATTTTAAAAAAAAAATATTTATTTTTTTTAATATTTATAACTTTTTTATTTATTTATAACTAATAAGCATAATCTCTGATCTCAGATTTTAGTCAGTCTTTCATATCATGATGGGTTGGGGTGCAGTCAGCGTTTACATCCATCCCAAAGGTGTTTAATAGGGTTGGAGCTCTATTGCAGGAGATCTTTATCATCTTCAAACCCATGGAAAGCAGATCTTTATGGTGCTGGCTTTGTGCACTTTGGGTCAGGTTGGAACAGGTCTCAGATGAAGGGAAAATTTCGTCCAAATACAGTTCATTGTCTTGTACTTTTTAAGGAAGGAAAACAAGGAAAAATGGGCCGTGAGTTTTCAATTTGCCCCAATTACAGCCTTACAGACTTTTGGCATCCAAGCTGTTAATTTGTTGATGTAATTGGAAGTGTTGTGTTCAAGAACACCTTCATCAACACCATGACCTGAGTAAAGCCTGATTGTGAGAAATGACACAAACTAGCAGAACACCACACGTGACCGAGTCAATGTCAAGTTTAAAACCAGGACCAGGTGTCCCGATACGTATACGTTTTCTTTGCTTTATTATCAGAAATAAAATTCCACATGAATGAACTAAAATAACCTGCCTACTTTGAAATTGTGTCCAAATAAGAATATATATACACATAGGGCACGATAAACCCGATTCACCCCGGCCCATTGTACTCGCAAGCGCTGCAGAGTAATCCGAATTTATATCCCTGGCTTAGGGAGGTAGAGGAGCCTGCACAGAAAACACTCATACACCTTCCTGAGATTTAAGCTCCAAACGAGCTGCGTCTATTTTGAAACAGAGTTACTTGAAATGTTCTTGATCTCTATAAATCCAGGCACAGACATTTACACTTTGGACTGCAATTAGAACAAGGCAACAAACTCAATACTGTATTTGCACGACTCCAATACTCAATCTTTCATCTGTGTTTATCAGGAGGTGGGAGCTCAGTGGTTAAGGCTCTGGGTTACTGATCAGGGGGTCATGAACACCTTTGGGATGAATTGGAATGAAACATGATGGTCAAATTTGGTGTTCATATTCCTAGTGGATATTTTCATTCATATCTCAACAATTTCCAGATTGTTTTTCTGATCGAAGTTATTTAACATATATCAGTTCCTGAACATGGAGTTATTCATGCATTTAGCTTCACAGCGAATATGTTTAAATGAATTTGGGTTGCATCTGATTAAAACAAGCTGTTATGAATGATAAGGATAATGATAATGTGTCATTATCACTGAAAATATGATTGTTTACACACACACACACACTCACACTCACACACATATGGATAGTTTTTGTGCTTCACAATGACTTGTTTTGCTCACGTGTGACTAAAATTCACCCAAACACAAAAAGCTAAACGTCTCTGCATATGTAACCCAGTTCCCTAAAGGGGAACGAGATTTCACACCTGGCCAATAGGCAAGACCAGGAAGCTACAAGAAGGCTGTGCAGTGGTAGCAACATTAGCTTCTGCAAAGAGAGAAGGTAAGTGCCGCAGGGATGCAGGGAATGTGGCACAGAGACGCAGCATCTCGTTCACTCTGGGAACTAGGGTTACATATGTAACCCAGAGACGTTCCCCTTTCGGGAACTTCGAGCTGCATCAAAACGCTTTGGGAACGAGTGTCTAATCACACCACACTGACCAGACCCTGCCAAATGGGTAATGGGCCTTGGCACCTACACGCAGGACAGAGGAGCCCGGAGTGGCTCTTAGGTCGAGGCCATAAACCCAACAAATATCAGCGGGGTGGACCAGCCCGCAGCGTCGCAAATGTCCTGGAGAGATACTCCAGCAGACCAGGCCGTAGAGGCCAGAGGATCGTAAGCTGAAAGGATGGCATCCACTACCCACCTGCTTAACATCTGCTTATTGGCTAGGAAACCCTTCCTATTAAAGCCACAGCAGACGAACAACTGCTCTGACTTCCTCCATGCTCGCACTGGACACAGTCGGTACTGTATCTCCTGGCCGGGGGCTATTAACAAAGAAGGGCAGAATGCCTGTAACACGACAGGTCGTGTGGGAGCCGTAGGCACCTCAGGTACGTACCCAGGTTTCGTATACAGAAACACTCTGGCCATGCCAGGGGCAATTCCAAGTGGGACAGGGCCACGGACATAGCCTGCAGATCCCCAATCCTCGTCAGGGAATTGTCAAGAGAAAGGCGGTCTTTACCGACAGGAACCTAAGAGCCACTTCGGCCAAGGGCTCGAAAGGGGGCTCAAATAGAGCCGCCAACACAATTGCCAAGTCCCAGACAGGCACTCTAGGTCGCGTCCCGGGCCTCAGCCTCTGGGCGCCGCGGAGGAAACGTGTCACCAGAGGGTGCCTACTAGTACACGTAAACCTTCAGGGTTGAAGGGGTAAACCCTGTGGTAAACTGCTTCTGTAAGAATCCCAGAACTGAACCAATCGGGCAGTTAACTGGGTCTAAGCCAAGGTGGTCACACCATGACGTGAACAGACACCACCGTGTGGCATATGACCTCCTCGTAGAGGGAGCTCCGGAAAAGAGTAGGGTCTCTACTACCTCGGTAGAGAGACCTGCTGCTATGAACTGTGCCCCCTCAGGCGCCACAGCCACAGCTTCCACAACTCCGGGGAGGGGGTGAACCAGGGTTTCACCCGCCTGCGAGAGGATATCCCACCAGGGAAGAATTTCCCATGGAGGGCCCTCGAGCAGGGACACCAGGTCCACAAACCATGGCTTGCCCGGCCATCAAGGTGCAACCAGGAGGAGACGGACTCCTTCCCGGCGAACTCTCTCCAGAACTCCTAAGAGCATGTGGAGGAGGCCAAGTAGATTTACACTGGATGCTGCTGCCACGAGACCCAGCAGCCTCTGGAACTGCTTCACAGTGAGTGGCCGGCCTTCTCTTACCCTCCTGACTGCAGTGAGGATGACTTCGATCTGGGCGAGAGACAACAGTGCCCGCAACCTGTCCAAGTCCCACACAATGCCCAGAAAAGTGGTTCTCTGTACTGGAAAAAGTACACTCTTCCCGGCGTTCAGTCTGAACCCCAGTTCCCCTTGGACTTGATCTGAGACACTTTGAGAGTGATTATCCTGAACCCAAGCCTTATAAGTGTGTGGTTCAAGGAGTGGAGATCTAGAATAGGATGCAACCCGCCATCCTTTTTCGGAACAACGAAGTACGAGCTGTAGTAGCCTGACTCTCTGACCGGGGGGGAGGGAACCACCTCTATGGCCCCCTTTCTCAGGAGAGTACGCACCTCCTGTTCCAGGACCGGAGCCTGCTCGGGTCCCACCAGGGTGGAACACATTCCATTGAACTTAGGAGAAGAAGACGCGAACTGAATCACGTAGCCCTTCTCTACAGTACACAGGACCCACCAATAAAGACTTCTGGCAGCTCTCCCAGACTGACAGAAAGTTCCACAGGGAAACCAACCCCTCGAGGCTGGCCTCTGAACCACTCAAAACGGCTGGAGTGGTGCTCTGCAGCTAACGACACCTCCTGAGAGGTGGCCCCATCTGCAGCAATTTTTCGGGCGGAAATACGGGGAGCGAACCGCTGGAGGGAAGCTGTGCCCTGAAACACGTCCCGTGGCAGGGCTAGCAGACAGTTCTCCTGAACCCGAACGGCTGGAGCAGCGTACTGCGGCCGTTTTAATCCTTCTGAGAGGTGGCGGGTCTCCCCCATTCGCAAACAAACTTTCAGGCGGAATTAGAGGGAGCTAACCGCTGGAGGGAGGCTGCGCCCTGAAACACATCCTGTGGCAGGGCCGACAGACCGGCCTCCCGATGGTGCCGGGGAGGTACGGTCACTATAGCATGAGGTGTACACCGCTCTCCAAGATGTAAGCCATCAGGATTTACGCACCATGGCCCTCAGATCAGCAAGCCCTTACTTGGGCTTAGAGCATCGGCAAGGGGTCCCTAGGACCTCCCCGCGGAAAAAGGGTGGCAACGCTCTCTTTCCAGGCTATGTGGCGCCCGGACATACCAGGCCGAGGCTGCCGCCAAGTACCACTGAAACGCCGCCACAGTCTCCTGAACCCGCCAGCAATCGCCCTTACCTACAGATCAGGCCAGGAGGGGCCATCGTGGCACTCAGAAGAAAGCCCTCACCATCTCTCATAGCAGGCCAGTCTGGTATGCCTGCAACACACTCATCGTGTGGAGGCAACCCGCAGTCTGACCTGCCGCTTAGCCCTACCAGAGCCAAACTGGCTCTTTGTAGGCAAACCAAAGCCTTCATCGATGCAAATCTTGTGGAGAGATAGCTAGCTAGCATAGCTACCATAGTTTAAATCAAGAAATCCTGAAACTGTGCCTCATACTGAAAAAATGAATAAACATTTTGACAATTTTGTATGTGATCAATGACAAAGAGACTTTTTTATTCTGATGGGAAGGAGATGTTTATTGACACTAACACTTACTTTTAAGAGATGAACTGAAGATTTTGAGAAAAGTTCAGGGTTTTGCAAGAAATCCAGTGTCATGCTGTTTGTACACAGTGTTTTGAGAAATGCACTGATTTGCAAATATTAAGGATGATTTGAGAAAAGCTCCAAAGCAGCTGAGAAAAACTGTAACTCAGTTTGAATCATACGCACTTCTGTCATCACACAACCATCAACAGAAAAACATGAACACAAACATTTACAGAGGCGCTTTATGTCCTAATAAATTATCTCAAATAAATCAATCTAATGTTCACTTACAACCAGGTGAACACCAGCGGCGTGCGAGATTCCAGTACAAAACTGAAGTTTCAATAAAATTGTATAAACATGGGAAATAATGAACCACTGCTGTGAAAGGGAACAAACAAAACAACAAACAAACACCGGATTCTGTTTAGTTTGGTAGATTTGGCGCTGGGACATAGTCAAATTCCAGTGTATTCCAATGTAAAGTTTTATTAAATCCCAAAAAATTCAGGGTAAACTACAACAAAAACAAGTGATGGAAAAATCTTCACAAATAATTGTAACTAGATAAATAATACACCAAGGTTGGTCTCCTGTGACTCGAGACAAGGCTGAGGAGACCAACATACACAGGACTGACTAAACAACATGAAAAACCAAACCAAGAAACAGGGACACTGGGATTAAATACACCTGGGGGGATTAGAGACAGGTGGCAAAAACTAATTAAAGAGAAAGTAAACAAGAGGGGAATTATGGCGACATCTGGTGGACAAAAAAAGGCCACACCCAAACAGTCTTTACTACAAGCTGAATATGTATCAGTGTTGCCTCAATGGTTCAGGGTCTGAATAATTGATCAGGAATTCCAATCCCAGCACCACCAAGCCCCCAGTGTTGGGCATTTGAGTAAAGCCATCTCTGACTCCACACCCCTTACACTGCGGGGTTTTAGCGAGTTTTTCTCAGTCGCTTTGAAGCGTTTCTCAGATCAGAAATTAAATTCTCCAAACTACTTGTTCAACCTCCACATCAGGTTGTGCACATCATCAAAGCAATTTCTTGCTGCTTTGAACAAATTGCAAACGTGTTTGTACATTTATTTAATTGTGTAATTGTTTCCTAAATGATTTATTGTTTATGTCGATGTTGATCCAAACATATTGTTCTGTTTTTCACCTGAACAGTTTTAACCCCCAAAACATCACGGCATCGGTTCATTGCATTCGTCATTTAATGCAAAATGGTTAAACGAGATCTAATAATCTGTCAAGATCATCGTCTTCACATTTTTGTCTTGAACTGATGAATTGTGCTGACGGATCTTGAATGTCACTTGAATGGCGAGTGAACGGTTTCAGAGCAAACAACAATCCAATAAAACAGGTTGAAGGTGAAGATCACATTGTGAGACACTGAGTCAGGAACATCGACATCAACACAGATCACAGTGTGGATGCTGAGGTTTTTAATGAGAGAAAAAAAAAAACATTACAGACTTTTAATTAATAAACACACCCACCACACACCCACTACACACACACCCACCACACACCCACTACACACACACACACACACACACACACACACACACACACACACACACACACACACACACACATTTACTAAACACACACACACACACACACACACACACACACACATTTACTAAACACACACTCCAACATGATCCCACAAGACGTTAATGTTGTTGGTGCTGTAGTGATTGATGATGGCTGAGTTTCTTTTTTTCTGTGAAAACACAAAAGATCATTAGAAATACAGGACAGACAGACAGACAGACAGACAGACAGACAGACAGACAGACAGAAAGAAAGAAAGAAAGAAAGAAAGAAAGAAAGAAAGAAAGAAAGAAAGAAAGAAAGAAAGAAAGAAAGAAAGAAAGAAAGAAAGAAAGAAAGAAAGAAAGAACCTGTGGAGTCGTGTCTGGTGTGATCTTCTCTCTCCTTCTATCCTGCAGGATTTTCAGCCCAAGTCTAGATAAATAAATAAATAGATGGATGAATAAACAGAGATACACACAGAAAGGTGAGTACGGTGTGAAACGACGTGAATGATTGTATCGTGTGTTGGAGTTGAACACGTGGAGGAAACAGGAAGTGAATGAATGGAACGTTTATGATTTATTGCAAAAATAATGACTTTACCTTCTGCATCACTCCGAACTCCAGCGAGAGCTTTTTCTGATGTGGAGGAAAAAAACTTTTATTCTTTAATCCCTCAGACAGAAATAATGCAGTAATAATAATAATAATAATAATAATAATAATAATAATAATAATAATAATAAGGTGTGGTTACTGCAGCAGTGGGGGTGAAGACCATCTTCACGTACGGCTGAATAGACGGGGAGAAGTTTTATTATTAATATGTGTGTGTTATCATTCGTAATAAAGCAAAAGTGAGAAACAATAATGTCTCAAAATTATTTCAATAAAAATACAATAGTGTGTGTGTGTGTGTGTGTGTGTGTGTGTGTGTGTGTGTGTGTGTGTGTGTGTGTGTGTTCATATAAAGTCAAAATTGTAAATACCATTAAGGCCTGAAAGTGGTTCCTGTTTGTCTGCAAAAGAATAAATCACTGAAATATTATTCATGTTTTTTTCTCGTCTCAGTATAAACTCAGGGTGAATGTATTTTTTTTTGGTTGAAAACAGAGGATGTTGTTACCTGCAGCAATCCCTGGATCTGAGACTGAGAGGAAAAACAATCACCCTTTTATAATTGCAGTAATAAAATTATAAACAAATATTCTTTTGACTCTACATTTCTTTATAAAGAAAGGAAAAAAAAAAAACCTTACTTTTGATAAGACAAACATGTTTTCCCCCTGCAGACAAAATGAAAAAAGATGTAAAAATCAGAGGAATAGAATTAATGTAGAGTTAAGAGTTGATTTTTGTTTCTTTAGTGAGAGTTTACACACCTCTCTCAGTGGCAGAGTGAAATTCAAATCCTGAAAAAAATATATATATTTTATATTAATAACATTTTTTGCAACTTATTTTACTATCATTTAAATTAAATGTATTATTTATATTATTATTATTATTATTATTATTATTATTATTCAATATTTGTATTTGTCACAAACACACTAATATACATAATACAACATTTAAATGTAAATATTTTTTATCTAATATAATATATCATTTTATATAATGATAATTTATAAAGTATAAAAAAAATCACAAGATAATAATCACCTGCAGTGTGATGTTGTCCGTCTGTGTGTAAAGAAATATTAAAGTCATTATTACAGACACAATCGTTATAATTTCATCACATTATAACAGTCATTTTTATATTTACAACATAAATTATTTTGAGCGTCAAAATCATTTGATTACAAAATAAATCAGACCTTGAACAGAGGGATGAACTGAAAGTTGGGCTGAAACACAATTCACATAAAACCTCGTTGAGGATCGAGAAAATCACCAAAAATAAATCGATTATTAAATTAACTTCTGAATTTATCATCAGAAAAGATTAAGGAAATAAAGTGAAAATGAAGAGACCACTGGACCACAAGATCAACATGAGGCATTTGGTAAGACTTACACTGAATGGTTTTTCTCCATGATGTGGTGGTCCTCTATGTGACCCTCCATGTGATCCTCTGTGTGATCCTCCTCTCAGTTCTGCGAATTCTATAGGCATCCCAATTCCAAAATCCTGTCCAAAATATTGCCACCAAACAATTATATAGTAAAATAAATGCATTTTAGGAGGATCAGGAAAATACTTGTGTTTGATAACATTTTTTCTCAGTCCAAATATTTACATCTTTCAATTGGATTTAAACCCAAAGTAGAAGTTCCACTCATGCATGAATCAGTGCAAGAAAATATCATCTAGCAGAACTCCCTCAGATTGAATCCTCTTACATTTCTTGGCCCGTCTCCAGATGGACCCCAGGATTGGTCACCATCTGATGCTCTCATCTGTCCAGGCTGTAAACAATGGTACATAACATTCTCAGCAAATTAGCATTAAAGGAAAACATCTAAATAGATATGAATCAGTTTGCTTATGTATGTGAACCCACCACAACTGGAGGCCGATCGCCTCTTCCACCAAATCGTTTAGTAGTTTCATTCTTTGCCTTGTGATGTTTCCCCAATGACTCAGAACTGTCGTTCGTTGGCCTACGATGTCCTCCTTTAGACCCAGGGCGTTGTTTCATTGCAGAAGGACTTTGCATTGGTCCAGCTTCTCCTCCAATTGTTCCAACTCCTCCTGTAAATCCAGGATTTCCTCCTCCCATAGGCCCAGGACCTCTTTCCATTGGCCGGAAAGCACCTCCACTTGGGCCAGGATGCCATCCCATTGGCCCTGATCCTCCGCCCATTGGCCCAGAACCTCCTCTCATTGGCCCAGCTCCTCCTCCCATTGGACCAGCTCCTCCTCCCATTGGCCCAGATCCTCCTCTCATTGGCCCAAATCCTCCTCTCATTGGTCCAGCTCCTCCTCCCATTGGCCCAGATCCTCCTCCCATTGGCCCAGATCCTCCTCTCATTGGCCCAAATCCTCCTCTTATTGGCCCAGATCCTCCTCCCATTGGCCCAGATCCTCCTCCCATTGGCCCAAATCCTCTTCCCATTGGCCCAGATCCTCCTCTCATTGGCCCAAATCCTCCTCTCATTGGCCCAGATCCTCCTCCCATTGGCCCAGATCCTCCACTCATTGGCCCAGATCCTCCTCCCATTGGCCCAGGACCTCCTCTCATTGGTCCAGATCCTCCTCCTACAGGTCCAGGACCTTGCTGCCCACCATTTTCTGGCTGTAGATAAAAAGAAGTAATTTAAATCAGGTACATTCATTTTCCCATTAAGTATTTGAATAATTATAATTATTTCACAGTGACACCCACAAGTTTCCCACATAAACCCTTTTCAGATAAATAAAAAAAATATCTAATAATAGTCCAGAAGCAGCCAGAACCCAATAATTATCATTTCTTTGCTTTAATAAAATAAATCAAAGGTTTTACTCACGTGAGCAACAGTTCCAACAACCAGCAACACCACCAGAAACACCACGTCCATTTCAGCTGGGAACAAAAATCACACGTTAAAGTCACAATATTGAAGGTGAAAATGAGTTTAACATTATTTCCATTTCATTCAACACAAAAAGAGTTCAGCCTTTGAATCCAGAGTCGTCCTGGAAAATCACATCGATTTTCACTTCTAGATTTCTGGATTTGATAATGATACAAAAGTCCGGACGTGATTTACCTCCTTCTTCTTCTTCCTCCTTCTGCTCTACTCTCCGGCTTCTGTCGCTCTATTTATACTGTACACAGAGAGTTGAGAAACCAACACAGTTGCTCAAGAAAAGCAATCGTGAGCGAACACAGATGCAAGAACATAGAAACCAAACCTGCCCGTACTGGATACACTAACGTGCCAAAAGTATTTGGACACCCGACTTTTCCAGTGGATGTCTTTGGATGTTCCATCACCATGAAGATATGATTTGGAGTGGAAGATCTCATGCTATAGAGCCCCAACCCTGAATAAAGAATATGAATGTTGACTGCACACCTGGGGTCCTCACTTCCTAACATCTAACACCCTTGTTTCTGATTAAATCTCGACAAATCTCCACAAGGAACATCTTCCCAGAAGAGTGGAGGTTATTATAAGAGAAAATGGAGACTCAATATGTAATGAGATGTTCAAATTATATAGACATACAGAACCAATCTTATGGTCGGGTGTCCACAAACTTTTGCCTCTTCTGTATTTCAGTGTGAAGTTTAGATCATTTCGAGTTTATTATCCCGAACACTAAAAACAAATATCTGAAGACATGTTGATGAAAATGGAGGTGTGATCATCTGAAGGTTGCAATGTTGCAGTGTTTAATTGTTGTATTTATAAAAACATACAAACGAGCAAACATACAAGCAAAAAAAAAAACAAAAGCTCAGACGTCACAAAGACTTCAAAAAGAATCTTTTGCAATTTCTTTAATTGATCGGTGTTGACGCTGGAACACACCACAGACTAAAGCAACACCTAAAGCTTCTTGTTTTGCTTCAAGCCTCAGAGGTATTATCTCTTTTTTAGCAATCTGCACGTGTGGAAACATCTCGCTAAAGCCATGGAGAAGAAACCTGGAGGAACCTGATCTAACCGGATCGTTCCTGATTGTGTAAATCAGATGCCCAAGTACATATTTAGTAATTGTACTTTAATAATAAAAATTTGCATCATATTTGTTTATTTGTCTACATCCTGTTTTTCAGCCTCAAACTGTTGGTGATCATCCGACTTGCTCTGCTCCATTACAATGAGGTTTGCAAAGAAAAACTAATCGACTTCAAAGCAACAAAGCAAAAAATCTGATTTAGGATTAGATGTTTGTGATAGACACCTGACTATAAGATTGCTTCTATTTGAACATCACATTCCACAGAGTCTTAAATTCCTCCTATAATAAGCTCCACTCTTCTGGGAAGATGTTCCACTAGATTTTGTAGAGATTTTTAGAGATTTGTTGAGCCACATGGGTCAGGTACTGATGTAGGAGAGGTGTAGCAATGGTAAGATCGGATCATTTTAGTGACTTGGTTCTTTGAAATCAAAATGAATAAATATTGTTTTATTAATCATTCAGTCCATTCGATCAGAAATAAACGTTCTTCTGAGTCACATTAAAGAGTCGTTCAAAATAAACGAATCGCTCATAAACGACTCCTCGCTAGTGAGGAGACCTGGGGTGCAGTTCGCGTTCACAATCAACATATTTATCCCGAAGGTGTTCAGTAAAGTTGGAGCTCTATAGAAGGAGATCTTTCACAAACTTCCAACCCAAGATTTGAGTCACCCACTTCAAGTGAAGGAAAGATTTCATGCTAGCTCTTCCAAAGACATCCTGTCCAAGTGTGTGGGAAGAACCACATATGGCTGGAGAAATCGTCTGTCCCAATACTTTTAGAACATATAATGAAGTTTTAATATAAACACTAAGACGGATGAGTAAATTGGGTTCATGTTAAAAAGTAATTCAGAATATACAATAATGTAAATTGTGGGATTTTGGTAGCAGGTCTATGCCTCAGCCACTAGGTGGTGCAGGTGCTATGTTTATAAGATATGGAACCCCAGGCAGATAAATTGAAGTCAATAGGAAAAGGTCATCACAAGGTCAAATGTTTGTTATATTCTATAAATTCATTGATGTTGCTGCGGTACAAGGAATGTAATAATAACCTGAACACCAGGGAAGTGGAAGCTCAGAGTTTAAGGTGCCAAACAGGTGATCAGAAGGTTGTGAGTTCAAATCCCAGCACCACTAAACCTCCTTCTGCTGGGCCCATTAGCAAGGCCCCTGACCCTGTATAAGTGAGAATTGTAAGAAATTCTTCTGCTGACAAACCACCAGCATCTCAGTGATCAGTGTCCAGTCCTGCTATGTCCTGAACAGTTTACTATTTATTCAAATGAAACGCTGATGTTTCTCTTGACAGTGGATCTCATCCCCAATAATTCTGACCTCATTACACTTCAATGCTGTGAGGTAGCATCCAAGCATTTTAAAGCATGCCAACAAATTGCAGCACAAGACTACACTCACAGTCACAGGGAGCACCGACCTTCGTAAGTCTGTGCACCAATAGACATCGTCCTGGAGCTGTGCAGCTGGTGCAGTTCTGACCAAGTAAAACAACACGATCTCACGAGACGTTCCAGAAAACCGCTGTATTGCTGTGCAAGGGGACTTTTTTAAAGCTGACAGTGTGGAAATGTAGATAAATAAAGTACTTTCCCGTAAACAGAGCGATACCTCATATATATTACTCAGATTCTGACCCTGATTTAGTTTACATCATTATTATATATTTACGGGTGATGTATCATGTGAAATTTAACGTAGGTTGATCTTATTACTCTTATTGGCTCATTACTGAAGACACTGAGACTTTTGAGGTTTTCCAGAGATGTCCCTTTTGTTTCTATGCAACAATCTCAGTAATGAAACACTCTGAAGATCTCCTTTTACCAAACAAATATTTGAATGTTCAGATAGAGAGTTACACACTTTTCAGAGGATCCAATCTCAGACTGTGTTCTGTATTGAGTTGGACTTGTCTCAGTTTTGCACGTTGGTGTTGATTAGCATGGTCTTGCTCTCGATTAAACGATTGTCAGAATGTTTGTGTTGTCTTTTCTTTTTTCTTTTCTTTTCATTAGCAGGTTTGATAGCTTCACTTCTCGATCTTGATCTTGACTCAGTCTTGACAATCCTACATCAAGAAAAACAAAACTGTCTAAATAGAAGAAATAAAAGCATGAATTAAAAAGATACAGACTAGAAACAAGTCAAATGATCGTCCAGTGCAGCGAGATAATTACACTTGCTAAGAGTTTGTGAAATAAGAAAACTAATATCTATTCTTTAGAAAAGAACAAAACGTCTTTAAATAAACATTAAAGCGCTCGCTTCAAGCAGCCAAATATGTCTGATCAACTTAAAACTTGCTTGTTAATTTTTTATTTATTGATTTTAAGTTTGCTTTTTGTAATTTGTGTGAAAAGATCTGAAAACCTGAACAAGAGAATTCCTCTTAGTGCTCAGTCCTAAGTGTGATCAAGGCCTCAACTGATGAAAATAAAAATAACAAAAATCTTAATAATCGTACACAATTTGCTTTTGAATAGTTTTTATTTCTAAAATAAGATCAATAAGATTTTTATCTCTAGAAATAAGGATGTAAGTCCTGACTAGATGAGGAGTTTTTGCGGTGTACAAGGCCGTGATAACCGAAGCCCAGCGGTGGGTTTTGGAGTCAAGAAGCCCATGATGGAGACTGGGTCGTTCCTCATGAGTGCTCTACAACCACTTTGCTAATACACCAGATAACCTCTGCATCCATTTTCTTCCTGTCTGATGCGATTTCAAAACGTTTCACAACGACTTGTGTTGCTTAGGTGCATCTCAAACTCAGCACTGCAAACATTTCCTTTACACTGTTGCCAAATTCGGAGCGATGCTCAGGTGATTGCGTGCCAAGCGATTAGTTTGTATTTCCACGGCGCTGATTGGCCACTCCTGAGGAAAAACGCTCTTTATAAATCGGGTCTCCGAGCTGCCTGACATCGAGATCCTTCCTACTTTTCGAGCTGCCTTGAAAGGTGAGATGGTAAGCAAACTGTATTTTCTGCTAGTAAACAAACTGTGCTAACTTCTGTTTTGTGACTGTAGCTGTCGAAGATCGCAGAGGAACCATGAAGGTCGTGTTTATCGCCGTGTGTCTGATCGGACTCGTCTGTGCCGTCCCTGTGAGTGCCGATTAGCCCACATAGCTTCTCTCTGTTCAGGTAGGAAAGATAACTCTCGCACTAAAACTGTGATTGTGATTGCAGATAGATGATGAGCACCAGATCGAGAAGCGCTCAAACAGCCATGGGGTACGTAACCCGGTTCCTTCAGATTTCCACAGACAAATGGTAATCGATTCAAAATGATTTCTAATTAAATCTCTAACTTTGAGCACGTCTACGTTTTCAGTACCTCGGAGGCTACAACAACTACAACAACAACAACAACATGTTCAACTCTCTAATGCCCTTCCTGCTACTGCGTCTACTCAACCCCCCTGCACCCGCCCCTGCACCCGCTGCTGGCAAATAAGCGAAGCGAAGTGTTGCAATGATGCATTTCTTGAAAACAAATAAAGAAATTTGACTTGAACTGCACTCTTGTGTAAAATGCGTCTCATTTTGTACCGAAATCTAATACTGAACACCGTCCTGAACTTTTTTTTTTATTTATAACTAATAAGCATAATCTCTGATCTCAGATTTTAGTCAGTCTTTTATATCATGATGGGTTGGGGTGCAGTCAGCGTTCACATTCATCCCAAAGGTGTTTAATAGGGTTGGAGCTCTATAGCAGGAGATCTTTATCATCTTCTAACCCATGGAAAGCAGATCTTTATGGTGCTGGCTTTGTGCACTTTGGGTCAGGTTGGAACAGGTTCAGGTGAAGGTTCATTTTCAGTTCATTGTCTCACACTTTTTAAGGAAAAAGCACATATGGTTGGGAAAATGGACCGTGAGTTCTCAATTTGCCCCAATTACAGCCTTACAGACTTTTGGCACTCAAGCTGTCAGTTTGTTGATGTAATCAGAAGTGTTGTGTTCAAGAGCACCTTCATCAACACCATGACCGGAGGCACCAGAGTCTGAGTCAAGCCTGAGTGTAAGAATGGATTTAAACTAGCAGAACACCACACGTGACCAAGTCAATGTCAAGTTTAAAACCAGGACCAGGTGTCCCGATACGTGTATGTTTTCTTTGCTCTATTATCAGAAATAAAATTCCCTATGAATGAACTAAAAGAACCTGCCTACTTTGGAATTGTGTTCAAATAAGAATATAATTGAACATAGGGCACGTTAAACCCGGTTCACCCCGGCCCATTGTACTCGCAAGCGCTGCAGAGTAATCCTAATTTATATCCCTGGCTTAGGGAGGTAGAGGAGCCTGCACAGAAAACACTCATACACCTTCCTGAGATTTAAGCTCCAAACGAGCTGCGCCTTATTTTGAAACGGAGTTCTTGAAATGTTCTTGATCTCTATAAATCCAGGCACAGACATTTACACTTTGTACTGCAATTAGAACAAGGCAACAAACTCAATACTGTATTTTCACAACTCCAATACTCAATCTTTCATCTGAGTTTATCAGGAAGTGGGAGCTCAGTGGTTAAGGCTCTGGGTTACTGATCAGGGGGTCATGATTTCAATCTCCAGAATCGCAAAGCTGCAACTCTTGGGTCCCTTGAGCAAGGACCTTAAACTTCTGTTCTCCAGAGTGTAGTTTATAAGAGTTTAGGATTCTCACATGGGCTTTTTACAGCACAGTGAAATTATTCTTCGCATATTTGGAGTCAGAGCACGAGGTCAGCCATGATACAGAAATAAGGATTAAGGGAATTTCTCAGAGGCCCCAAGAATGGCAACTTTGTAATACCAGGGCTTTCCATACATTGTACTGGAAGATCTCCTGCTATAAAGCTCCAACCCTGGTGAACACAACACCTTTGGGATGAATTGGGATGAAACATTATTTACTTATTTAAGTTATTTAACATAAATCAGTTTCAGAACATGGAGTGATTCATGCTTTCAGCTTCACAGCAAATGTGTTTGGATGAATTTGGGTTGCATCTGATGAAAACGAGATGTTATGAATGCTAATTATAATGTGTCATTAGCACTGATGAAGCTGTATATATGATTGTATACACACACACACACACACACACACACACACACACACACACACACACACACACACACACACACACATATACATAAATATATACATATTCTGTGTGTTTCACAATGACTTGTTTTGCTCAGGAGTGACCAAATTTCACCCAAACACAACATGAATCATGGCATGTTTTTGCATTTTGCATGTTTCCAAATAAAGTCACACGGTCACTGATTTGTCATTTTTGGGCTGTAAATGCCTTTATAAAGGAGCTCCTCGTACAATGCGAACACATTCCCAAAGTCAAGTCAAGTCAAGTCAAGTTTACATGTATAGCGCTTTTCACAACAGACATTGTCTCAAAGCAGCTTTACAGAAAACAACAGTGAAGGTGAATGGTGTGCGTTAAAGTCTTCTACTCAAATCTTTTTCGGCTGCTTTTGAAGGTAAGATGGTGTCTGCTCTGGAGGAGCTCCTGCGGCATTTAAGAGATGTTCAACAAACTGTTTTGTTTTTTTTAGAGGTCGCAGGGGGAAAGCATGAAGATCGTGATCATTGCAGTGTGCCTTATCGGGCTTGTCTGTGCCACTCAGGTGGATTCTCATACATTCTTCTCTTTGTTTAAGTTCAGTCCAAACTTTTGCACTTCAAGAAATTGTTTTTTATTACAGGTTGATGAACAGCTGGAGCGAGAGAAGCGTTCGTCCAGCGGCGAGGTCTGTAACATGTTCATCTGCATGACCACACTATTTCCTCTGCAATGACTTTAATAACACTATACCTCTGTCTTTCCCAGGGGTATGGAGGACGATTCATGCCATCCTACTATCCTTACTACTTCAACAACAACAATAACAACAATCTTCTTCAAACTCTACTGCCCCTCCTACTACTCCTTCCTACCCCAGCACCTGCTCCTGCACCTCCCGCTGGAGGCAAATAAGACAATATTATATTGACAATTCCAAAATGTATGAAGTACTCAAACATTTCTTTGTCATTTCTTACAATTAAACACATTTCTGTAACCTACTTATATGCATGATGTGGTCAATAATGGTTTTATTGGTGTAATTCTGATTCTCAGGAGGATTTCAGGGATTTGATATCCCTGAGCTCCATGCAAAATGGGATGCTGGGTAAAATGTAAAAAAACAAAAACAGAATGCAACGATTTGCAAATCTCATAAGTCCATATTTTATTCCAAATAAAACATTGAAAACATAGCAAAGCTAAAACTGAGGAAATGCACCATTTTAAGAAAAAAAATAAGGTCATTTCAAATTTGATGGCTGCAACACGTCTCAAAAACTTTGGGATAAAGCAAAAACAAAGTCTGGAAAAAGTACGTGATTGGTTCAGGAAATGTAGGCTAAATCTCTATCATGCAAAGAAGAAGGCATGCGTGAACATGATCCAGAAACGGTGTAAAAAGTGGAAAACTGTTCTGTGGTCAGGCGATTCGAAATTGTAATTTATTTTTGTAAATCATGGACATGGTCCTCCAGACTAAAAGAGGAGAGGGACTATCCATCTGATGGTTTGGGAGTACATGCTACTAATTAGGGTTGTAAGTGCAGACTAGTTCTTTTTATTTTAAGAAATTTGGAACTAAACATTAGCTGTCAAGTGCATGATGTAAAAGACTGTAAATATCAGGATGTATTCCTCTAGTTATGAACCCCTCACCATGAAAAAAGAATTGATAATAATGGAGCTCTGTTACTACAATCTAATTTCTAAGGATCTTATTTTAGAGCAGGGTGCAAGAAGAAATCTGGTGTTTCTACCCAGATTTATTGGAGCTCATAGAACCCCACAGAAAGACTACTCCATATTAATTACCTGTACCTGAAGAGTGTAGAAAAAATGACATTTGGGTTTCACAAGTTTTTCAGCTTTCTGTTTGCGTTGCTTCAACAAATCATGGCCAGAATGCTCCACCTAACCGAACCACATGCTGCTGACTTCTTTGAAATCTGCAAGCAGTTGACCTGAGTCAGATGGTGGGTTTATGTGGCCCAAGAGTCGTGTCCAAGGGTGTAGTGTGGGTAAACTGGAAATATTTGGTGAACCGATTGGAATAACAAGTCGTGAGCACAGATTTGATTTTAAAATCTGATAAGGAAATAAACGTTAAGGCGTATACGATCATCTCATCACTACCACAATGTCATAATGTGCTTTTAAAGGCTTAAAGGCAAGATTCCCAGTTTCACAATGATCCTAATAACATTCCCTCAGAAAGAATGAAACAGAACCACACCAGCAATGTATGCTACAACCATTTCACATGCTGTGTAATTGGATCATGAATTGTTTTTCGTTGGTCAATCATGGCTGAAAATGAGTATAAAAGCGATTGGCCTGATGAGCGCACATACGCTACTGCAAACGTGAGAATACACACATCTGCTTCATCTGGATCATCATGAAGATCGTGTTGGTGTTGATGGCTGTGTGCTTTATTGCACTCTCCTTTGCTGTTCCTGTAAGTACTGAACTTTGTGTAACGAGTCCTTTATTTTGTTTGATAAAAGAAAGAATGCAGGGTCGGTGGATGATTATACATTTAAGAATTATAGAATGCAATGCAAAAAACCTCAAAGAATAAAAAAATTACAAAATTTATAAATTTTAAATATGATTTTTTTTCTTATTATTCCTGAGATCCAGAGATATTATGCAAATACTGATGTCATTAATATTCATTTCTCAGGTGGAAGATGAACATGAACGAGAGAAGCGCTCGTCCAGCGGAGAGGTCGGTAACAGCTTTACAGCATAATGCTGCCCCCACCATGCTTCTCTATGGTTCTATTTGGTCTTCTTTGGGTGATCAGCTCCTTGATATTAGTCAAACACATTTGCAATAATAGCTAAAAATGTTAACAGACATTAGCACCACATGCTTTGGGTGATATAAGCACGTTTCTTGCTTTAGCCAACCTACCTCATATCGCAGACATATGAAGAATGCTGGAGATTCAGGAAGTGACATTTACGACCCATTTCCCTGCTGCTCCTTTAACATTATAAAAAGTCTCTTAGTGGGAAAATATCTCACCTCATTTATCTTGGTTTGACATTTCACATTACAAACGCCAACAAAACAGAGGTGTTAAAACTTGCTGTATATGTAATTAATATGCTTTACTGTTATCTGTTAACTTCCAGCTCTTCAGAGGAAGATCATGGTATCCAAACACCTACCCCAACTCCAATGCTGAGAATGACCTGATGAATCTTATTCTGCCCCTGCTGCTGGCACACCTGATTCCTGCCCCTAACAATACAACAGGATAATTATTTGACTCACAATAAATGTAATATAATATAATATAATATGTCTTATAATTGGTAGCTCTTTAAAATAAAGACCATGATAAGCATAACTGTGTCTGGGCTGTGTATGATCTTTTGAGTCAGAGACTAATACAGATTACACCACAACATCAAAAATCTATGTTGAGTTCAAATGTGTGTATAAGATGTGAACAATTAATATAAATCAACAACGTGATTTTAAATTTGAGACTCATGTCGTGGATACTGCATTAATTCAACAACAACAGAAACAAAACAAAAAAATTCTTCCGAATTCAGAATAGATTTTTTAAATATCATTCGCAAAGAAATATTTCATCCAGTCAGTGTACCGTAATTTCCGGACTATAAAGCGCACCCATATATAAGCCGCACCCACAGAATCTGACAAAGATTTTTATTTTGAACATCAATAAGCCGCACCTGTCTATAAGCCGCAGGTGTCTACACTGAAACTAATGAACTTTACACAGGCTTTAATGAAAGACAGTGTCTGTTACATGGTGTAACGGGTGAAATATGTTGTGGCTCCTTTAAGAGCAGAGCGGTATTTTGGGAATTGCCTGCATTTTCTGGTATTACTGCGTGTGTGTAAGACCGAGGATTATGTCCTTATTATTTTCTGATGCTCAGTTCTAAGTTTCTTTGACTAACCCGTAACGCTGTTGCCAAGAAAAATAAAAAAGCACGAGTTTTGGAAACCTGTCTGTGTTTATATGATTTCTGTTGTAACTGGAGTTAGCGAGCTCCTCCCTTCACCCAGACTCAACGCGTTACAACTGCTTGTATCTAAACAGTAGCCGACCAAGAAAGTCATTGTTCACCGTCTTCCTCCTTCCTTTCACAACTATTTCTCTAGGGGAGTTTTTCTTTTGGCATCGTCGTGCGTTTAAAAATCAACACTGGTGGAAGTTTTTTCTCCCGATGCCGTGCAGCTCAGAACACAGGTAAGGTGCGATTTTTCGTTTCCGTTCGGAAATTTCATTGGTCTAATGTTATGGGGTTCAGTTTTTTGGCTTGAAGTTTGTAAAAAACAGGAAAAACCCAGGGAAAATTAATAAATACGCCGCTTCCTTGTTTAAGCCGCTGGGTTCAAAACGTGGAAAAAAAGCAGCGGCTTATAGTCCGAAAAATACGGTAGTTTGCTGACAATGAGTTTTGGTTGAGTAACATAATAGACTACTGTAGTAATCTTACTACATCTCACTACATTTTAAAGATGTGATGTGCAGTGCCATTTGTTTCTCCCAGTATTTCACAGTCTTGTCCAAATGTTGTGCAGCAAACTTTTTTCTTTAAACGAGCTTCAACATGCTTTTTCTTCAGCAGTGGAGTCTCGCGTGGTGAGTGCGCACACGGGACATGGAGGTTCAGTGCATTACTTATTGTTTTCTTTTTAACAATTGCTTTCTGAAGCTCTCAACAAATGGTCCTTGGCTTTTGGACAACTCTTCTGATATTCTTTTCACTCCTCTGTCTGAAATCTTGAGGAGCAACTGGTCATTAACAATTTCTGTTGAAATGTTTTTTCCACTTCTGGATTATGGCCCCAGTAGTGCTCACTGAAACATTGAGAAGTTTAGAAATCCTTCTGTAACCAATGCCATCATTATGTTTTCCAACAATAAGGTTGTGAAGGTCTTTGCTCTTTGCTTTTACATATCATGAGATGTTTCTTGGGTGACATCTTGGTAATGAAACACCTTTATACAGGCCATCAGCTGAGGTTGAAGCAGCTGATATTGATTTGCACTGACACGGGGCAGGACTGCTTTCTAATTACTGATTGATTTCAGCTGGTGTCTTGGTGTCCATGCATTTTTTTCACTGTGTTCAATACTTTCATCACTCCCATGAAGATCTGTCATAATGTGCTGTGAGATTAAACAGTATTTTGAAAAGATTCACAGTTTCACAATGATTGTAACGACACATTTAGAAAGAGCGAATCGGTGTCACGCCTCGTTTCCAAACCGTGTGTATTAATGTGTATTACACATTACATATTGCAACCTGGGTTGTTGTGGCAGGAGTCATTTCTGATTGGTCAACTGTGGGCTGGAATTCAGTATAAAACAGTAGGAGATTAGAGATAAGGCATTACGACAGTGAATAGGAGGTGAGCTCGGTCATTTGTTACATTTAAATTGGCCACAGGTTTAATAACCTGAATTTATTATTCATTTATGTATTCTTATGTATACTTATTTACAGCTAGAATTCACGATCGTCATAAAGATTGTGTTGGTGTTCCTTTCCGTCTGCTTTATTGCAGTCTCCTGTGCTGTTCCTGTAAGTTCTGTAGTCACTATAGTTTCCAGTCAATCCTTTCAAAATACTTCCGACTGCTGAGCTCCAGCTAAGATTTATCTTCTAAATATTTAGATCATTAATATTTGTTAAAAAAAAATAAAAACTTTTTTTCTCAAGTTAAGAATGAGCAGAACTGCTCAACTAGCCAGGTTAGTAACAACCTCACAGCATGATGCTGCCCCCACCATGCTTTACTCTGGTTATGTATGGTTTTCTTTGGGTGATAAACTCTCTTGGTAGTGCCTTTTAGATGTTCAGCTCTGGTTTCATTTGACATTTAACCCATTCTGATTTGTGTTGAGATGATTTTGGTGGTTTGAACATTATTATTTTTATATTTATATCATGAGAAACACATTTATTTTCTGTTTTCAGTCTAACTAAAGAGAACAGTCCAACCCAACAGTGATACCGGGAAACTCAATCCCTCAATCCCTCGATCCTGATCTCAACGGCATCAACATGCTGGATGTTCTGCTACCCTTGCTGATAGCAGGTCTAGCCCCTGCCCCGGCTCCTGCCCCCGCACCTGCAGGAGGCAAATAAGGCCACCAAAAATAATGATCATGTTTTGTGTGATTATCAAAAGTTTCTTAAAATAAAAATGATGATACACATAATAATATTGTGAGTCATTAATAATAAAGTAGACGTGCGTTATTCCATGAACACATAATGATTGTAGGCGCATAATTAACTGTCAGTGTGGACAGATAGAAACACCAGGATGTGCTATTTGGATGTGCAGCTAAATAATAATATTCACTTCAATTCAATTTATTACAATAAGCTCAGAATAAGCAAACAATAAGCAAACATATAAAAAGAATATTTTTTGTTATAAATAACTAATTTAATTGGCAACATGTTTTGTAAAAGAAAACCTTTTGTTGCTTTTTTTTTTTTAAGTAAATCCATCTGGTCTGGAGCTGTTTTTTATGTTTTGGGCTTCTCAGTTCAATGAGGTGGAATTTAAACATCAATACTTCAGTTTTGAATGATGTAGAAAATCAGATGATTCAAACATCATGGGAACATCATGACTTCATTGTGTTTCTAGATTGAAGTAAAGGAACTTGATTTCCTTGAGCAGAACAACGCGGAACACCGACTGCTCCAAATGTCTGGTGACACTGCCTGAACTCACTAATGTTATTTTTTCCCCAAAAAGCATAAATTCCCAAACACAATCTCCTCCTCCTCCTTTTTTTTTTTTAAGTAAATCCACAAAAGTCAGGGCAGTAAATCCTATGAGAATTGACCAAATCCAGATTTAGTGGTGACCATTAAAACTGAATTGACCAAATCCAGATATAGTGGTGACCATTAAAACTGAATTGCTCTAATAACTAGTAATAACTAATAAATAGTAATAACCCACACTACAAAGCAGCAGAGATTTATTAGTAATCACATACCTTCAGGAAAAGTCCACTTAGAATCATATACATACTGAATAGACAAAACTCCAAAGCTAAAATACCCAGTAACCACCTCCAAATACAGCAATCAAACACCATTGTCTAGAATTCCTTCTAGATACATCATAGTGACCACCTGGGATAAAATAGATACCTCTAAAAAAACACCCAGCAACCACCTGGGATTGTAAAGATACCTCCTGGAAATACCAAGGAACTATATTTTCCCAGGTGGTTGCCTGGTGTTTCTTTGAGGTGTCTATATGATCTCTGGGGATTACGGTGTGATTATAGGACCCCAGGTGGTAGATATGGCTCTTCTAGGAGGTATTTAAATGATCCCAGGCGGTCACTATGGTGTGTCTGGAAATCTACAGGTGGTTGCTGGGTGTTTTAGGTTACCATGGTGTTTTTAGGGGGTATCTATATGACCCCATGTGGTTTCTGGGTGTTTCTAAGAAGCATCTATATGATCCCACATGGTTTTAGGTTTTGTAGTTTTGTATATGTATATGATCCCAGGTGGTTGCTATGGTTTTGTGGAGGTATCTAAATTATTCTAGGTGGTTCCAATTCCAGGAGGTATCTTTACGATCCCAGGTGGTTGCTGGGTGTTTTATAGAGATATCTATTTTATCCCAGGTGGTCACTATGATGTATCTAAAAGGAATCCTGGATAGATATTGATAGTTTTAGAAACACAGTAACCAATGATAATGTAGCTGCTTCCTAGCAAAACACACTTTCTAGCTATACACAAGTCCAAGGTACATTCCAGACATGACCTGAAGCTAAAAACACCAGCTGTGAACTGTGGATTCTTCCTGGAGTGATGAATCCCTGGAATGAATCTGATGAGTGCTAGGAGAACACTATCTAGAGGAATGCAAAAAGCCAAACACGTGGACGTGACGTGGATATTGGTCTGGTCTGGAGCTGTTTTTTATATTTTAGGCTTCTCAGTTTAATGAGGTGGAATTTAAACATTAATACTTCAGTTTGGAATGATGTAGAAAATCAGATGCTTCAAACATCATGGGACATCATGTGTTTCTAGATTGAATAAAGGAACATGATTTTCTTGAGCAGAACAACGCGGAACACCGACTGCTCCAAAGGTCTGGTGACACTGCCTGATCTCACTAATGTCAATTTTTCCTTGAAAAGCACAAATTCCCAAACACAATCTCCTCATGTGGAGAACCAATCGAGAAGAATGGATGCTGTTCCAGCTCTAAAAGCAGGAAAAGATAATTAACGGTGGCCCAGAATTCTGAAATTGGATGTTCAATCACCATATCATACAAATAATACACAATATAGACAAAATTTTGTGGACACCTGAGCAGAAGATCTGCTTTTTGAACATCCCAGGCCACATTTGCTGTTATAACGACTTCCACTCTTCTGAGAAGATGTTCCACTAGATTTTGTAATGTGCCTCCAATTCTATGGAATTTAATAATTCCAGCATTCTAATGTGTCCTAGTGTTTAATTGGGTTGAAGTCAATGTTCAATATCAGAACATCTTCTACTCCAACCCATGATATGCAGATGCTATAGAGCTGGAACTGGTTTGTATCTTCTAGTTCAAGTGAGGGGGAAAATTTCAAGATCCAGCATCCAAAGACGTCTGATACGAGTGTGTAACTTTAACATTTTGGAGAAGAACCACATATGGATGGAAAAGTCAGGTTTCCCCAATACCTTGTTGTTTTTGTTGCTATAAATTAATGTTTATTTTTAAACCTCAGCACTCCTGTAAACATCTGTCCCAACATCCTGTGAGATTACAGTATTTTCAACAAGTTTCACAATGAGGTTGTGACACACGTGGAGGAAAACCGTGTGAAATTGGGTGAATCACACCACATTTCCAAACGGCACCGAAAAAATTTATCTTGTTGAAAGAGCTTAATTACCTCTCAGGACTCGCTTCTGATTGGTCAACTGCAGCCGAAAAATGGTATAAAATTGGTGAGCAGAGGTATGCTGAGGTAGCGTACCATTTTGAATACACACGTCTTCCAGCTTCAGGAGGTGAGGACCATCATCCACAACATCGGCTTTGACCGTTTGTGTGACATTTTGTAACGTTTTTCTTTTCATTTCCCAGCCAGATCCCAGGACCATCATGAAGATCGCGGTGGTGTTCATTGCTGTGTGCTTCATCGCACTCGCCTGTGCTGTTCCTGTAAGTACTGAACTTCACATTAATGCTTCTGTTTTCGAGCTGCTGCTCAGATTTCTGTTTCGTTTCCGCAGGTTGAAGATGAGCACGAACGGGAGAAGCGCTCGTCCAGCGAAGAGGTTAGTAAACAAAACAGATCGAATAAAGTCTATTTCATTGAAAGAAAAGTACTAACTGTGTAAATATCTGTGTTTCCAGTCCTATAGAGGGGGAGGACAGTACATGCCGTCCTTCATCCCATACAACTCGAACCCCGGTGGCTCCAACACCATGCAGAACATTCTGTACACCCTGCTGTTAGCTCGCCTGCTCACTCCACCTGCCCCGGCTCCTGCCCCCCCCGCCGCCGGTGCCGCTGGCGCTGCCACCGGTGGTACAGTAGCAGACAAACCACAAGGGGGCAAATAAGCTCTCTGTTATTTACCCTTCATGTTCTGTCTGATTATTATTACAAATAAAGAGAAACTTTGCTGATCTGAGTGTGATATTAAAATTTTTTGGAGTGTTTTTTTACACCACGCTGCAGTTCAAAGTACTAAAAACTATTTTTTTATTAAATGTAGAATATTAAAAGAGCGTGACAGAAAAAAAAGAGCCGTCTGTGCTGAGCAATATCCAGGAGCTCCAGATGTTTCAGTGTTCATTTATTTACCATATTTAGTAGTTTTATAGCAGTGTTTCTTTATATAGTTTATTTTGCCTGGTATATATATATATATATAATTAAATTATAATTAGATATAAAAATCATTTTTATAGACTGAATGCAAATCTTTAACAAATACATACTACAATTGGCAAAAGTATTGGGACACCTGACTTTTCCAGCCATATGAGGTTCTGGAGTGGCATCTAAATGGTTAAGGTTCTGGGTTACTGTTTAGAAGGTCAGAAGGTCAAGTCCCAGCAGTGCCAAGCTGCCCCTGCTGAGCCCTTGAGGAAGATCCTTGCTGTTGCTTTTGGCTGATCCTGCACTCTGACCCTCAGCTTCATAACACTGAGATTTGCAAAGAAAGATTTTTACTGTGTTTATGGTTTATATGTTCTTTCTTTTCCAAACTGTTAGCGCAAACATGTACACACAACTGTACAGGACATCTTTAGAATGAAAATATCCCTGCACATCAACTAGGAGACTCAAACCTTCTCCAGCTCTGTAAAAAGATCTGCTTTCCATGAGTTGGAATTGTGTAGATTTCCCGCTGTAGAGCTCCAACGCTGTAGGGATGAATGTGAACCTCACTTCACCCCAGGCCTCCTCACGTCACCTCAGCTACATCAGTACATGACTTTACTAACACACATCCTTGTGGAGGAATGAATCTCACACAAATCTTTACAAAATCTAGTGGAACGTCTTCCGAGAAGAGTGGAGCTTATTATAGGAGTAAATGTAAGATGCTCAAAAAGAAGCCATTTTACGATCAGGTGTCCACATACTTTTGCCAACATGGTCGATGCTACTAATGTGGCAATAATGATTTGTTTTAAACAGTTCCAGTGTTTCATCATCATCAGGGTAAATACAGTTTTTGGTTTTTAGATTCAGGGTTAAAATATTTCTAAGCATATTTCTAAATATGAAAAAATAGGTTTTAATTTTAAATACAGATAATACATGTTAATTTCATATAATTCTCTATCTTATATTATACACATTTTTTATATTATATCAGTTAAAGATAAATCTAATGTGTGATAAATCTGTGTGTGTGTGTGTGTGTGTGTGTGTGTGTGTGTGTGTGTGTGTGTGTGTGTGTGTGTGTGTGTGTGTGTGTGTGTGTGTGTGTAGGGAGGAAATATTAATCCTGTGCAGTCCGTGTTTGAGGATTAAAGTCAATCATGTGGAGATTAAAGTGCAGTTTGAGTTGAACCTCGTCTTGTGAAATGATCGTTAAAGTTTCCGAACATTGTGACACTCGTGGTGTTTGGCTGTCGGGGGATTAGTCTGTGTGAGGGTGGAGGTTCCTGTGGAGCATCGTCAGAAATCTCACACATCACACTTTCCACTCTATTTCATTAGCTACAGTCCTGAGACTCCAATTTTCCTTCCGATTCACGTAAGTCGTTGATATCAGTTCTATTTTATTGATCATGTTTGGGGCTTTGGGAGTTTTCTCTAAGAGTTATTTTCTTCTTGATTTGTTTTTGTTATGTGAGGAATCGGAGGCGAAAGCCGAAGTAAAAGCAAACAAAGTTTTAATGCGATACAGGACTGAGCCAACACAAACACTCGCCTTGACTGTGAATAATCCGGTGGTGTGCCGCAGGATCACGGCCCACTGAGTTCAGAACTGAAACTAATGGTAGTCTGTGTATTATCCAAGGGTGCGCTTATAAGAAGCGCAGCCCTGAACAGCACACAGGAGAAACGTGGGATGATCAGCAATACCATAGATAATAACCCACGGTGTGAGTGTGGAAGTGAGGGGTTTATATAGGAGTTGGTCAAGTCAAGTCAAGTCAAGTTTATTTGTATAGCGCTTTTCACAACAGACATTGTCTCAAAGCAGCTTTACAGAAAACAACAGTGAAGGTGAATGGTGTGCGTTTGTCCCTGATGAGCAGCCGTGGCGACAGTGGCAAGGAAAAACTCTCTTAGATGATATGAGGAAGAAACCTTGAGAGGAACCAGACTCAAAGGGGAACCCATCCTCATATGGGTGACATCAAAAGTTTGGTCATAAATCTTTCAACAATACAGAACAATTTGTGATCATCATAGATCCAGCATCAGCTTCTCCATGCCAGGGCCTTTAAACACTCGGCATCTACTTCTCCATGATCATCCATAGGTCCATAATCTTCACGAGGTGGGACGTGACTGGAGCTGGCCAAACCTCAGGAAGCCTCGGGATGGGGAGAGAAAGAGAAGCAGTGGAGAGGAATTAGCGTAGCTGCTGTTCATGATATTAACAGCACAAGTTGATAATGTGCATGTGATCAGATGTTCTGGAGCACAAGGTTGTGATGTGATGTGTGTGATGTGTGTTATGTGTAGGCTTTGCTAAAAAGATATGTTTTTAATCTGCACTTAAACTGGGAGAGTGTATCTGAACCCCGAACACTGTCAGGAAGACTATTCCAGAGTTTAGGAGCTAAATGTGAAAATGCTCTACCGCCTTTAGTGGACTTTGCTATTCTAGGAACTACTAGAAGCCCAGAGTTTTGAGATCTCAGGGAGCGTGACGGATTGTAGCGTGTTAAGAGACTGGATAGATACATGGGAGCCAAACCATTTAGTGCTTTATAAGTGAGTAGCAGTAGTTTGTAGTCTATTCGAAACTTAATAGGAAGCCAATGTAGGGACGAGTTGGTGATGAGTGCGAAACGAGAGTCAGGTGTGTGTTTTCAGTATGCCAGTGAGGAGCTCCGTGCGGGTGGGGCATGCACGGGAGAAGAAGCAGTGAGCTCCTTGACACCACCCCCTCCCCAGGGGCGGCAGCGGACGCCCTGACCCTGTGATGAGGCCGCCCCCCAGCCCGGGGTGCCGGCCGGCGTGGGTAAACGGCATGGAACTCCGCCAGCAGCGCCGTGTCCAGACTGCGTGTCCACCCAAGACCGCTCCTCCGAACCGTACCACTCCCAGTCAACCAGGTACTCAAGGCGACCGCCACGCCGTCTGGAATCCAGGATTTCCCACACCAAGTAGACGCCGGGCTGGGCTACGACCTCCGGCTGGACAGGCGCCGCGGGGTCACCTGGAGGGAGAGAGACAGGTGAGACACATGGTTTCAGCAGGGACACATGAAAGGTAGGGTGTATGCGGTACCTTGGTGGCAGCTCCAGCCGGTAGGACACGTCGCCGATCTGCCTGGAAACCCGGAAGGGCCCGATGACCGGGGGCTCAGCTTGCGGCACGGCAGCTTCATCCTCATGTCTTTAGTCGACAGCCACACCAGGTCACCGGTACGGAAACGAGGAGACTCCAGACACCTAGCGTCAGCGTGCTTGCATAGTATAATCCAAGGGTGCGCTTGGGAGAAGCGCGGTGCTAAACAGCACACGGAAGAAAAATGGGATGATCAGCAATACCATAGATAATAACGTCCAGCGGCGAGGTTAGTAAACAAAGCAGATCAAATAAAGTCTATTTCATTGAAAGAAAAGTACTTACTGTGTAAATATCTGTGTTTTCAGTCCTATAGAGGAGGAGGACAGTACATGCCATCCTTCATCCCATACAACTCGAACTCCAGCGGCTCCAACAGCATGCAGAACATTCTGTACACCCTGCTGTTAGCTCGCCTGCTCACTCCACCTGCCCCGGCTCCTGCCCCCCCCGCCACCGGTGCAGGCCGCAAATAAGCTCTCTGTTATTTACCCTTCATGTTCTGTCTGATTATTATTACAAATAAAGAGAGATTCTGCTGATCTGCGTGTGATATTTTGATTTGTTGGAGTGTTTTTACACCACGCCGCTGTTTAAAGTACTGAAAACTATTTCTTTATTAAATGTAGAATATTAAAAGAGTGTGACAGAAAAAAGAGCCGTCTGTGCTGCATCAAGTGCTTTTCTATGTGAATGAATGCGGAAGTCAAAGTGTTCACTGGATCATGTGATCAGTACAATGAGTTCTGTTCACACTGCAATATATCAGCGATATCCAGGAGCTCCAGATGTTTCAGTGTTTATTTATTTACCATATTTAGCAGTTTTATAGCAGTGTTTCTTTATATAGTTTATTATTCCTGGGATATATATATTTAATTAAATTATAATTAAAAAATCATTTTTATAGACTGAATGCAAATCTTTAACAAATACATTCTACTATGGGCAAAAAGTATTGGGACACCTGACTTTTCCAGCCATATGAGGTTCTGGAGTGGCATCTAAATGGTTAAGGTTCGGGGTTACTGTTCACAAGGTCAGAAGGTCAAGTCCCAGCAGTGCCAAGCTGCCCCTGCTAAACCCTTGAGCAAGATCCTTGCTGTTACTTTTGGCTGATCCTGCACTCTGACCCTCAGCTTCATAACACTGAGATTTGCAAAGAAAGATTTTCACTGTGTTTATAGTTTATATGTTCTTTCTTTTCCAAACTGTTACTGCAAACATGTACACACAACTGTACAGGACATCTTTAGAATGAAAATATCCCTGCACATCAACTAGGAGACTCAAACCTTCTAACCCTAACCCCGAAGATCTGCTTTCCATGAGTTAGAATTGTGTAGATCTCCCGCTATAGAGGTTCATCCCTGTAGGGATGAATGTGAACCTCACTTCACCTCAGCTACATCAGTACATGACTTTACTAACACACATCCATGTGCAGGAATAAATCTCACACAAAATCTAGTGGAGTCGTCAATATCAGTTCTATTTTATTGATCATGTTTGGGGCTTTGGCAGTTTTCTCTAAAAGTTATTTTTTCTTGATTTGTTTTTGTTATGTGAGGAATCGGAGGCAAAAGCCGAAGTAAAAGCAAACAGAGTTTTATTGCGATACAGGACTGAGCCAACACAAACACTCGCCTTCACGGTGAATAATCCGGCGGTGCGCCGCAGGATCGCGGTCCACTGAGTTCAGAACTGAAACGAGAGGCAGTCTGTGTATAATCCAAGGGTGCGCCTGGGAGAAGCGCGGCGCTGAACAGCACACGGGACAAATGTGGGATGATCAGCAATACCATAGATAATAACGGACGGTGTGAGTGTGAAAGTAAGGGGTTTATATAGGAGTTGGTGATGAGTGCGAAACGAGAGTCAGGTGTGTGTGATCAGTATGCGGGTAAGGAGCTCCGTGCAGGTGGGGCACGCATGGGAGAATAAGCAGGGAGCTCCTTGACACCACCCCCTCCCCCAGGGTCAGCACCGGACGCCCTGACCCTGTGACGAGGCCGACCCTAGCCAGGGGTGCCAGGCGGCGTTGGTAAACGGCATGGAACTCAGCCAGCAGCTCCGGGTCCAGCACGTCCTGCAGGGCCACCCAAGACCGCTCCTCCGAACCGTACCCCTTCCAGTCAACCAGGTACTCAAGGCGACCCCCGCGCCGTCTGAAATCCAGGACTTCCCACACCACGTAGACGCCGGGCTGGGCTACGACCTCCGGCTGGACAGGCGCCGCAGGGTCACCTGGAGGGAGAGAGACAGGTGAGACACATGGCTTCAGCCGGGACACGTGAAAAGTAGGGTGTATGCGGTACCTCGGTGGCAGCTCCAGCCGGTGGGACACGTCGCTGATCTGCCTGGAAACCCGGAAGGGCCTGATGAACCCGGGGGTTAACCTGCAGCCTGGCAGCTTAATCCTCAGGTCTTTTGTCAACAGCCACAGTAGGTCCCCGGTGCGGAAATGAGGAGACTCCAGACATCTAGCATCAGCGTGCTTGCATAGTATAATCCAAAGGTGCACTTGGGAAAAGCGCGGCGCTGAACAGCCCACAGGAGAAAAGTGGGATGATCAGCAATACCACAGATAATAACACAAGGTGAGTGTGTGGAAGTGAGGGGTTTATAAAACGAATGCCGTTGGTGATGTCATTCCTCAAAACAAAACCACACCGTGGTGTTTCCGAAGTCCAGATTCTCTCTAAATTAACATTTTCAGAACCACGTGTTTATTACTGCACTTAAAAATGAGTTTTAAACAATTAATTTTGCGTCTGTGATATTAATTTATACCATATTCCCAGTGTTTTTTCTTATTTATTTATTTATTTATTTGTTTGTTTGTTTGTCTTTTTTTATTTAATTTAATTCAATGTTTCATGTTAATTTTTCAGTGAAAAGCACAAATTCCCAAACACAATCTCCTCCTGTGGAGAACCAATCTAAAAGAATGGATGCTGTTCCAGCTCTGAAAACAGGACACATTAATTAACCGTGGCCCAGAATTCTGGAATTGGATGTTCAGTCACCATATCATATAAATAATACACAATATAGACAAAATTTTGTAGACCTCTGAGCAGAAGACCTGCTTTTTGAACATCCCAGGCCACATTTGCTGTTATAACGACTTCCACTCTTCTGAGAAGATGTTCCACTAGATTTTGTAATGTGCCTCCAATTCTATGGAATTCAATAATTCCAGCATTCTAATGTGTCCTAGTGTTTAATTGGGTTGAAGTCAGTGTTCAATATCAGAACATCTTCTACTCCAACCCATGATATGCAGATGCTATAGAGCTGGAACAGGTTTGTATCTTCTAGTTAAAGTGAAGGGAAAATTTCAAGATCCAGCATCCAAAGACGTCTGATACAAGGGTGTAACTTTAACAGTTTGGAGAAGAACCACATATGGATGGAAAAGTCAGGTTTCCCAATACCTTGTTGTTTTTGTTGCTCAAAATTAATATGTTTATTTCTAAACCTCAGCACTCCTGTAAACATCTGTCCCAACATCCTGTGAGATTACAGTATTTTCAACAAGTTTCACAATGAGGTTGTGACACACGTGGAGGAAAACCGTGTGAAATTGAATGAATCACACCACGTTTCCAAACGGCACCGAAAAAATGTATCTTGTTGAAAGAGCTGAATCACCTCTCAGGACTCGCTTCTGATTGGTCAACTGCAGCCGAAAAATACTATAGAATGTGTAGAGTGGAGAGCAGAGGTATGCTGAGGTATCATACCATTCTGAATACACACGTCTTCCAGCTTCAGGAGGTGAGGACCATCATCCACAACATCGTCTTTGACCATTTGTGTGACATTTTGTAAAGTTTTTCTTTTTATTTCCCAGCCAGATCCCAGGACCATCATGAAGATCGCGGTGGTGTTCATTGCTGTGTGCTTCATCGCACTCGCCTGTGCTGTTCCTGTAAGTACTGAACTTCACATCAATGCTTCTGTTTTCGAGCTGCTGCTCAGATTTCTGTTTCGTTTCCGCAGGTTGAAGATGAGCACGAACGGGAGAAGCGCTCGTCCAGTGGCGAGGTTAGTAAACAAAACAGATCGAATAAAGTCTATTTCATTGAAAGAAAAGTACTAACTGTGTAAATATCTGTGTTTCCAGTCCTATAGAGGGGGAGGACAGTACATGCCGTCCTTTATCCCATACAACTCGAACCCCGGTGGCTCCAACAGCATGCAGAACATTCTGTACACCCTGCTGTTAGCTCGCCTGCTCACTCCACCTGCCCCGGCTCCTGCCCCCCCCGCCACCGGTGCAGGCCGCAAATAAGCTCTCTGTTATTTACCCTTCATGTTCTGTCTGATTATTATTACAAATAAAGAGAGATTCTGCTGATCTGAGTGTGATATTTTGATTTTTTGGAGTGTTTTTACACCACGCCGCTGTTTAAAGTACTGAAAACTATTTCTTTATTAAATGTAGAATATTAAAAGAGTGTGACAGAAAAAAGAGCCGTCTGTGCTGCATCAAGTGCTTTTCTATGTGAATGAATGCGAAAGTCAAAGTGTTCACTGGATCATGTGATCAGTACAATGAGTTCTGTTCACACTGCAATATATCAGCGTGGTATATATATATACAGTGAGGAAAATAAGTATTTGAACACCCTGCTATTTTGCAAGTTCTCCCACTTAGAAATCATGGAGGGGTCTGAAAATGTCATTGTAGGTGCATGTCCACTGTTAGAGACATAATCTAAAAGAAAAAATCCAGAAATCACAATATATGATTTTTAAACTATTTATTTGTATGATACAGCTGCAAATAAGTATTTGAACACCTGTCTATCAGCTAGAATTCTGACCCTCAAAGACCTGTTAGTCTGCCTTTAACATGTCCACCTCCACTACATTTATTATCCTAAATTAGATGCACCTGTTTGAGGTCGTTAGCTGCATAAAGACACCTGTCCACCACATACAATCAGTAAGAATCCAACTACTAACATGGCCAAGACCAAAGAGCTGTCCAAAGAAACTAGAGACAAAATTGTACACCTCCACAAGGCTGGAAAGGGCTACGGGGAAATTGCCAAGCAGCTTGGTGAAAAAAGGTCCACTGTTGGAGCAATCATTAGAAAATGGAAGAAGCTAAACATGACTGTCAATCTCCCTCAGACTGGGTCTCCATGCAAGATCTCACCTCGTGGGGTCTCAATGATCCTAAGGAAGGTGAGAAATCAGCCCAGAACTACACGGGAGGAGCTGGTCAATGACCTGAAAAGAGCTGGGACCACCGTTTCCAAGGTTACTGTTGGTAATACAATAAGACGTCATGGTTTGAAATCATGCATGGCACGGAAGGTTCCCCTGTTAAAACCAGCACATGTCCAGGCACGTCTTAAGTTTGCCAATGACCATTTGGATGATCCAGAGAAGTCATGGGAGAAAGTCATGTGGTCAGATGAGACCAAAATAGAACTTTTGGGTCATAATTCCACTGAACGTGTTTGAAGGAAGAAGACTGATGAGTACATCCCAAGAACACCATCCCTACTGTGAAGCATGGGGGTGGTAGCATCATGCTTTAGGGGTGTTTTTCTGCACATGGGACAGGGCGACTGCACTGTATTAAGGAGAGTATGACCGGGGCCATGTATTGCGAGATTTTGGGGAACAACCTCCTTCCCTCAGTTAGAGCATTGAAGATGGGTCGAGGCTGGGTCTTCCAACATGACAATGACCCGAAGCACACAGCCAGGATAACCAAGGAGTGGCTCTGTAAGAAGCATATCAAGGTTCTGGCGTGGCCTAGCCAGTCTCCAGACCTAAACCCAATAGAAAATCTTTGGAGGGAGCTCAAACTCCGTGTTTCTCAGCGACAGGCCAGAAACCTGACTGATCTAGAGAAGATCTGTGTGGAGGAGTGGGCCAAAATCCCTCCTGCAGTGTGTGCAAACCTGGTGAAAAACTACAGGAAACGTTTGACCTCTGTAATTGCAAACAAACAAATATTAACATTGACTTTCTCAGGTGTTCAAATACTTATTTACAGCTGTATCATACAAATAAATAGTAAAAAAAATCATATATTGTGATTTCTGGATTTTTTTTTTTAGATTATGTCTCTCACAGTGGACATGCACCTACGATGACAATTTCAGACCCCTGCATGATTTTTAAGTGGGAGAACTTGCAAAATAGCAGGGTGTTCAAATACTTATTTTCCTCACTATATATATATATATACAGTACAGACCAAAAGTTTGGACACACCTTCTCATTCAAAGAGTTTTCTTTATTTTCATGACTATGAAAATTGTAGTCACACTGAAGGCATCAAGGGCTATTTGACCAAGAAGGAGTGTGATGGGGTGCTGCGCCAGATGACCTGGCCTCCACAGTCACCGGACCTGAACCCAATCGAGATGGTTTAGGGGTGAGCTGGACCACAGAGTGAAGGCAAAAGGGCCAACAAGTGCCAAGCATCTCTCGGGGAACTCCTTCAAGACTGTTGGAAGACCATTTCAGGTGACTACCTCTTGAAGCTCATCAAGAGAATGCCAAGAGTGTGCAAAGCAGTAATCAAAGCAAAAGGTGGCTACTTTGAAGAACCTACAATATGACATTTTTCAGTTGTTTCACACTTTTTTGTTATGTATATAATTCCATATATAATTCCACATGTGTTCATTCATAGTTTTGATGCCTTCAGTGTGAATCTACAATTTTCATAGTCATGAAAATAAAGAAAACTCTTTGAATGAGAAGGTGTATATATATATATATATATATATATATATATATATATATATATATATATATATATATATATATATATATATATATATATATATATATATAATTGAATTATAAATATAAAAATCATTATTTGAGACTGAATACTATGGGCAAAATGTATTAGGACACCTGTACATCAATAATCAGAATCATGTGATGGATCTTGAGTGTATAAATACATATACAATCACATTTTTTTTAATAATTAATCATTAAAAAAAGTAAATTAAATAACTAATGAAAGAAAGAAAAAACAAAGAGAAATAAAGAGTTTAATATAGTTTGGTTATGGTTATAAATAATAAAAAGTTTAAATAATCAATATATAAACATTAGCTTGTTATATTGTTGTGGTACTAATAAATCATCAGAATGAAATAATTTAATGAAATAAAAAAGACAAATAAATAAATAAATAAATAAATAAATAAATAAATAAATAAATAAGAACAGAAAAAAAAAATGGAAAACTCATTTTTGTGTGCAGTAATAAACAAGCGGTTCTGAAAATGTTAATTTAGAGAAAATCCGGGCTTCGGAAACATCACGGTGTGGCTTTGTTTTGAGGATGACATCACCGACGACATTTCTTTCAGCAAAAAATTTATAGCTGTTCATCTGCTGTGGCCCTGATAAAAAAGGTTTCCTAGCTGATGGGCAGACGTTAGGCAGGTGGGTAGTGGATGCCATCCTTTCAGCTACGAGTCCTGGTCTCCCCTATCCCCTCGGGGTCAGAGCTCACTCCACCCGGAGTGTGGTGGCCTCTACGGCCTGGTCTTCTGGAGTATCGATCCAGGACATTGCGACGCTGCGGGCTGGTCCACCCCGCTGATCTTGTTGGGTTTCGACCTGGAACCACTACAGGCTCTCTGTCCTACATGCAGGTGCCGAGGCCCTCACACTCTAGGCAGGGTATGGTCAGTGATTGGACACTCTCATCTAAAGCAGGCGATACAGTTAAATTAACACGGATAACTGAGTGTGTTAAGGAAATAAGAGATTGGATGACCCATAACTTTCTATTTTTAAATTCTGATAAGACTGAGATTTTGCTCATCGGCCAAAAAACTAGTATACAGAAGCTCCAGCATCTCAACCTGTATTTAGATGGATGTTCTGTAACCACTAGTTCAACGTTAAAAGACCTGGGAGTTATTTTAGACAGCAACTTGTCTTTCAAATATCATATCAACCAAGTTACAAAAACAGCCTTCTTTCACCTTAGAAATATTTCTAAGTTAAGAAACATGTTGTCTATATCTGATGCCGAGAAGCTCGTCCATGCGTTTATGACCTCCAGAATAGACTACTGTAATGCATTAATAGGTGGATGTCCTGCATCATTAATAAACAAGCTTCAGTTAGTCCAGAATGCAGCAGCCAGAGTTCTCACTAGGTCAAGAAAATATGATCACATAACCCCAATCCTATCGTCCCTACACTGGCTTCCTGTTAAGTTTCGAATAGACTACAAACTATTACTTCTCACTTATAAAGCTCCTATGTATCTATCCAGTCTTTTAACACGCTACAATGTGTCACGCTCCCTGAGATCTCAAAACTCTGGGCTTCTAGTAGTTCCTAGAATAGCAAAGTCCACTAAAGGCGGTAGAGCATTTTCACATTTAGCTCCTAAACTCTGGAATAGTCTTCCTGACAGTGTTCGGGGCTCAGACACACTCGGCCAGTTTAAGTGTAGATTAAAAACATATATTTTTAGCAAAGCCTACACATAACACGTCTCTCATCATAACCTTGTGCTCCAGAACATCTGATCACATGCACATTATCAACTTGTGCTGTTAATATCATGAACAGCAGCTACGCTTATTCCTCTCCACTGCTTCTCTTTCTCTCCCCATCCCGAGACACCCTGAGGTTTGGCCAGCTCCAGTCACCTCCCACCTCGTGATGATTACGGACCTTTGAAGAAGTAGATGCCGAACTCGCAAACATCCCGAACCATCTAGAGACATACCAGTGACATTTGGATCCCGCTACATGTGTGGAGTTTGACATTGGACCTCCTGGAGTGTTAAAGGCTCTGGCATGGAGAAGCTGATGCTGGATCTGTGATGATCACAAATGCTGAGCTTATAAAACTAGGAGCTACTAACCATATAGACTGTATAAGACTGCATAAAGAACATCACTTATAATCTTATACTCCAGTACTCATGATTAGTTCTCACTCTCCAGTGTTCTGTATTGTTGAAAGATTTATGATCAAACTCTTGATGTCACCCAAATAAGGATGGGTTCCCCTTTTGAGTCTGGTTCCTCTCAAGGTTTCTTCCTCATAACATCTAAGGGAGTTTTTCCTTGCCACAGTCGCCACGGCTGCTCATCAGGGATAAATGCACACCATTCACCTTCACTGTTGATTTCTGTAAAGCTGCTTTGAGACAATGTCTGTTGTGAAAAGCGCTTTACAAATAAACTTGACTTGACTTGACTTGACTTGACACTCGTTCCCAAAGCGAAATAGCCCGGTAGGAGAGCGTTGCCACCCGATTCCTGCAGGGAGGCCCTAGGAGCCCCTGGCGACTCTCTGAGACCGTGGAGGGGTGGGATGACCTGAGGATAGTCCTCGCCTCTAGTAAACAGGCTGTGGTGCGTAAGCCTGACGGCCTGCATCTTGGAGGGCGGTGTGCACCTCATGCTACGGTGCCCGTCCCTCCCCGGCACCACCGGGAGGTCAATCTGTCGGCCCTGCCACAGGGTGTTCAGGATGCAGCCTCCCTTCAGCGGTTAACTCTCTATTTCACCCGAAGTTTGTTGCGGATGGCTTGTCATCTGCCGCCTCTCAGGAGGCTTCAACGGCCGCAATACACTGCTCCTGCCATTCGGGTTCAGGAGGACTGTCTGCCAGCCCTGCCATGGGTCGTGTTTAGGGCGCAGCTTTCTCCAGCGGTTTGCTCCCCGTATAACGCCCGTAAGATTGCTGCGGATGGGGGATCCGACCGCCTCTCAGGGGGTGTAGTCGGCTGCAGAGCACCGCTCCAGCCACTCTGAGTGGGTCAGGGGCCAGCCCCGAGGGGTTGGTTCTCCCTGTGGAAACTTTCTGTCAGTCTGGAGGGCTGCCAGGTGTCTCTCAGGGGTCCTGCGTACTGTGGAGAAGGGCTGCGCGATTCAGTTTCCGTCTTCTCCTCCCGGGTTCAACAGGATGGGAGACCCCTGCAGGCTCTGGTCCTGGGACAGGTGGTGCGTGGTCTCCTGAGGAATTGGGCCATCAAGGTGGTTCCCTCCTCCTTGTTCAGAAAGTCAGGTTACTATAGCCCGTGCTTCTTTGTTCTGAAGAAGCACGGCGGGTTGCATCCCACTCTGGATCTCCACTCCTTGAACCATTTACTTGTAAGGCTTGGGGTCGGGTTTCTCGTTTAGAGAGGTCGTGTCTCAGGTCGAATCTGAGGACTGATTTGTCTACATTATTTACATCATGTACTATAATAAAACTTCTGTTTATACAATGCAGTTTGCTGAAATGAATGTCGTCGGTGATGTCATTTCTCAAAACAAAGCCACACAGTGGTGTTTACGAAGCCTGGATTCTCTCAAAATTAACATTTTCAGAACCACATGTTTATTAAAAAAAAAAATTCGCGTCTGTTATGTTGATTTATACCATTTTTCGCAGTGTTTATTCTTATTTATTTATTTATTTATTTGTTTGTTTGTTTGTTTCTCTTTTTTAATTTAATTTTATTTAATGTTTAATGTATGTTTTTCCCTGAAAAGCACAAATTCCCAAACACAATCTCCTCCTGTAAAGAACCAGTCGAGAAGAATGGATGCTGTTTCAGCTCTAAAAGCAGGACAAGATAATTTAGGGCGGCCCAGAATTCTGGAATTGGATGTTCAGTCACCATATCATATAAATAATACACTATATAGACAAAATTTTGTAGACACCTGAGCAGAAGATCTGCTTTTTCAATTCAATTCAATTCAATTCAATTCAATTCAATTCATGTTTATTTGTATTGCGCTTTTAACAATGAACATTGTCTCAAAGCAGCTTTACACAATTAATTTGGTGTTTAAAAGTAAATATGTTCTTTGTAAGTAAGTTTGTCCCTGATGAGCAACTGTGGCAAGAAAAAACTCCCCGAGATGGCATAAGGAAGAAACCTTGAGAGGAACCAGACTCAAGAGGAAACCCATCCTCATCTGGGTTGCACCGAATGTCCATTTGTAGCAGGTATACAATGTTGCGGGGTGCAGTGATGATGATCAGAAGCGAAATGTATTCCTGAGTCAGTGTAGGAGACTGTTGACATCAACTACAGTCCAGTCCATTATCAAAGCGCCTGTTCTTACTCCGGAATTTCATGGAACCACCCAAGGCAATGATGAGAAACCGTCCCAAGCTGCACAGAGTGGCCTCCAATCAAAGAGAACACTATCCAGAGGCAGGCCTGGACGAAGTGGGAAGATCCACGGAGGGGAGAGGAGCAGGAACAATGGTCACTGGAGCCTCAGAAGCATGTTTAACTCGACCGAGAGAGAGAGAGAGAGAGAGAGAGAGAGAGAGAGAGAGAGAGAAGAGGGTGACAGGAAGAGATGGATATGGATTATTGAGTGTCCTTATTGTTGTATAAAAGTTAATGTCACTGTGCAGTTTGGACTCCGGCAAGACTCGCTATGGCAGCATAACTAAAAGGGAGAACCAGAAGGTAATACAGACATGAGGGATCTCTGGGATAAGAGACGGCCCACCACACCACCATCAACAAACCTGAGTGAACGCGTGAATGTGAGGGGACGACAGCGTACAAATATCCCAGTTCACCAAACACTCCATATCCATGATCCCTCCAGTGTGTCTGAGTCCCGAACACTGGTTGGAAGGCTGTTCCATAACTGTGGGGCTTTATAAGAGAAAGATCTGCCCCCCGCTATAGTCTTCATTATTGAAGGAACCAACAGATAGCCAGCACCTTTTGATCTAAGTAGGCGTGGAGGATCATACTGGTACAGAAGTTCACTCAGATACTGCGGTGCAAAACCGTTAAGTGCTTTATACGTCAATAGTAGTATTTTATAATCAATGCGAGATTTGATTGGGAGCAGTGTAGACTGATTATACAGGGGTGATGTGGTCATATTTCCTAGATCTAGTGAGGACTCTTGCTGCTGCATTCTGAACTAACTGAAGCTTATTTATGCACCTACTCGCACACCCAGACAGTAAAGCGTTACAGTAGTCTAATCTAGAAGTAACAAAAGCATGAACTAGTTTTTCTGCATCCTGTAACGACATCATATTTCTAATTTTAGCAATATTTCTAAGGTGAAAGAAGGAGATCCTGGTAATATTATTCACGTGAGCCTCAAAGGAAAGACTCGAGTCAATAATCACACCAAGGTCTTTGACAGCCGTACACGCTGAAACAGAAACACCATCCAGAGATGCTCCGGAATCGGAAAGTTTGCTTCTAGCTGCATGTGGTCCTAGTAAATTTACTTCCGTCTTATCTGAGTTTAGCAGAAGAAAGTTATCGAGCATCCACTGTCTAATGTCCTTTACACACTTCTCAACATTGTTAAGCTGATCTCTCTCATCTGGCTTTGCTGAAATATACAGCTGTGTGTCATCAGCATAGCAATGGAATCGAATCCCATGTTTATGAATAATTTCACCAAGAGGCAGCAGATCAGAGGTGGCAAAAGTACACACATACTTTACTTAAGTAGAAGTACAGATACTCATGTTTTAAAATAATCGGGTAAAAGTTGAAGTACTGATTAAACTTTTTTACTCAAGTGAAAGTAAAGAGGTCTTGGCTCTGACATGTACTTAAGTAAAAAGTTGTTTGTGTCGCCATTATGAGGGAAAACCCCACAAAACGCCACCTAGAGGGTTAATTGTGTAAAAAATGGCGGATTTTCTGTTTGATTTGAGACTTGGCGCATAAATAAAACAAAAGTTTACTGATTAAAAATATTTTTATCTGGAGTTTAATAATTTATTTTACATCTAAGTAAAGAAAGGACGTCGTAGATAAATGTATTTTTTCCCGAAGGTTTTAATTTCGCCTCTTTTATATTCAGAAATGTATTTATGTATTTACATTTTTTTTATAAAAATGGTAAAAACATAAATGCTGAATTAATGGCGCGTTAATAACATTTAGTGCCGTTTACAATCATTTTAATTTTGACAGCCAAATATATATATATATATATATATATATTAATACAAAACAAATTAAAAATGTTACCGAATGAATGTATCCAGGCTGAAGATCCACATATAGAACACAAGCAGAGAAAAGATGATGATGATCAGGAATGTGTCTGTTCTCAGTCATGTTCTCATCACTGACTCCCTCTGTCTCATCCACATTAACCCCAAACTTCTTACTGCCTTCTGCCTGCTGATTCTTATTTTCGTAAACTAGTCTACATCTGTGGTGAGTGAGGGTCAGGACTTTATACACCAGCGGATTGAAAAAGACGCGTAGTATCAGGAAATCGGTTGTTCGGCTGATATCGGCGCGCAGTAAAAAAAATATATATATATTTCACCAAATCAGTGGATTAAAACTAAAGTAACGAGTCTGTTTTGAAAATGTAAGAAGTAAAAAGTACAGGTATTTGTGTAAAATTGTAATGAGTAAAAGTAAAAAGTTGTCTGAAAAATAAATAGTGGAGTAAAGTATTGATACCTGAAAAATCTACTTAAGTACAGTAACGAAGTATTTGTACTCCGTTACTTCCCACCTCTGCAGCAGATATAAAGAGAAAAGCAGAGGGCCTAAGACAGATCCTTGAGGAACACCAAACTTTACCTCATAGAGTGTGGAGAACTCACCATTTACATCAACAAACTGATAGCGATCAGTCAAATAAGACCTGAGCCAAGAGAGAGCCGTTCCCTTTATTCCAACAACGTTCTCAAGTCTAGCAAGCAGTATAGTGTGATCAATGGTGTCAAAAGCTGCACTAAGGTTGAGCAAAACAAGTAAGGAGACAAAACCCTGATCAGAGGCCAATAACAGGTCATTTACCACCTTAACTAGCGCCGTCTCTGTGCTATGATGAGGCCGAAATCCTGACTGATACATTTCATAAATGTTATTCATAAGTAGGTGTGAGCAGAACTGCTGTGCTACAACCTTTTCTAAAATGTTGGATATAAAGGGGAGATTTGATATTGGTCTGTAGTTGGACAGCTGACATGGGTCAAGGTCAGGTTTCTTAATTAGGGGGTGGATAACTGCCAGTTTGAAGGATTTTGGTACAAAACCAGTGAAATTAATTAAATTAAGTCGTTCTCATGAATAGGAGTGAAGCTTTGTAGTTAATTGTCTGCTATAATTACACTGCTGTCTACAGGGTTACTTGTAAAATCATTTGGATTTATATTAACCGTCTGGATTTCTTGCCTGATGTTTTAAATTTTATTATTAAAAAAGTTCATGAAATCATTACTACCTAATGATGGCGTGCATGTGAGTGCAGTGCTTTTATTCCCTGTTAATTTTGCCTGTGCTGAATAATTATATAGTTATTTTCTATGAGGGTGGAGAAATATGCTGATCTAGCAGCACTAGCTCTCCTTTCATGCTATTTGAAATACTGTTAATTTTGTTTGACGCCATTTACGTTCTAATTTTCGAGTGGTCTGTTTTAAGGTGCGTGTATGATCATTATACCACTGTGCTAATTTTTTCTCCCTGATCATTTTGGTCTTAAGGGGAGCTACATCATCTAGAGTATAACGTAATGTTGATTCTAGGTGTTCAGTGGCCCAGTCGAGCTCTGCAGGGTCAGACGGAGATCTATCTAATATCGTAATTTCTGGAAGATTATTGATAAAACGTGCTGCTGTAGCTGACGTGAAAGTACGCTTAACACGGTAACGTGGTGAGGTAGAAATGCAATGACTGAGGCAGATTTTAAAAGAGATGAGGTAATGGTCTGAAATAGCTTTAGACTGTGGAATTATGACTAAGTTTTTTATTTTTAATCCAAATGTTAACAACTATGAGTGGGTCCTATAACATTCTGATTAATTCCAACTGAATCTAGAATGGACACATCTGCTGCTCTTAAGGAGTTTTCCTGATTATCAAAATGAATGTTAAAATCACCAAAAATTAATGCTTTGTCTAGAGAAGTAACTAAATTTGTAATGAAATCTGCAAATTCTATTAGAAAATCAGAGTCGGGCCCCTGGGGGTCTACAAATAATAATTAGTGGAATTGACTGACTGGACCTGCTTTTGGACACTAAATATTTTATGTTGGTGTAAAGAACTTCAAATGTTTTATATTTGTGTTTAGTCTTTTGTGTGACGTTTAGATTTTTATTACAGATAGCTGCGACTCCACCTCCTCTGCCATTTAGACGGGGTTGGTGTATGTAGCTATACCCAGGAGGACTCGCTTCATTTAATGCTAAATATTTATTCGGTTTAATCCATGTTTCTGTCAAACACATTATTTTAAACTCCTGGTCGGTAATAATTTCGTTTATAGTCAGCACTTTTGACGTGAGAGATCTAATATTCAGCAATCCTATTTTTAGATCAGAGGTGCTGCTGTGCGTTCAGTCCTATTTAATTTAATGTTAATCAGGTTACTAAAACAGGCTTTCTGATAATTCCTACATTTTGGTTTTGCTCGGGGGACAGACACAGTCTCAATTTGGTGGATCCTGAGTGACGACTCTGTGCAGCTAGCAGACGGTCGGTTTAGCCTGTCTGTCTGCTTCCTGGCCTTGGCTCTGGACAGTCACTTGTTAACTAGTGCTGTTCTGAGACTATTACCTATACTACAAGAAATGAGAGCAGCACCTTCCCGGGTAGGATGGATACCGTCCCGCCCTAACAGGCCAGCCTTGCCCTCAAAAATGCTCCAATTATTAATGAAGCCCACATTGTTTTTGGAGCACCACTCGGACATCCAGCAGTTCAGCGATTATAACCTGCTGTAGGCTTCATCGCCACATCGCATTCGGATGGGGCCAGAGCGTTACTGCATCAGACATTGCCTTCGCTAATTTACACACCTCTATAATATTACTCTTAGTAACCTCTGACTGTCGAAGGCGTATATCATTAGCTTCTGTGTGAAAAACTATTGTAAAGAACCTGTGCTTTCCTAAGAATCTAAGTTGACCTGCTATGTCCGGCGCCCTGGCTCCCGGTATACACATAACCTGTGCTGCTGGTGCCCCTAAAGGTCTAGCTAATTTCACGTGCCTCAGAATGGAGTCTCCTAAAACCAGAGCTCTTTCAGGTTTCTCAGCGGGTGCTTCACTGAGGAGAGCAAACCTGTTGGACACGTGAAGCGGAGAGGAATGGTGCTCCCGCAAGCCTTAGTGTCAGCTTTGGCTTAGCGAGTATGCCGCCGAGTCGTCACCCATTTGCCCCGCTGCGAGGGCTCTAATGCCGGAGTCGAGGGGAATATTAACTTCACCTAGGGCATCCAGACTTTCCCCTGCAGAACCTGGACTGCTCTCAAACTCACTACTTCTCTCTAGACTCTGGATGCGCTTCTCTAATGCTAAGATCTTCTCCGTCAAAGAGCAAACTAGCTTACACTTCTCACAGATAAAATTATCGCTAACAACGGAGAAAAACAGACTAAACATGTCCTCCGCTCACTGCTTTCAAACCCTCAAACAGGGAATAAAGTACTCTTCCGAAAGCAAAAATAGACAAGACAGAGCCAACGGAAAGTTCCACTAGATTTTGTAATGTGCTTCCAATTCTATGGAATTCAATATGTCCAGCATTCTAATGTGTCCTAGTGTTTAATAGGGTTGAAGTCAGTGTTCAATATCAGAACATCTTCAACTCCAACCCATGATATGCAGATGCTATAGAGCTGGAACTGGTTTGTATCTTCTAGTTCAAGTGAAGGGTGAAATTTCAAGATCCCGCATCCAAAGACGTCTGATACGAGTGTGTAAATTTAACAGTTTGGAGAAGAACCACATATCAGGATTCCCAATACCTTGTTGTTTTTGTTGCTATAAATTAATGTTTATTTTTAAACCTCAGCACTCCTGTAAACATCTGTCCCAACGTCCTGTGAGATTACAGTATTTTCAACAAGTTTCACAATGAGGTTGTGACACACGTGGAGGAAAACCGTGTGAAATTGGGTGAATCACACCACATTTCCAAACGGCACCGAAAAAATTTATCTTACTGAAAGAGCTGAATCACCTCTCAGGAGTCGCTTCTGATTGGTCAACTGCAGCCGAAAAATCTTATAAAATGTGGTGAGCAGAGGTATGCTGAGGTAGCGTACCATTTTGAATACACACGTCTTCCAGCTTCAGGAGGTGAGGACCATCATCCACAACATCGGCTTTGACCGTTTGTGTGACATTTTGTAAAGTTTTTCTTTTTATTTCCCAGCCAGATCCCAGGACCATCATGAAGATCGCGGTGGTGTTCATTGCTGTGTGCTTCATCGCACTCGCCTGTGCTGTTCCTGTAAGTACTGAACTTCACATCAATGCTTCTGTTTTCGAGCTGCTGCTCAGATTTCTGTTTCGTTTCCGCAGGTTGAAGATGAGCACGAACGGGAGAAGCGCTCGTCCAGTGGCGAGGTTAGTAAACAAAGCAGATCGAATAAAGTCTATTTCATTGAAAGAAAAGTACTAACTGTGTAAATATCTGTGTTTCCAGTCCTATAGAGGGGGAGGACAGTACATGCCATCCTTCATCCCATACAACTCGAACCCCGGTGGCTCCAACAGCATGCAGAACATTCTGTACACCCTGCTGTTAGCTCGCCTGCTCACTCCACCTGCCCCGGCTCCTGCCCCCCCCGCCACCGGTGCAGGCCGCAAATAAGCTCTCTGTTATTTACCCTTCATGTTCTGTCTGATTATTATTACAAATAAAGAGAGATTCTGCTGATCTGAGTGTGATATTTTGATTTGTTGGAGTGTTTTTTTACACCACGCCGCTGTTTAAAGTACTGAAAACTATTTCTTTATTAAATGTAGAATATTAAAAGAGTGTGACAGAAAAAAGAGCCGTCTGTGCTGCATCAAGTGCTTTTCTATGTGAATGAATGCGGAAGTTAAAGTGTTCACTGGATCATGTGATCAGTACAATGAGTTCTGTTCACACTGCAATATATCAGCGATATCCAGGAGCTCCAGATGTTTCAGTGTTCATTTATTTACCATATTTAGCAGTTTTATAGCAGTGTTTCTTTATAAAGTTTTTAAGGCCTGCTATATATATATATATATATATATATATATATATATATATATATATATATATATATATATATATATATATATATAATTCAATTATAATTAGATATAAAAATAATTTTTATAGACTGAATGCAAATCTTTAACAAATACATACTACTATGGGCAAAAAGTATTGGGACACCTGACTTTTCCAGCCATATGAGGTTCTGGAGTGGCATCTAAGGTTCTGGATTACTGATCAGAAGGTCAGAAGGCCAAGTCCCAGCAGTGCCAAGCTGCCCCTGCTGAGCCCTTGAGCAAGATCCTTGCTGTTGCTTTTGGCTGATCCTGCACTCTGACCCTCAGCTTCATAACACTGAGATTTGCAATGAAAGATTTTCACTGTGTTTATAGTTTATATGTTCTTTCTTTTCCAAACATGTACACACAACTGTACAGGACATCTTTAAAATGAAACTATCCCTGCACTTCAACTAGGAGATTTAAACCTTCTCCAGCTCTGACCCCGAAGATCTGCTTTCCATGAGTTGGACTTGTGTAGATTTCCCGCTGTAGAGCTCCAACGCTGTAGGGATGAATGTGAACCTCACTTCACCCCAGGCCTCCTCACGTCACCTCAGCTACATCAGTACATGACTTTACTAACACACATCCTTGCTAAGGAATGAATCTCACACAGAATCCAGTGGAACATCTTCTGAGAAGAGTGGAGCTTATTATAGGAGTAAATGTGGGATGTTCAAAAAGACTTACGATCAGGTGTCCACATACTTTTGCCAACAAGGTCGACGCTACTATAGTGGCAGCAATGATTTGTTTTGAACAGTTTCAGTGTTTCATCATCATCGCGGTAAATACAGTTTTTGGTTTTTAGATTCAGGGTTAAAATATTTCTAAGCATATTTCTATATATGAAAAAATAGGTTTTAATTTTAAATACAGATAATACATGTTAATTTCATATAATTCTCAATCTTATATTATACACATTTTTTATATTATATCAGTTAAAGATAAATCGAATGTGTGATAAATCTGTGTGTGTGTGTGTGTGTGTGTGTGTGTGTGTGTGTGTGTGTGTGTGTGTGTGTGTGTGTGTAGGGAGGAAATATTAATCCTGTGCAGTCCGTGTTTGAGGATTAAAGTCAATCATGTGGAGATTAAAGTGCAGTTTGAGTTGAACCTCGTCTTGTGAAATGATCGTTAAAGCTTCCGAACATTGTGACACTCGTGGTGTTTGGCTGTCGGGGGATTAGTCTGTGTGAGGGTGGAGGTTCCTGTGGAGCATCGACAGAAATCTCACACATCACACTTTCCACTCTATTTCATTAGCTACAGTCCTGAGACTCCAATTTTCCTTCCGATTCACGTAAGTCGTTGATATCAGTTCTATTTTATTGATCATGTTTGGGGCTTTGGGAGTTTTCTCTAAGAGTTATTTTTTTCTTGATTTGTTTTTAATATTTCTAATATAAAAGACAGATTTTATATATTTTATAATAATAATATTTCATATTATTGCTGAATATTATTTTATGAAACTGTTTTACTGAATATTACAGCAGTGTGTGTAGCAGAAACTCTGTACTGAAAGACGTCCTGCAAAAAAATCTACATGTAATTTACCTTCAATTTATTTGATTTATTGATTTATTCCACACTACATTATTGACGTAAACTACATTATTTACATCATGTACTATAATAAAAATCCTGTTTAATTTCTCAAAACAAAACCACACCGTGATGTTTCCGAAGCCCGGATTCTCTCTAAATTAACATTTTCAGAACCGCTTGTTTATTACTGCACTCAAAAATGAGTTTTAAACTATTTTTTTTGTTGTTTTTACCGTCTGTGATGTTGATTTATTTATACCATTTTACCCAGTGTTTATTCTTATTTATTTATTTATTTATTTATTTATTTATTTATTTATTTATTTATTTATTTATCTTTTTTTTATTTAATTACATTTCTTTATTGTGATGATTTATTTATACCACAACAATATAATAAGCTAATGTTTATATATTTATTATTTAAACTTTTTATTATTTATAACCATAACCCAACTATATTAAACTCTTTATTTCTCTTTGTTTTTTCTTTCTTTCATTAGTTTTTTAATTTACTTTTTTTAATGATTAATTATTTACACTTTTTGTGTTTGTGTATGTATTTATTTATTTGTATTTATTTATATTTATTTGTGTTTTTTTAATGATCACTAAGTGTGAATGTGTTTGTTAAATCTTTATTCGATTATTGTATATTTGAATTAATTATAACTCATCATAAACTTTAAAGAAGAAATGATTAAACTAAATTAACCGTAAACTGTTTATTTTTTGTCTTTATGATAATCAGCACTCAGAGGACCACAGGATGTTCTCCATGTTCCTCATCATGTGTCTGATGTTCTCTGGAGCTGTGAGTACCGACATGTTCACTTCGACACACAAACCTCAAACACAGAAATAAAGAAAAGAGTATAAAGTTGTTCCTGATCTTCACTGTAGGCTTCACACCACGGTCGGAAATCGTCCTTCAGCGATGAGGTGAACCTCTTCACTCAAGATCCATCACATGATTCTGATTATTGATGTATAATGTAGAGAATAGCGTGTGAATGGAGTGTTTCTTTTCCTCTAGAGGATTTATTTCCATTATTACCCTGTACAGCAGCCGACCGGGAACGACTTCCTGTGGAAACTCTTCCCGTGGATCATTCCTGGCCTCATCCCTGCTCCAGGCCCCGCCCCCGGACCCGGACCCATACCCCCTGTTACTAACGGAAACCGTGGAGACAGCGGCTAATACCTGCCCGGCCTCGGGTCTGTCCTGAACCCATCACAGGGAAAAACTTTGAGCTCATGGTCAAGAAGATCAAATCAACTTATTTTAGGGACAAATGCAGAAGATACGATGAGGAAGTGTGGAAGCCTGAAGACTTCAGAACCTCCAGGGGTCAATCTTTCTATTCGTGTCCTACTAGAGTACAATATACAGTAAAAATATCAATATAGCAATTTTATTTGATTATTTTTAGGTTCTGGATTTAAAACCATTTTTCTCTGAATGGGTTTCATTGTGTTTCCATGGAAACCACAAGTCCTCTGTATTCTTCTGTATTTTTTTCATTCAAGAGTTCCAGAACAATCCCAATCCCCAAAACACAAGTTAGATCCATTATCTGTGTGTGTGTGTGTGTGTGTGTGTGTGCCTGCGTAAAAAAAAAAAAACCCTAACGATAAATTATTAAGCAGAGATTTAAAAGAGGAACGGGGAGGAACTGATAGAGGAGATGGGAGAGGAACTGTGGGAAGAACTTAAAGTAGAAATTCATTTACAGAAGAACTGGATGACATTTTTGAACATTACTCCTCAGTGTAGTCTTACTGACCCTTTTAATGTGTTTCTTTTATCACTGTGTGTGTGTGTGTGTGTGTGTGTGTGTGTGTGTGTGTGTGTGTGTGTGTGTGTGTTGGGTTTCGGTTGTGAGCTCAGAGTTTTTGCTGTATGTAAACAGAATCATCAGTTTGTACTTGTGCACTTTTATATCATCAATAAATTTCATTCATTCAGCATCAACACACTGCTGATTTAATAACACGTCTCTGTAACAGGTGCCGCACATCGTGTGTCTGTCTGTGTGTGTGTCTGTGTGTGTGTGTGTGTGTGTGTGTGTGTGTGTGTGTGTGTGTGTGTGTGTGTGTGTGTGTGTGTGTGTGTGTGTGTGCAGAAACAGGGTGTGTATGTAATTTAGAGATTTTGGATTTCCCTGGGTGTGACAGACACACAAAAAAGCACACACACAAAAGCACACACACACACACACACACACACACACACACACACACACTGCTGAGTCACCTGTCCATGAGCACACACACACACACACACACACACACTGTTCAGTCACCTGTCCATGAGCACACACACACACATTCTGTTTTCCTTACACATAAACACACACAAACACACACACACACACACACACACACACACACACACACACACACACACACAGACACACAGACACACACATGTAACATTAAGCTCCATCCACATTGTTGTCACATGTTCTTTAGGACTGTTTGAGGTTTTAAATAATTATGGTGTGAGGAACAGGATAAACATTAATGTACAGTTATTTTCACTTTCAAGGTGTGTGTGTGTGTGTGTGTGTGTGTGTGTGTGTGTGTGTGTGTGTGTGTGTGTGTGTGTGTGTGTGTGTGTTGGGTGGGGTGGGGGGAATCTGTGTGTGTTTTACTAAAGTAAAAGTAACCAGGTAAATATCCATAAATCTTACTCTCAGGTGTCTCACACACACCACTAAGTATGTCACACACCATTATGAACGTCACACACTTCACCATATATGACACACAAATCACCAGGGCTGCCGCACATACAACCTGGGTTGTTACACACACTAATAGGGACATCTCACACACAACACACACACACCACCAGGGACAACACACAGATTTCCAGGTACAACATAAACACATTTACATTTACATTTAGAGCATTTAGCTGACGCCCTTGTCCAGAGCGACATACAAAAGTGACTACCAGGGACAACACACACACACCATCAGGGACAACACCAGGGACAACACACACACACACCATCAGGGACAACACACACACACACACACACCATCAGGGACAACACACACACACACACACACACACACACACACACACACACACACACACACACACCATCAGGGACAACACCAGGGACAACACACACACACACCATCAGGGACAACACACACACACACACCATCAGGGACAACACACACACACACACACACACACACACACACACACACACACCATCAGGGACAACACACACACACACACACACACACACACACATACACACACACGCACACAAACACACACACACACACACACACACCATCAGGGACAACACACACACACACACCATCAGGGACAAGGCACACACAAACACCATCAGGGACAACACACACACACACACACACACACACACACACACACACATCACCAGGGACAACACACACACCTCCAGAGACAACACACATACACACACACACACACCACCAGGGACAGCATACACACCTCCAGAAACAACACACACACCTCCAGAGACAACACACACATACACACCTCCAGAGACAACACACACACACACACACACACACACACACAACACCAGGGACAACGTAAGCACTTCCAGAGACAACACACAAACCACCAGGGACTATGTATATATATATATATATATATATATATATATATATATATATATATATATATATATATATATATATATATACAGTGAGGAAAATAAGTATTTGAACACCCTGCTATTTTGCAAGTTCTCCCACTTAGAAATAATGGAGGGGTCTGAAATTGTCATCGTAGGTGCATGTCCGCTGTGAGAGACATAATCTAAAAAAAAAAATCCAGAAATCACAATGTATGATTTTGTAACTATTTATTTGTATGATACAGCTGCAAATAAGTATTTGAACACCTGAGAAAGTCAATGTTAATATTTGGTACAGGAGCCTTTGTTTGCAATTACAGAGGTCAAACGTTTCCTGTAGTTTTTCACCAGGTTTGCACACACTGCAGGAGGGATTTTGGCCCACTCCTCCACACAGATCTTCTCTAGATCAGTCAGGTTTCTGGCCTGTCGCTGAGAAACACGGAGTTTGAGCTCCCTCCAAAGATTCTCTATTGGGTTTAGGTCTGGAGACTGGCTAGGCCACGCCAGAACCTTGATATGCTTCTTACAGAGCCACTCCTTGGTTATCCTGGCTGTGTGCTTTGGGTCATTGTTGGAAGACCCAGCCTCGACCCATCTTCAATGCTCTAACTGAGGGAAGGAGGTTGTTCCCCAAAATCTCGGAGTACATGGCTCCGGTCATCTTCTCCTTAATACAGTGCAGTCGCCCTGTCCCATGTGCAGAAAAACACCCCCAAAGCATGATGCTACCACCCCCATGCTTCACAGTAGGGATTGTGTTCTTGGGATGGTACTCATCATTCTTCTTCCTCCAAACACGTTTAGTGAAATTATGACCCAAAAGTTCTATTTTGGTCTCATCTGACCACATGACTTTCTCCCATGACTCCTCTGGATCATCCAAATGGTCATTGGCAAACTTAAGACGTGCCTGGACATGTGCTGGTTTAAGCAGGGGAACCTTCCGTGCCATGCATGATTTCAAACCATGACGTCTTAGTGTATTACCAACAGTAACCTTGGAAACGGTGGTCCCAGCTCTTTTCAGGTCATTGACCAGCTCCTCCCGTGTAGTTCTGGGCTGATTTCTCACCTTCCTTAGGATCATTAAAACCCCACGAGGTGAGATCTTGCATGGAGCCCCAGTCCGAGGGAGATTGACAGTCATGTTTAGCTTCTTCCATTTTCTAATGATTGCTCCAACAGTGGACCTTTTTTCACCAAGCTGCTTGGCAATTTCCCCGTAGCCCTTTCCAGCCTTGTGGAGGTGTACAATTTTGTCTCTAGTGTCTTTGGACAGCTCTTTGGTCTTGGCCATGTTAGTAGTTGGATTCTTACTGATTGTATGGGGTGGACAGGTGTCTTTATGCAGCTAACGACCTCGAACAGGTGCATCTAATTTAGGATAATAAATGTAGTGGAGGTGGACATTTTAAAGGCAGACTAACAGGTCTTTGAGGGTCAGAATTCTAGCTGATAGACAGGTGTTCAAATACTTATTTGCAGCTGTATCATACAAATAAATAGTTTAAAAATCATATATTGTGATTTCTGGATTTTTTTTTTTTAGATTATGTCTCTCACAGTGGACATGCACCTACGATGGCAATTTCAGACCCCTCCATGATTTCTGAGTGGGAGAACTTGCAAAATAGCAGCGTGTTCAAATACTTATTTTCCTCACTGTATATATATATATAGAGAGAGAGAGAGAGAGAGAGAGAGAGAGAGAGAGAGAGAGAGAGAGAGAGAGAGAGAGAATTTATATACAGTGAGGAAAATAAGTATTTGAACACGCTGCTATTTTGCAAGTTCTCCCACTTAGAAATCATGGAGGGGTCTGAAATTGTCATCGTAGGTGCATGTCCACTGTGAGAGACATAATCTAAAAAAAAAAATCCAGAAATCACAATATATGATTTTTAAACTATTTATTTGTATGATACAGCTGCAAATAAGTATTTGAACACCTGTCTATCAGCTAGAATTCTGACCCTCAAAGACCTGTTAGTCTGCCTTTAAAATCTCCACCTCCACTACATTTATTATCCTAAATTAGATGCACCTGTTTGAGGTCGTTAGCTGCATAAAGACACCTGTCCACCCCATACAATCAGTAAGAATCCAACTACTAACATGGCCAAGACCAAAGAGCTGTCCAAAGACACTAGAGACAAAATTGTACACCTCCACAAGGCTGGAAAGGGCTACGGGGAAATTGCCAACAGCTTGGTGAAAAAAGGTCCACTGTTGGAGCAATCATTAGAAAATGGAAGAAGCTAAACATGACTGTCAATCTCCCTCGGACTGGGGCTCCATGCAAGATCTCACCTCGTGGGGTCTCAATGATCCTAAGGAAAGTGAGAAATCAGCCCAGAACTACACGGGAGGAGCTGGTCAATGACCTGAAAAGAGCTGGGACCACCGTTTCCAAGGTTACTGTTGGTAATACACTAAGACGTCATTGTTTGAAATCATGCATGGCACGGAGGGTTCCCCTGCTTAAACCAGCACATGTCCAGGCACGTCTTAAGTTTGCCAATGACCATTTGGATGATCCAGAGGAGTCATGGGAGAAAGTCATGTGGTCAGATGAGACCAAAATAGAACTTTTGGGTCATAATTCCACTAAACGTGTTTGAAGGAAGAAGAATGATGAGTACCATCTCAAGAACACCATCCCTACTGTGAAGCATGGGGGTGGTAGCATCATGCTTTGGGGGTGTTTTTCTGCACATGGGACAGGGCGACTGCACTGTATTAAGGAGAGGATGACTGGGGCCATGTATTGCGAGATTTTGGGGAACAAAATCAGTTCCCTTCCCTCAGTTAGAGCATTGAAGATGGGTCGAGGCTGGGTCTTCCAACATGACAATGACCCGAAGCACACAGCCAGGATAACCAAGGAGTGGCTCTGTAAGAAGCATATCAAGGTTCTGGCGTGGCCTAGCCAGTCTCCAGACCTAAACCCAATAGAGAATCTTTGGAGGGAGCTCAAACTCCGTGTTTCTCAGCGACAGGCCAGAAACCTGACTGATCTAGAGAAGATCTGTGTGGAGGAGTGGGCCAAAATCCCTCCTGCAGTGTGTGCAAACCTGGTGAAAAACTACAGGAAACGTTTGACCTCTGTAATTGCAAACAAAGGCTCCTGTACCAAATATTAACATTGACTTTCTCAGGTGTTCAAATACTTATTTGCAGCTGTATCATACAAATAAATAGTTACAAAATCATATATTGTGATTTCTGGATTTTTTTTAGATTATGTCTCTCACAGTGGACATGCACCTACGATAACAATTTCAGACCCTCCATGATTTCTAAGTGGGAGAACTTGCAAATAAGCAGCGTGTTCAAATACTTATTTTCCTCACTGTATGTGTATGTGTGTGTGTGTATGAATGTATGTGTGTATTTGTGAATGTATTTATGTCTGTCTGTGTATGTATGTGTGTACAAACAAACAATACCGAGTGGAAAAAAAAACAAACCAGCAAATAAACAAACCAGCAAATAAATAAATGCACTTTAATATATGTGTGTGTGTTGTGTATGTATGTATGTATGTTTGTGTGTGTGTGTGTGTGTGTGTGTGTGTGTGTGTGTGTGTGTGTGTGTGTGTGTGTTGGTGTGTACATATGTATGTATGTATGCATGTGTATGTATGTATGTATGTTTGTGTTTGTTTGTGTGTATGTATGTATGAATGTATGTATGTGTATGTGTGTATATATATGTATGCGTGTGTGTGTTTGTGCATGTAGGTGTGACAAACGAACAATACCGAGTGGAAAACAAACAAACCAGCAAATAAATAAATGTGTTTTAATGTGTGTGTGTGTGTGTGTGTGTGTGTGTGTGTGTGTGTGTGTGTGTGTGTGTGTGTGTGTGTGTGTGTGTGTGTGTGTGTATGTAGTTCTGTGTTTATATGTAAATATGTAGGTGTGTGTGTGTGTATGTTTGTGTGTGTAGGTGTAAATAACCATCAATACTGAGTGTAAAACAAACAAACAAACAAACAAAGATAAATAAAGTCGTTAATGTGTGTGTGTGTGTGTGTGTGTGTGTGTGTGTATGTGTGTGTGTGTGTGTGTGTGTGTGTGTGTGTGTATGTGTGTGTGTGTGTGTGTGTGTGTGTGTGTGTGTGTGTGTGTGTGTGTGTGTGTGTGTGTGTTGTTTTGCACAATTCTGAGTGCAAAATAAACAAACAAATATTAAATAAATAACTAAATGTTCTTTAATAGCAAGTGTTTTGCAAATGTATATAAAAAAAACAGGAGGAAGTGACGTTTGAAAACCAGCATCTAAAAAGTTGTAAAGTTTAAAATAAAAATCGCAGAATTTTTTTAAACAAATAAAAAAGTATAAAAAGAAGAAATTTCACATGCAGTGAAAATCAGCAGGTGGTAAATAATCACCTGTGTGTGAGGTTTACACTGATGTCTGCACTTCCCTACTGTATTATCATCATAATCATAACTGCCCCCTGATATTACACACACACACACACACACACACACACACACACACACACACACGGTGTCTGGCTACTGATCATTTACTAAATTACTATCTGAGCTCAGAAGTGAGTCAATCACACGTAAGAGTCTGAGCTGCAATAAAAGCTGCTGTGCATTCTCCGTCTCCATCCAGAAGCATCTCCAGTTCCAGACCTTCCTCATCTCCTCCTGCAGGACCAGGTAAGAAACCCAGCGTGATGCTTCTCTTGTCATGTTCGGTGAATGTGCTTGCTAACAGCTGGTTGATATTTGCAGGTTGTCGTGTTGCTTGTGTTCCTCCGAGACCATGTGGAGCGCCGTGTTCTGCTTCTCGTTCATCTCAGCGGCTTCAGCTGCACCGGTACACCAAACCTCTGTCTTCTCACTGCGCTCCTGTACTCAGTACTTCTTAGGCTTTCTGTTTTGTAGGCCGATTTATTTTACTACATAATGTTTATTTTTGCTGACAATGTTAAAACGTATCTCCACCACAGGGTTCCTCGTATGCTCTTTAGAAGAAATGCTTAGTTTCCTTCAATATTCCTTTGAGAATTCTTTAATTTATTTATTCACTTTCCACAACTGTGATTATTGAGTACACGTGTGATACATTTATTTTTGATCTCCTCAACATCTTAACATTGTTGGTTCTTCAGCAGTTGTTTGGATGATTACAGAGAGCTTTCTGATACAGAGACATGGTGGTGTCAGGCTCTAAACAGAACCATAAGAACCTCAGTAGAACCCTAATGCCGGATTAGACCCACCAAGAAGTCAAGAACTGTTAATATTTAAAAATGTCAAAAAGTCAACGTTCAAAAGAAGAAAGAAAAGAAGACAGAAGACTTTATTCAGAAGATATTTAATTTAGTGTTCAGAATAAAATACTAAAATTCCGTTTGTTGTTTTACAGCTCTCCAATTTCTACAGTTTCCTGCCGCATTATGGAAACCAGATGGCCAATCAGGTACATCGCATGACGTCACATGACACGCATATATCAGAGGTCTTCAAACTTTTGTACACCACAGACCAGATTCCTTCTGAAAATCTTTTTGAGAGACACATGCATGTTCCTTTAGTTCCTTCGACCAAAAGAATCTATAAATGTCCAGATGTTAAAAGAAATGAAGAACAGGTTTACACACTCTGTATCTCCAAACGTTCAGCTGAAATACTTTTAAAACCTGAGATGTTCTTCACTAGTTCCTCGCTCATCCCAGAGCAGTACAAGAGGATTTGGACTGGGCAGGTTGTTCAGTAGATAGATATCATAGATATTTACTCTAGAAAAGAATGAATTATTATAAAAATAATTCATTTATAATTCATTTATTTATCCAAAGTAATTATTCTGAATCACATATAAAATATGGGCAGGTTTCATATGAATTCTTTCTTCAATATTATTTGAAATGATTAAAGATTCATTTCTATAAAACCCACCATGTATTTATTTGAAGGCTGTGAACGACATGTTCTCACCGTCACACCTCCAGGCTGGAGTGACCACGCCCATCAGCATGGAGATTGTACGTTTACTTTTGTACTTTTTACCACCAAACATTAACGATAACAAAACCCAACATGTTAGTGTGTAGACCTACGACACGATGAGACGATGAGATGAAATGATTGCATTAGAGTTTGATCTTCATCACGGTGGTGATCCTCAGTTCCACTTGGTGTCTCACTTTTCCTTTGTTTTGTTCAGCTGCTTCCACCAAGAGGACAAGGAGCCGGAGCTGTGAGTTTATCCCTTATTACTTCTTTCTTGAATATGATATACTTAAAAAAAATAAAAAATCTTGAATTGTAATAAAAGAAAGAAGGAAACAAAGAAAAATAGACATAAAAAATATTAACCAGTTAAAAGAACGAAAAAATGTAATCACGTTAGAATGTTTTTTAAAGAAAAAAAAAAAGATTATTAATAATAATAATAAAAAAATGATCATATATTTCCCTTAAATTACTCATTTCAAATCTCGATGCTATGAGTATTGAAATTTTCTTAAGCAGTTGAGATAAAACTCTAATAAATAAATAATAATACAGATAAATAAAATAAATCTAATAAAATTAGCTTCCCATGCTAAACAAAATACCAGTAGTAATAAAAAATAAATGAATAAATAAATACATAAATTAATTGATTATATAAATCAAATCAAGAAATAAAATTCATTATCAAAACAGTAGTAAACTGAGTTTAGTGAATTCGTTCGAATTACATGTAAAGTTGGTAAATTAGCTGCTTTTTTTTTTTTTTTTGGTAAATTAGCTGCTTTTTAATTATTTTTTTGGTAAATTAGCTGCTTTTTTATTATTTTTTTGGTAAATTAGCTGCTTTTTAATTATTTTTTTGGTAAATTAGCTGCTTTTTAATTATTTTTTTGGTAAATTAGCTGCTTTTTTATTATTTTTTTGGTAAATTAGCTGCTTTTTAATTATTTTTTTGGTAAATTAGCTGCTTTTTTATTATTTTTTGGTAAATTAGCTGCTTTTTTTTTTTTTTTTTTGTAAATTAGCTGCTTTTTAATTATTTTTTTGGTAAATTAGCTGCTTTTTTATTATTTTTTTAGTAAATTAGCTGCTTTTTAATTATTTTTTGGTAAATTAGCTGCTTTTTAATTATTTTTTTGGTAAATTAGCTGCTTTTTAATTATTTTTTTGGTAAATTAGCTGCTTTTTTATTATTTTTTTGGTAAATTAGCTGCTTTTTAATTATTTTTTTAGTAAATTAGCTGCTTTTTAATTATTTTTTGGTAAATTAGCTGCTTTTTAATTATTTTTTTGGTAAATTAGCTGCTTTTTAATTATTTTTTTGGTAAATTAGCTGCTTTTTTATTATTTTTTTGGTAAATTAGCTGCTTTTTTATTATTTTTTTGGTAAATTAGCTGCTTTTTAATTATTTTTTTGGTAAATTAGCTGCTTTTTAATTATTTTTTTGGTAAATTAGCTGCTTTTTTATTATTTTTTTGGTAAATTAGCTGCTTTTTAATTATTTTTTTGGTAAATTAGCTGCTTTTTTATAATTTTTTTGGTAAATTAGCTGCTTTTTAATTATTTTTTTGGTAAATTAGCTTGTTAACATTTTATTAATGTACTTTTTTTTAGCTAAACTGCTGGTTTTGACTCATTTAGCAGAGAATGTTCATGAGGCTGAAGACTTAGTGATCAGGATCAGAGTTGAGAAACATCTGACTGTATATTTTAGCTTGATGAATCTAATATGTGTTAATGGGTGAGGGTTAGGGTTCTGCTGCTGTTCCTTACCCTGGCAGCACTTTCACATTTCCACACCTCAACATCTGATGGTTGTGAGATGATGATTTACTTGTGTAACCATGTTGTGTGTAGGGGACGGGCAGCATGTTTCCCGGCCTGCCAGCGCATCTTCAGCCTGGACCTAACGCTCCTATCAGCATTGAGGTTTTCATGCTTTATTTTACGTTTTTTTTTATATTTATGGTCCAAAATACTTAATAAAATTCTCTCCATACTGAATTTTGACTCGAATCTACACCTCTTATTTTTATTGTTCTTATTATAATTAATTATTTTGCAGATCATTCATCCTGGTTTCCAGGGAACTGCAGCAGGAGGACAAGGATCTGGAACTGTGAGTATGAATGAGTATTTATATATATAGAAGTTGAGTAGTTGATCAGGGTTGCCATTTTCAGATATTTCACCACTTTCAGATTTTTTTTCTCCATCATCTGGCTTTTATTGAAATTAAATAGCAGAGATTATAATTATGATTTTATATATAGAGAGCGTTAGATTTCTGATGGCTTTGGACAACCGCCGCTTTTTTTTTCCCCCAAATATTTTGGAACCCCTGATTGTTTTGAAGAACAGTGAAGTAAATCTGGCAACCTGACTTTCATTTGATTTGACAGATTTAAATAAATAGAAAGTAATCAGAAAGTCTATTCAGTGTCATTCCAGTCATTTCCCTCTGTTTCCTTTCACCAGGCTTTTATCAAGTACTCTCTCCCCAAAGCTCCTGGCAGAAAGAGTATAGAAATCGTAAGTAATTCCTCACTCGTACTTCCCGTACAGATATTTCAGATGTTCCTGGTAGTTTTACGCTTTTATTTCCACTAAACACACTGCATCGTTCCATTTTCAGCATGATATCAGTGTGTGTAATAAGTGTGTAGTGACAGGAGACGTGATAATGATACACTCTGGAAGTGAGCAAGGGGTTTGATTATGAATAATTACAGGGATGTTGGAGATATTTCTCTGAAATGTTGTGTAGAAAGAAGTTCTGCTCTAACGGTGTGTTTTTTGTGTGCATGTTTTAGTATTATCCCTACAACTACAGACAGGGCGAGGTAACACTCTTCACTAATGCATTTTTTCCCAGCATGCATTAGTCACGAACATCAAATCATAATTTCCCGTTCTTTTTCAGGTGTTGCCAAACGTGATGCCGCAAATCCCCAACGTGAGCTGATCTACGTATATAATTAACTGCTTCCAAAAGTTTCAGTCTCAAAGCTTTTTGTGTTTCTGATATTTAATCTCATACATTTCACAGATTTTCCCTTTCGGTTATCCGACACAAACCGGCCCTCAGCAGCAGCCACCCAGGGTAAGACCCCCAACATATAGACACTTTGTGAACAAAACTGACATCTGAGCATGAGAGCATAAGCGTTGGTATGTTTTTGAGCATCAAATTTCACACCCATTTCCTTTTATAATAAGCTCCACTCTTTTGGGGAGATGTTCCACTAGATTTGGCGGAGATCTATTCAGCCATAAGTGTGTTAATAAAGTCAAGTATTGACGTAGGTGAGATGAAGTGAGGAGGCCTGGGGTGCAGTCAGCACACACATTCATTACAATTAGGGTTGGAGCTCTATAGCAGGAGATCTTTCACTCCAATACATAGCGAGCAGATCTACATGGAGCTGGAACATGTTTGGGTCTCCTTGTTCAACTGAATGGAAAATTTCATGCAGCTCATCCAAAGACATCTGATACAATTGTGTGTATGATTTTGGAGAGGAAGATCTTAGCCTGCTATAGAGCTCAAATCCTAATGAACACCTTTGAGATGAATGTAAACGGTGACTGCACGCCAGGCCTCCTCACCCTCTCACCTACCTGACTTTACCAACACCCCTTCGGCTAAAAAACACAAAAGTCCACACTCCAAAATCTAGAGGAACATCTTCCCAGAGGAGTGGAGGGAATTAGAAGAACAATTTTCACATATAAACATAATCTCGAATGTATAATGTTTATATGTGGAATTAGTACATGAAGATTGAAACTGGGTTCTGTTTGTGTTTCCAGCAGGCTGCTCCTCCACAGGCCAACGATCCCCTGGTCTTCAACTATCCACCCCAAACTGCCCCCCAGCAGCAGCCCCCCACGGTATGACCGCTAGCTTACAGTTTTGCCACGTGAATTAGATCGGACACACATACAGTATGTGTATAAATCAGGGATTTGTTCATGATTCTGTTTGATTTATTGCGTCAGTGTGTGATTATTAATTCATCTCTATAGTTCACATTATATAGTTTCATGACTTGCTCTTCCCGAAAACTCATCGTCTCATTTTCTCGGAGTTCTCATTTTCTGTTGTCAGATATTTAAACATGTTTAACTTGTGTGTGCTTCTGCCAGGCAAATGATCCTCAACAGCAGCAGATTCAACATGACCCACAAGTCCCGGCAGGCCAGGTATAATCTTTACTGTGTGTGTGTGTGTGTGTGTGTGTGTGTGTATGTGTGTGTGTGTGTGTGTGTGTGTGTGTGTTTGTGTGTGTGTGTGTTTGTGTGTGTGTAAAACCATTTCAGAAATTATATCTCTGACCTTTTTTTTTCTTTCTGGTTCCTACATAGCCATAAAGAGGAAGGTGGGTTGCCATGTTGTGATTTTTTTAATCATTATTAATTTCCTATATAAAATTAGAAATGATCAAATCCACACCTTATTGTGTCCCTGTTATTTTTATGCCAGAAGCTTTTCTGCTGAGATCCTGAAGGAGGGAGATGTTCCTACAACCCAAGCAGAGCTTGGAGATATTTTGCTGACGTAATAGTATTTAGTCATTGATGAATGAAGCTCGAGTAAACGTTAGTTTTGTAGAAAATCCTGATTCTAATTCAGATATAACTGACCATCATGTACTGTCATAACGCATCTAAAGTCATAACATGGTGTATGTTTGATTGTGTAACACCTGTCTACACTTCGCTTTGTCTCTGATGGATGTTGGATGTGTGTGAATAGAGTTTCAGTTCTTTAAATAAAGTAAAATATATGCTTTCATGTTGGAGTTTGTTCTTTTTATGCCCTAAAAATCATGATATAAAACACTGAGAACACACAACAACCTGAAAAAGTTTTGTCCTCATTATTCCACAGAATAATTCATGGATTCTGTTTAATTTACTTCATAAACTCAATCTACAGCAAAATATTTCACCTGAAAGATCTTTAGTTCTACACCAACTAACCAACTGCAACAATATTAAAAATGAAAACAGAAAATAAATATGTTCATATTTTACACCAAAACCTTTAAATGTAGTTGTTAATGTAACCTGTATGGACACGTTTGTCATAATCACATCTCCCGTCAGAGACACGTTTCATTTCTCAAAACCACAAACTTCTTTACATCAAAGAAACGATCTATTATCCAACACTAGCGAAGCATCAGACCTTCAATCTCTGTGTTCTATAGATAGAAACGAGCGCCAGATGATTGAATACACAAGAATAAATAAATATATATATGGTGTTTAAAATGATGTAAATCATCAGGAGACCAGCTTTACCTCATCAATACGAGGAGGTGAAACGACTGAAGGCTGATTATCGGTTCTTCCCAGATGGGATTTAATAGTTTTTTTTTTTACCCCATTGATTTAATTGATTCCTGTGAGATTGCAGCACATTTTATTATTATTATTATTATTATTATTGTGTATTTTATTATTATTTTGTGTCGCCACTCTTATGCCCTTGAGCAAGGATTCAGGGTTGCCAAACGTACCACTTTGAAAGATTTTGATTTTTGATGATTTCCTTTTTACTATTTTTGAACCTTTGCTTGTTTTGAAGAACATTTAAACCTTATAGAAGAGGTGGTAGGTCAGTGATCGGAGGCCCCGGTATTGCCAAGATGCCTCTGTTTGGTCCCTTGAGCAAAGCCCTTAACCCTCTGTGCTCCAGGGGCGATGTAGTGGCTGAACCTGCGCTCTGACCCCAGCACCGTGCTGTAAAGTAAAGCTATAAATCCGCTGAATCTTTAACCGTATGATAACTGTGATAATCTTCTGAACATTCGAGTCTGTCGCAACCATGCTGGGGATCAGAGAACGTTTACAATTTTTACCCTGAAGTGGAGTTTTTTTTGCCAAAACGTATCATTAACCGATTCCCAGGATTCCAGAGTTGACATCTCGCTTAAGATCTTTGCTTCAATCATCTTTGGCCTGAACCGAGGAACGAAATGAAGCCCCCTGAAAACAGCAACCACACAAAAGTTTACAGAATATTATAGAATTACGGAAATTGCTCGGCGAGGCTCTGGGTTTTCTGCACTGCAAGCACAAATCTGCAGCGTGTCATTAAACATAATGGCTCGCAATTCGGGAAAGTACGTTTTCTGTGCTCTACACCAAGACGCCATTGGTTCCTTTCCAGGAGTCATGTTGTATATATTCTCCATGTGCCTTGCATCGAGGTGCTCGCCGTCTCCACGCCGTCTCAACACTCAGCGTTCTGAAGCTCACAGGTAAAGTTCATCTCACCTTCTTCAGGTTTTTTTATTTTTCAATTTAAACCAAATAATAATTAACATTAATAATGAAGGAAACGTAATATATTGCTTTTTTCAGTCTTATTCTGCAAAATCAACATGAAGCTCGTGGTGTTCTTGGTGTGTTCAGTGGCCCACTCACTAACAGCCCCTGTGAGTCCATTTTAAATTCTTTACATATTTCCTTATTTCTGTTTTATTGAATTCAATTATTTACATTTTCTTATTTATTTAAGTTGCACCTATTTTTTTTAAGATTTATTAGTAAAATGATTTTATTCCAATGTGTTCTGACTGTTTTTTCGGAAAACCTTCAGAGATTCATCAATATGACAGTTTGCGATATAAACACATTTATGGTTTTATTATTTATTTATTTATTTTGTTTTATTTATTGTTTGGGTTGTCATTTTTGTATTGTAATTTCTATATTTCTTTCATATATATTTTATCTTACATTCTTACTTATGTTGTAGTTACTTTATTACAGTTGCATAGTTATTTATTTATTTATTTATTTATTTATTTAAATTGATGTTATTGATGTTATTTAAATTAGCATTTATGAATTGTTCAACTAACCACTAATTTATTTATTTATTTTTCTGTGGTTTGTTGGAACATATTGTTTCTTTTGTAGGTGCCAGAAAGCGACAGTGATGAGGTAATTTATTAAATATAAATATAAAAATATATTTAAATAAAATGTATATATACTGTATATATATATAAACATAATAATAATTGAGTAAAATGTAATTTTTTTCATGCTGTTTATATTGAATGATTGAGGTGTGATGGAAGTGATGGAGTGTGTCGAGTCGGTTGCAGGTGATGAAGGTTAAGACGACTGTATGAAATGTCAATATTACAGATAGCAGATCAGAGACACGTGAGCGTTCAGCTGATGGAGTTGTACCGACTGTATAAACGTCTGCTGCAGCAGGTCAGCGTAAACCCATAAACCGTCTGATCTCTAAAACCACGGTCAATAAAACCCATTTCACCTTCTCATGATCTCTAATCTTCTCTTCTGTACAGGGAATTGCCGCTCCAGCTTCACCTCAGGTCAGTGTGTGTGTGTGTGTGTGTTGAATTCTGGATTCTGAATGGTCAGATGAACCACTGATGAACCACTGAATCCTACAAGTGATTTGATTCTGAACATGTTCCCTTTAAAAGCACGTTCCTCCTCACAGCTAATAGGGTTTTGGGAAATGTCACACTCTGCTAGAAGTCTCCATACACATAATATAAAGAAGACACAGTTCTTTTACACACTCATACTGATGAAGAACCCTCTGAGATGTGCAAAAGCTCAATCAGGGTTTCTGAAGCTCCAAAAGTTGTTCAAACACGTCTCCACCACACCCATAAAGCTGCCAACTTACACAAACTCCACCCAAATATATACAAAATGCAGACACGAGGCTTCAATCACACTGAGGATCCATGATTACTGCTAACAGGTTTCTACTGTAGAGGAGGACACGCCCCAATGATTAGAAGAACAGGTTTTGTCTGAGATGATACCATGTATTTCATTTTAGATGGTGATCTTACACTTGGTTTTGTATCTACAGCTTCATGGATTCCACCAACCTGAAGCTGCTGCACTACTAAACTCTGATGAGGCTGAAGAAGCTGAAGAAGCTGAAGCAGCAGAAGGAGCTGCTGAAACTGAGGTTGCTAATGGTAGTGAAGGAGCTGAGCCAACAGCTGAAGAACCAATTCCTGATCCAACCACTGCTGACCCTGCTGCTCTTCCCGTTCATGCCCCAGCTGATCCTGACGTTGTTTTGGATTATCCTCTGGCAACAGATGTTCCTGGTGTCGAGGTTAATGTCGCAGATCTTAATGATCCAGTAACAGCAACCGAATCTCCTCCTCCATATTTTCCATAAACAATCATCTTCAGTCTGCTATATCTCTGAGCTGAAGTCGTGTTGTATGTTGTGGTGTCATTATGTTGTGGAACATCTGGTTGGAAATTCAACAACATGGTGGATTTGAATTCATTATATTTGTAATAGAAATGTAGTTTGTAATGAACCAAAAGTTTGAGTCTTTTTTTAGTTACTTCAAAAAATAAAATAAAAAAATGCCAAAAACACTGCAGTAAACTGTGACTTTTATTACAGTCTTGACTTCAGATTATGAGGAAATCGAGGAACAATCATCACATTTCTATTAAACTGTGGCTTGAGGTTCATCAGTACAGTGCATCTGAAAAGTGTTCACTTTCTCCAAAATGGAATAAATTCATTATTTTCCTTAAAATTCCAAAAATTCTATTTGTAACTCTACAAATACCCCATAATGACAAGGTGAAAAACGTTTTTGCGAAAATCGCATGTACACAAGTATTAATGATTTTATTAATATGAAGTATTAAGGAATATACGTATATACATTAATTCT